>NW_018745030.1:0-600000 GCF_001683475.1 Chenopodium quinoa | reverse complement strand
TATCAACCAACACCAACACCACCAATCCGCCAGCAATCACCACTAATTTCCCCTATTTCACCAACCATCTCAAGCCTCAAACGCGGGCGCACAACCCTGTCAAAAGGCGCACACAATTGGAGTCCAAAATCGAGTTGAGGCAGTAGCTTTGCGCGACTTGATGTGCGACTTATGTGCGGGCGCGGAATTGTGGGTCAATCACGAGCTTTTCAGGTGATTTTAATGAAAATCGGACGGCCACGATTTGATGCTAGATGATGATAGTGTTGATGAACGGTGAGGATGATTTTTTGCTATTGATATGGTGAATGGAAGCAACCAAATTTGAAAGGGAGAAGATGAGGGTAGTATGGTTGGATTTCGTGGTTTGGACGGGAATTGTGGGTTTTGGGATTTCTTTTTTCCTTTTCATTTTCTTTTATTTTAATTTATTGTAAGTTTTTTTTATTGGTTTTTTAGTTTAGTTTTTTTTTATTTTTTTTATTTAGTTTTATTTCTTCTTAGTTTCTTTCTTTTATTTTATTTTTTATTTAACTTGTATTATAAATACCCCTTTGGGGTTATTTTCTCACTGAACTTTCAATCAACATTTTATTTTAGATAGTTTAGCCTTTATTTTCTCTCTCTTAGGGTTAGTTTAGGAGTAGTGTAGAGAGAGAAAGCTTGGATTTCCAAGGAGTTTTTGAGAGGTTGAAGAAGCAACTTTGTGGAATTTCTTCTCATCTATTCAATGAGCATTTTCTAACTTTCTCATCTTTATTTCTTTGCTTAATTCTTAGTTTTTGCTTTTTTTTGTTGATTTGAGTAGATTAATTAGTTTGTTTGTTTAATCTTGTTTTTATTCATATTTTACCTTGTTTTCCATGTCTTTCTTCATTATATTAGCTTAGGTTTTGTTCTAGGGAATTAGATGAAGGTTATATTAATGAATTGAATGATTGATTGTGATTAGTATGAAATTGTTTCTTGATTATTGTGTATGGGTGATGCTTTTATGGATTAGAATCTTTCTAGCTAATCGATTCTATGCTCTTAATTGTGCTTTTAATCAATTGTGCGAGAGTGATTTGGTTGAGAGCCCTAAATTCTTCCATACCTTTGCTAGGCTAATTGCACGACAGTGAATTAGTTTAGTAGGATAATTAACATGCTTAATTGTGCGAGAGTGAGTTAAATGTGTTGATTGTTCCTAATCAAGGTCATTTTCATCTAATTGTATGATTTTATTGAATGTATTGATGTGATTGGATTCCAATTCCCTAGTTTTAATTATTTGTTCTTAGTTGTGTTTAGTTAAACCTCTATCTATTTCACAACCTTCCATAGTAGTCTAGTTGGCACAAATTAATACACGTAGTCCTTTTGGGTTTGACCCTTTACTTGCCACTAACTAGTTTAGTGTAAGTTTAAGTATTATAAATTTCTAATTTGGTTAGGGTTAGTAGTCCCAACGACCTACTCTTACCCGCGATCAGAATACAAGGCTTGGTGGGCCATCAAAGAGCTCAATATGGATTTATCGTTGGCTGGTGAGAAGAGATTGCTTAAGCTCAATGAACTTGAAGAGCTTAGAAATGATGCTTATGAGAGCTCAAGGTTATTTAAGGAAAAGACCAAAAAGTGACATGACCAACATATTCGAAACAAGAACTTTAAGGTTGGAGACAAGGTTTTGCTTTTCAACTCAAGGCTTCGTTTGTTTCCGGGTAAACTCAAATCAAAGTGGTCGGGTCCTTTTGTGATCTCAAAGACTACTCCTTGTGGCTCCTTTGAGTTAGATGCGGATGGTAACAAGTTTATGGTTAATGGTCATCGTTTAAAGCATTACTTTTGCAAGGAAGAAGTTGGTATCATTGAATGTATAATGCTTGACCCATTGGATCCCAAGCCTCCCACTTGAAGAATTTTTCTCATGGTCAAGATAGAGACTTCATAAAGAAGTGCTTCTCGGGAGGCTATTTTTTAATGTGTTTAACTTTCATTTGATTCAAAAAGCTTTGTTTGAATGAGCTTGACTTTATTTTAATTCAAAAAGCTTTGTTTAAATGTGTTTAACTTTCATTTGATTCAAAAAGCTTTGTTGAAATGTGTTTGACTTTCATTTGATTCAAAAAGCTTTGTTTGAATGTGTTTCACTTTATTTCGATTCAAAAAGATTTATTTGAATGTGTTTGACTTTTATTTGATTCAAAAAGCATTGTTTGAATGTGTTTGACTTTTATTTGATTCAAAAAGATATGTTTGAATATGTTTGACTTTCTTATGATTTAAAAATATTTGTTTGAATGTGTTTGACTTTCATTTGATTCAAAAAACTTTGTTTGAATGTGTTTGACTTTCTTTTGATTCGAAAAACTTTGTTAAAATGTGATTTACTTTTCTTCGATTCAAAAAGAATTGTTAGAATGTGTTTGACTATCTTTTGATTCATAAAGCTTTGTTTGAATGTGTTTGACTGTACTTCGATCAAAAAAGATTTGTTTGAATGTGTTTGACTTTCATTTAATTCAAAAAGCTTTGTTTGAATGTGTTTGACTTTCATTTGATTTAAAAAGCTAAGTTTGAATGTGTTTGACTTTATTTTAATTCAAAAGGCTTTGTTTGAATGTGTTTGACTTTCGTTTGACTTAAAAAGCTTTGTTTGAATGTGTTTGACTTTCTTTTGATTCAAAAAACTTTATTTGAATATGTTTTACTCTTTTTTCTATTCAAAAAGAATTGTTAGAATTTTTTTGAATTTCTTTTGATTCATAAAGCTTTGTTTGAATGTGTTTGACTGTATTTCAATATAAAATGATTTATTTGAATGTGTTTGACCTTCGTTTGATTCAAAAGTCTTTGTTTGAATGTGTTTGACTTTATTTCGATTCAAAAAGATTTTTTGAAAGTATTTGACTTTCATTTGATTCAAAAAGCTTTGTTTGAATGTATTTGACTTTCATTTGATTAAAAAAGCTATGTTTTAATGTGTTTGTCATTTGATTTAAAAAGATTTGTTTAAATGTGTTTGACTTTCATTTGATTCAAAAAGCTTTGTTTAATATGATTTACTTTCTTTTGATTCAAAAACCTTTGTTAGAATGTGATTTACTTTCTTTTGATTGATAAAGCTTTGTTTGAATGTGTTTGACTATACTTTGATCTAAAAGATTTCTTTGAATGTGTTTGAATTTCATTTGATTCAAAAAGCTTTGTTTGAATGTGTTTGACTTTCATTTGTTTGAAAAAGCTTTGTTTAAATGTGTTTGAATTTCACTTGATTCAAAAAGCTATGTTTGAATGTGTGTCACTTTATTTCGATCTAAAAAGATTTGTTTGAATGTGTTTGACTTTTATTTGATTCAAAAAGCTTTGTTTGAATGTGCTTGACTTCTTTTTTTTTTGGTAAATAAAGAATTTTATTACCAAAAGTAAATAGTTACTACCCATAAAACTAGAAAATACAAGAAATAAAAGTGCAGTACATGCCCTCTAGGCCAAAGAAGCAACAAAACCAAAGCCCGAAGGCAATACAAAGATAACAACTACGGAATATCTAACTCCCAAAGGGAGAGGAAACCAAAGCTACAACCAAAAGTGGGTAAAAAAACCCATACTGATTAGGGGATTTTGCTCCCACCAATCGGAACGCGCCACGTGGACCAATCAGGTCCTGCCAAGTGTCCCTCAGTTGGAACAGTCAGGGCTTCCCACGTGGCACGCGCTTATTCGTCCACCTTGGACCTGTTATGTCAAGACATGTGGCATACTCCATGCCTAATGGAGAAACCGGCCACCCAGGCCCAACTTCCGAGGGAAGCCCAATCGGCCATAGGTTTACCTAAACCTAGGATGGGCACGTTTCCCAAGGTTATAAATATCTCCCTTAATCCTCATTAAGGGGGATTACAAAAAGAGAACAGAAACATTACGGAAAAAACACATTAATTACACACAGTAATAACCGGCTGATCTCGCTAACAAAGCAGATTACCTACATTAAACACTCTCACCTAGAGAGACTAAATCACTTTAATTTCCGCATTAATTACTCCTTAATCAGGTACTAACTTGACCGTTGGAGGCGGAGCTCACAGGAGTCTCCGTTATTTTGCAGGTACAGGCGTCCGGTTCCAGTCTCGGAATTGTAACTCTCCCGCAGGACATCAGAAAACCCCGAAACATCTGGCGCCGTCTGTGGGGAGAGTACTTCTGAGATGGCATCCAAGTCTGTACCGACTCCTGAAGAGAGGCGTCCCCTAGACGACCCTCAAGTTCAGTCGGACCATGATACCGAAAGTGAATTTGAAGTTGAAGCTCATACAGCTTCAGACGGGACCCTAAGGGCCCGACGTACCCGTCATACCGAAAGGAGGGAACGGGAGCATCTTCAAACAGGAAGCGAGCCAGCAGGCGCACCGCCTGTTCGGCAACAGCCGACTGATGGGTCTGCTCCCATCACAAGGAACGAACTCATGACCTTCATGAGGGACTTCAAGGGAGAGATTCAAGAGTTGATCAACAAGAAGCCGCCTGCTCCAGTCAAGGAGCAGTCGGCCAAGAAACCCTCCACTTCACTGAAGAGGAAGCCAGTTCAAGGGCGAGAGGCGACTCCTCATCCTAAATCTAGGAAGCGGGAGCCACCTGCCCTTGATTTCACAAAATTCCGTTATCCTACAGGAAATAGGAAACCTGTTCGTCATATTCAGGCAGACGGGTCAAAGCAGACATTCACAGACGCTCGGCTACTGCTAGAGCAGAAGAAGAGTGACCGATTGTCAGAGTCGGCCTCTACTTCAAACTTTCAAGACAGTCTGCGAAATGCCTCGATGAGGCATACTCAGTCGTATCATGAGAGTCAGTCAGGCGGCACCTCCCGTCAGTCTGGCTTTCATGGCGACCAGGCGGTACCAAACTTACCATTTGTGCCGCAACAACAGTATTTTTTGCAGCCACCTCCATTTGGTGGACCTGCAGCAAAAAACGTCCAACCTATGACTGGCAGCTACGGTTGCTTAGACTTGGTGAACAGCCGTCGACCTTCTCCAAGGAAATTACTGAAGCCGCTCAGCCGGCCAAAGTGAAAAATGTACTAGTAGGCGCCTATGACGGCACTACTAACCCAGAAGACCATCTGATGGCATTCACCAACCTGATGTACCTTCAAGGGTTGGATGATCCCACTTGGTGCAAGTGTTTCCCAGCGACTCTCAAAGGAATCGCACAGCAATGGTTCGGCAACCTGCCGACTGGTTGTGTAAATAGCTTCAGGACGCTTGCTTACTTATTTGCCTCCAACTTCGCCATGAACATCCCTGCGAAGAAAACGACCCTTGATTTGGGAACAATTCAGCAGGGCGAGAAGGAGGGGCTTCGTTCTTACATCAGGCGGTTTAACCTGATGAGAATACAGATTCAAGGGTTACCGGATGAGGTAGCTTATACTGAATTTTTCAGAGGTCTCAAAGACGGGTCTACCTTCAAATTTGATGTGGTTCGAAAAAGGGTGGCGACTCTTCAAGAGGCCTTGATTGAAGCAGAAGCCTATATACAGGCGACTGATCTTTGTACGATAAAACAGTCGGACGGGAAAAGGTTCGACAAAATAGAAGGACGACAGAAACAGTCGTCTAACAAAGATGAGAAAAGAAAAGAGGTCTAGGCGGCTGATTCCTCTAAACAGCCGGCCCAGATAAAGAAAAAAGAATTCAAACCATACTCCCCAAAGTATGCGTTTAACAAGGATAACCAGTTTATCCTAAAAGAAATCAAGGGACGGATCTCAATTGAGAAGCCGGTCCCCATGAAGGGTTCTGTAAACAACCGGAACGAAGATAAATTCTGTGCTTATCATGATGATGTTGGTCATCACACCAATGACTGCATCAGTCTCATGCGGTACCTAGACCGCCTGGCTGAGCAAGGTGATCTTGACACTTATGTCAAGAAATCTACGGGGAACACTTCCTCAAAAAAGCAGACGGCCAAAAAGAATCAGCAGGCCGATAGCTCTGATACAGATGATGCAGTCGTCTACACCATTGCAAGCGGCTTCTCAGGAGGCGGCCCCACTATTAGGGGCAACAAAGACAATATCAGGCGGTTAGATGTAAATTCCGTTCACCAAGAACGGTCGTCCAAATATTCATTTCCTGAGATTGTCATCACTGAAGAAGATCTAGGAGGGGTAAGGGGGCCGCATGACGACCCTCTCGTTATTGAATGTAAAGTGGCCAACCAGAGAGTTGGCCGAATCCTCATAGATACCGGAAGCTCCTCAGATCTCATCAGTAGCAAATGTCTGTCGAAACTAAAATATCAGACTGATTGCATACATCCGGCATCCCACCCTTTAGTAGGGTTTGGAGGAGGAGTCGTCCACCCACTGGGACGAGTAGATTAACCCATCCACCTGGGCGAAAAAAGGGGAAGGACGACACATGGTAGTCCGGTTCCTAGTAGTAGAGGAACTCTCGGCCTACAACATGATTTTGGGTCAACCTACCCTGAATAATTCCAAGGCTGTTATAATCCCATCTCTTATGTTGCTCAAGTTTGAGAGGGATAATGGAACAGTCGGCTCCCTAAGGGGAGATCAGAGGATGGCCCGAGAGTGCTATCTCTCGGATGTCAAGCCCACTGTTATGGCTACTGGGTCAAGCGGTGAAAAAACAGACCTTGACAAAGAGAGTGCGCCTGTTCAAGAAGCAGGCGGCAAAAAGAGAAAGGCATCCCAGACAGGGGCCGCAAGAAAAGCAGGAAAATAGCAATCATTGGCAGAGGAGCGGCCGGATGAGTTCCGCCCTCAGCCGGCTGGTGAGCATGCGGACCTGATCTTAGACGACTCACGTCCTGACCGAACAGTCAAAGTTGGGACGACTGCTCTGAGAAACCTTGGTGACGACTTTCACAACCTATTGAAAGAATACAAGCACATCTTTGCATTCGAAGTCCATGAAATGCCAGGCATTAGTCCTGATCTGGCAGTACATAAACTTGCCGTGGATCCGAAAAAGAAGCCGGTACAGCTAAAGAAGCGGAACCATGGAGAAGAAAGAAGTCAGGCGGCAGCCGCCGAAGTTAAGAAATTACTTGATGCAGGGTTCATTCGGCAATCTTACTTCCCAGACTGGGTTGTAAATGTGGTGCTTGTTAAAAAGCCGAATGGCACCTGGCGTATGTGTGTAGACTACACAGACTTAAACAAGGCGTGCCCCAAAGACAGTTACCCTCTGCCTAAAATTGATAACCTGGTCGACTCAACAGCCGGCCATGCCTTGATGAGTTTTATGGACGCCTATTCTGGTTTCTATCAAATTCCTTTATGGAAGAAAGATCAGGAGAAGACGGCCTTCGTCACTGATCAGGGGTTATACTGTTACACGGTCATGCCGTTTGGTCTTAAGAATGCCCCGGCTACCTTCCAACGAATGATAAACACTGTGTTCTTTGATCAGATTGGGAGAAACGTCGAGGCATACATTGATGATATGATTGTCAAGACTAAACTTCAAACAGATCATCTGTCGGATCTCCGAGAAACTTTCGCCACACTCAGGCGGCACCATGTCATGCTCAATCCCAAGAAATGTGTATTTGGAGTTGAGTCTGGGAAATTTCTCGGATTCCTTATCAATCAGAGAGGAATAGAGGCGAACCCTGAGAAGGTGCAGGCGGTCATTGATATGCAGTCGCCTCGTACCGTCCGAGAGGTTCAGAAGTTAACAGGTTGTCTGGCGGCCTTGGGAAGATTTCTAAGCCGATCAGGCGACAAATGCCTATACTTTTTCCAGGCAATTAAGAAAAAGGCAAGGTTTGAATGGGGGTCGGATGCTGAGGCCGCCTTCCAGAAATTAAAAGTTCACTTGCATTCCTTGCCGAGGCTGGTCAGCCCTTTGCCCAAAGAGGTTCTCTACATGTACCTGGCCGTCTCTGATCATGCGTTAAGCGCTGTTCTCCTTGCTGAAAGGGACGGTTGTCAGCTCCCGGTCTACTTTGCAGTCACGTACTGAAAAATGCCGAGTTGAGGTATCCCCTAGTGGAGAAATTTGGTCTTGCACTCTTCATGGCTGTTAAAAAATTGAAGCCCTACTTTTTGGCACATGCAGTCGTCGTGTATACAGACCAACCTATCAAGCGGCCACTTACCATCATGGAGTCGTCAGGCCGAATGATCAAATGGGCTATAGAAATACAGAGCCTCGAAGTTACATTCGAGCCTAGAAAAGTAGTGAAGGGGCAAGCCTTTGCTGATTTTATTGTAGAGATGACTCGTCCTCCTAACTCTCAAATACCAGACCAAGTATGGAAGGTATATGTGGACGGAAGCTCTACTTCAAATGGTTGTGGAGCAGGCGTCATACGGCAGGGCTACTTTTGGCCTACTTTGGAAGCAGATGCAATGGAGATGGTGAAAAAATGTGACAAGTGCCAAAGGTTTGGCAAACTAATTCACCGTCCGGCTACTGACCTCACTACCATTCACAGCCCACTAGCGTTTGCTAAGTGGGGCATGGACATTCTGGGTCCATATACGCCTGCTACAGGCGGAAGGAGGTACATACTTGTTGTCGTTGACTACTTCACTAAATGGGTAGAGGCGGAGGCTGTAAAGGGAATCAAGACGAAAGATGTAATTTCATTCATTTGGAAAAATGTCATCACTCGGTTCGGGGTTCCCATGTCTATGGTTTTTGATAATGGTCCCCAATTTGAGACGCCTGTTCTCAAAAGCTGGTTGGGTGATCAAGGAATTGCAAACTACTTTGCATCTGTCGGCCGTCCACAAGCAAACGACCAGGTAGAAGCCTTTAATAAAATCATCTCATACGGTCTCAAGAAAAAGATTGAACGAGCAGGCGGCCTATGGGCGGATGAACTACCACATGTTCTCTGGGCCATTAGGACGACTGAAAAAGGGGCAACTGGAGAAACTTCATTCCTCCTAACTGACGGTGCGGAAGCTGTTCTTCCAATAGAACACTACGAGCCGACTCTTCGAATAATGCTATATGACGAAGAGGCAAACTGGGAAGCCATGCGCCTGGCATTAGACTCACTTCCTGAAAAGAGGGGCAATGCTGTCTTGCGCCATGAGATCTATCGCCTGAGAATGACTAGATCATACAACAAAAAAGTACACAGGCGTCCACTCAAAGTAGGGGACTTTGTACTTAGAAAAATGGAAGCAGTTGGTAGGGCTAATGAGTCTGGCAAACTAACTCCCAACTGGGAAGGACCCTACCGAATATATGAGGAAGTCAGGGACAGTACCTACCGTCTGGAAACACCAGACGGACAACCGTTGCCTCGAACTTGGAATGTAGATAATCTTAAGAAATATTTCTTTTAAATGATGTAAAGTAAAGAGCTACTTAATAAAAGTTTGCACTTACTATTCAATTTTGTACTACGAGGGGCATGCCGTCTGTACCTTTACAGTCGGCTACTCTCCATTGAGTTTCTCACTCTATCTTCAGAGGGGCATGCCGTCTGTACCTTTACAGTCGGCTACTCTCCATTGAGTATTTCACTCACAATAGGGGCATGTCGTCTGGGCATATAGTCGGCTACTCTCCATAAGAAGATGGACGACTGGTTCCAAACACATAGCCACCCCCCTAATACTTAACTAAAAAGATTAGGGCCTGGCCGACCCTGTGCCTAACAGGCGGCTACCCTCCTTTTACTTAGCACCTACGTTCACCAAGAACTTACCAAGGCCACAGGCCGAATGATCAGACCAGACGCCAAGCCTACTGATCAAATCTACAAAACTAATACGACCTGTCCCAACATCATAGCAGGCGTCCGACGGCATCCCTCCGGATGAAATTCGTCGCAGAGAGCAGCTCCCTTTTGGGTGGAACATTGTTCTATAAACTAATTACACGGCACCTATACGACTGTCCCCAAGGGCAACCACGTAGCCGTTTTTGATACAAGGATAACTCCATCACTAACCAAACCAGTGGTAGCAGTTGACATCTGAGTCAGATGACCGCCTTTATTACTTGGGATAAATGCAGGGGGTACCTATTGAGTTAATAGCCAACAAACATTGGCGAATCAAGGGGTCTAGCCGGCCTACGCCGCCTGGTACCTCTACTTCTCAAGCAAAAGTGACGGCGACTGAGTAACTCCAACGTTAACTCATAGTCACTCCTTCAAATTTGGTATGGAACCTAAAAGGTTTGAGTAGACCACCTGTTTTTTGGCTAACAGGGGCACTCAAACCCCTATTCCTACTAGGTAACCTATTGAGTTAATAGCCCGCAAACATTGGCAAATCAAGGGGATCAGCCGGCATCCGCCGCCTGGTACCTCTACTACTCAATCTAGATTGTGACGAAGACTAACTCCTATGTTAACTTAATAGTCACTCAACTTAGTATGGAGCCTAAAAGGTATGAGTCGTCCGCCTGTTTTTAACAAACAGGGGCTCTCAACCACTACTCTTGCTAGGTTAACAAATTATGAGTTGAAAGCCAACGAACATTGCCATTAAAGGGAAACAACCGGTACCCGCCGCTTGTTATCTCTACTACTCAGTTCCTTGGCGACTAGGTAATACTCTATTTACTTGGTCAGACCACTTTCCTACTGATTGGATAAATGGCCGACTGATCGTCTATCCTAGAAACAGACAACCAGTCGTCCAGGGGCATAGGCGGCGTACTAACTATCCGTACCTGCCTGCAACGTTCGGCCATGTAAAACAGTCGGTCTAGTGAACAATTGGATATTAGATATGGAATACTTAGACAAATTTGAAGCAAAACAAAAATTCATTAAAAATAAGCCGGTCATTAAAGACCAGCAAAATATTCAAAGCCCCGGCCCCCTGGTCGGGTAAATACAAAGCAAACGGCACGCAGGCCGTGGAAAGAATACATAAAGCTTAAGAAGGGGGCAGTTCAGTATTAGCAGCTGCCGCCTGGTCAGCACTCTTCTTGCTGGACTCGGCTTCCGCTGCATCCTTTTTTGATGCCTTACCCCCAAGCGGCACAAGCGCCACTACCGGCTCCTCCTCCTCTAACGCTTCCCCCAACGCCTCTTCTTCAGCAGCCGCCAGGATCTCTTGATTATATGTATCCGAACACTGGCGGTACGTTCTTTCCCAAGAGGCAAAGTCGGCATTGGGGAAGAGGCGGCCCCAGGTCATGCGCTGGATTTGAGCGGAGTCTTCCATCATCTCCCGGACCAGCTCTTTCTTCTCTTGCTCGGCCTTTTCCGAGAGCTCTTGGGTAAGACTCTTCTCCTGGGTCACCAGGCGTTCCTTTACGCTGGCCAAGGATTTCTCCATGGCTTCGTAAGAGTACATTTTCAGGCGAAGAGGTTTCAGCTCGGCCTTGAGATTTGTGATGGTCGCCTCCAGCTCGTCATTCTTCTTTTGGGCCGCCTCTAACTGAGCCTAAACAGCGGCGGTAGCCTGCGCCTGATAATAAAGAATATCAATGGTCAGTACTTCATTTTGGGAAATTTGAAACATTGCCTTATCACAGTCAGAGGCGGCCATAGCTTTTGCAGCCTTTACCTCTTTGTTCTTCCGATCAAGCGGCTTGCGAAAGGCCGTTAACTCGGAGCAGGGCCTAAGTACAAAAAAACAGGCGTCAGTTTCCAAACAAAAAATAAAACAGGCGTCCAGAAATTCAAATACTCAAAAAATATGCTAAGTATATCTCAGCAAGGACCCATGCAATCCCGTCAAGGTCAAGGGTGCCGACACCCCTGACCGCCTCCCTTTCAGCTGGAGGAACTGCCCTGATCATAGACTTGGCCATCTCTACCAAGTCAGGCTCCTGGGGGCCGGCTGCATCAAGCATAAACAAACGGATTAGACTTAGTAAAAAAGGGAGCAAGTCTAAAATTTACAAGGACAACTCCATACCTCTAGGCGGCCCAGTTGGAGTTTTAGAAGAAGTGGTCGGCTGTTTCTCAGCCGCCACCTGTTTCCTGGCAGAACCAGGAGAGCTCCCAACAGTCGTCTTCCGGGCCTTGGGGTCCGGCTGTTGGGAAGATGAAGCTCTTGGAGCACCCGTCTAAAAAAGAAGGAAAAAGTCAGTATATACATAAACACTCCAAAAAGAGGGTGAAAGGTTCGGAGCTCACCAAGGGTGCCCCCTTCTTGGGGAGTCGGTTGAAGCTTGTTGCATAATAGAGGCCCGCAACATGGCCGCCGCAGTCTTGGAGGCGGTGATTTTGCTCATGGCGTCAGCTGCAAAAAACAAACAGCAAAGTTAATAAAAGATAAACAACAAATGTATGGAACAACAGAGTATTCGACAGGCCGACTACCTCTTGAGCACCGACTGCTGAGGCCGCAGGCGGCCAAAAAGTACTCGTCATAGAGCCACTTGAAGCTCGGGACGCAGTGCAGGGGTACTTGCTCTCGTACCCCTGAAGTAGAGTCGACCCTCGACTCTACTTTAAAGAGTCCTTTATCAAGGATCTCTTTCTTAGCCTTGGGGGGAACAGGCGGCATGCTACGGCCGCCTGCAAGAAGGGGCGGATTCCTGTTCCACCTATTAAAGCGCTTGTTCTGCTCAATGTCAGAACTCTCAATGATGAGGAAGGTGCTCCGCCAGTCATTCCACTTGTTTGCTTTACCTCTTGTCATGAGGTATCCCCTGTGGCTTGTCAATTGATATCAGCCGGTACCGCCTGTCTTAAAAGGTCCGGCTGAGATAGTTCATATGGGCGAAAGCCTCGAAGCTCGGCTCCACCTCGTGCAGTTCGCACTCGGCCACATAGCCGAGTACGTTGACCCAGGAGTTTGGGGCTAACTGCCATAACCCCAACTCATACCCATCCAAAATCCGCTGAACAGCCGGATGTAATGGGAAGCGAAGCCCTACCTTGATGGCCGCCTCGTAGCAGCCAAAGCAGGCGCTTTCATAACTGGAACCAGCCGGCCAGTCGACTGTGTCTTCTGGATCCGGCACAAACACTAGAAAGTCAGGGCCTATGGTGTGGTTTGCAATAAAGCTCTCCACTTTCTCTTGCATGGCTGTGATTCGGCCCCGAGGTACCGTGCAGTAGTAGGGGGTATTTAGCTCTCGGTAAGAGGCGGATGGTTCCGCCCAATTGTCCCCCTTCTCAACTGCGTGAGAAAGTCTCGCCTCTTGCAGGCGGCTGTTTTTCTCTTCTGTACCCAAAGAAGCATGGCCAGAAGAGCTTGACTCGGAATCGTCCTCCGACGAGTCTGAAGAGGACGACTCCTCCCCTCTCCTGGAGGGCCCGCCTCCTCTCTTTGAAAAGGAGCAGATTTGTTAACTGTTAAATGGGAAGGGGTCACTATGACTCCCCCCACAGAATTGCCGGCATCCAAGCCGCCTTGTTTCACTTCCACATCTGGCGCCTGGTCAGATGTTTCACTAAGCGGCACCCTGTGGGAGGAGCCGTCTGAATTTGAGATCCTAGCTGTCTTTTTCGTTCTGGCCATCCTGCTCTGCATAGACACAGAAACAGTTGGACTTTGTATAAAGGGAAAAGATGGGTCCGGAAAAGGGCAGGCGGCACTCCTAGTCCTAGATTCAGCCGTCCCCGGTGACCGGCTGATCACTAACCTAGGTCGTGTCGTGTGCTTCCGTGGTGCCATTTCAGAAAATAAAAAAGAAAATTAAGAGTAAGAGAACTGAGTTACCTGAACGAGTGACGGTTGATGAAGTTCTGGAAATCCGGTGCAGTCGGCTTGTCAGAACAGGCGGTAGGCAGAAAAGGTCCAAAATGTCAGAGCAAGTTCAAGGGTCCGAATGTTCTCAAAAAGTTCTCAAAGTGTGAAAATGACTCAAGACAACTCTCCCTTATATAGGCGAAGTGAGAAGGCAAAGGGTCACTTTCAGAATTCAAAATTTGGGCGGGAAAATCTCTCGTCCTTTCGCCGACTGACACCTGTAGCAGGCCCTCGCCTGTTACAGTGCGACACCTGTCACAGGTAACACGTGACCAATCACGTGCCACCTGTGAGGGGCAAATGATTAGGGGATTTTGCTCCCACCAATCGGAATGCGCCACGTGGACCAATCAGGTCCTGCCAAGTGTCCCCCAGTTGGAACAGCCAGGGCTTCCCACGTGGCACGCGCTTATTCGTCCACCTTGGACCTGTTATGTCAAGACATGTGGCATACTCCATGCCTAATGGAGAAACCGGCCACCCAGGTCCAACTTCCGAGGGAAGCCCAATCGGCCCTAGGCTTACCTAAACCTAGGATGGGCACGTTTTCCAAGGTTATAAATACCTCCCTTAATCCTCATTAAGGGGGATTACAAAAAAAACACAGAAACATTACGGAAAAAACACATTAATTACACACAGTAATAACCGGCTGATCTCGCTAACAAAGCAGATTACCTACGTTAATCACTCTCACCTAGAGAGACCTTATCACTTTAATTTCCGCATTAATTACTCCTTAATCAAGTACTAACTTGACCGTTGGAGGCGGAGCTCCCAGGAGTCTCCGTTATTTTGCAGGTACAGGCGTCCGGTTCCAGTCTCGGAATTGTAACTCTCCCGCAGGACATCAGAAAACCCCGAAACAAAGGGTATTTTAGTAAAAACAAAATTAATCGATGAAGAAGTGTTTTCTCACTACATAGTACTATAGAAGTATAGATAATGTTTCGCTTAAACATAAGGTTTGAGTTAATTGGTGAGTCCACGTGGAGTCTTGACTCAAGACTCGCGTTTTTTTTTTTTTTTGAAGGAAGACTCAAGACTCACGTACAAGACTATAAAATTTTTTGCAATAAAGTGGTGCAAGACTATAGGGAGGATGAAGATGTGTTTTGGATTCTAAAACTCAATTTAAGACTCTACAAATTTACAAAAAGCAATATGACTTTTTATTGTCGGCCAATAAAGAGCTGCCAACTTTTTTTTTTTAATATGCATCACTTTTACAATTGCACTATTCACATACCATGAGTTGATTAAATTTTTTCACCTCTTAAAAATAAATAAATGTTATTATATAATATATCATTAGAACTGTCATACTGTCTAGTTTAATAATGTAATTTTGTTATAATCTTTACTAATGCACAATTAAAGATATTAATTGTCAAAGTAATGTCTCGGCAAATGTGCCGGTCAAATTGATGCATATATATATATAAAAAGAGGGAGTAGTTATATATATAGTGAATAATCTGGAGTGCGTCTTAGAATAAAGTGTTATAAGTGGAGAAAGTCTTGTATGAGTCTTATAATTAAAAATTAATTTAAGCTTAGTGGAAAGCTGACGTGGTAGCGTCTGAATCAAGAGTCTCGGTCTGGGGATAAACTTACCCTAAAAGATGTCAATAATGTTACGAGTAATATTATGTTTGAATTCTAATTTTTTTAAAAAAAAAAATATTTTGCATAACTTTTACTATTAAACTTGTTTGACGTCATGGTACTATGTCATACATGGGTAGTGTACAAATTAGATTGAGTGATGCCGTCAAAAATACAATAAATTGCATCATTGAGTGAATCTAGAAGGTTTGTATAGTACAGTATAGAGCTGATCAAGTCTAGCCCGGCCTGACCCGACCCGAAATTTGACCAGGTTTGGGCAGTAATATAATATTAGGCCCGAATTTCGGGTTTGGGCAAAGGAATGGAGGCCCGATTTGTTTTGGACGGGTCTGGGCAACAGGTCTGGCCCGACCCGGCCCGAATTTGCCACATGTTCACATTTTCACAATTTCACATACCTGTTAACTTATCAACTATCAAGTAATAAAAAAAAAACCCTACTTCTTTATTTTCTTACTCTAGCAGCCGTCACCCTTCTTCTCCATCTTCTTACTTTCTTTTTCATTTCCTCCTTCTTCCTAGTCAATTATCAAGGAAAATACATTAACTAATTATCAAAAAAAGGCTAACAATTATTGTGGATCTATACCAGGTAATTGCATTGCTTACAATTTCGTTTTTTTTTTTCTTAATTTTCGACCACTTGCTCTGTTAATTTGGTTATTTTTGAAATCTTGCTGCTGTTTTTTTTTTTTTTTTTTACAAAATTGGTACTACTATTAGACAATTAGTGTTATAATGTTATTTAATTGTTGTTTCATTTTGTCCTTTTTTTTTTGTTGCTACTATTTTTATAATTTTCCATGGCAAGTAATACATTACTTACAATTTCATTTCGTACAATGTCGTTTTTTTTTTACAATTAGTGTTATAATTTTCAATTATGCTTACTGCTTAGTTGTAGATTTTTTTTTTCTTTTTGTTGCTACTTTTTTTTATAATTTTATTTGATGTTTTATCATATTTAAAGTTTCTGTTTTTGTTTCTTTTCTTTAGTGTGTTTGGCAGATTGTATTTTACAATCATGGTTAAGTCCACGGCAAGTAAAAAACGAGAAATTAATGATGATGATGTTGGAGTTAAAGAAGAGGAAGATGCTAGTGTGCGTGATGGTCGATCGACAGTTTGGAATGATATGGAGAAGCTTGAAACTTCAGTCAAGAATGAAACCAAAGCCAAATGTAAGCATTGTAAACAAATTTTTAGTGCCAAATCTACCAATGGAACTTCCCATTGAAGAAGACATCTTAATAAATGTGTTGCAAAAAATAATGCTTCTATTACAAAATTTTTGCTTGGTGCTGATTGTAGTTATGGAGGTCAAACCATGTCTTTAAAACATCCTAAATTGATCCCGATGAACTTAGAAAAGCCATTTGTATGTTTATTGTTGCTGGAGCTCATTCGTTTGCAACTATTGAAGAATCTGGTTTTAAACACATGCTTTCAATTGCTTGTCCTAGCTATAAAGTATTGAGTAGACACACATTAAGAAGAGATGCATTAAAGTATTAAGAAGAGGAAAGAAAACTTGTTGAATGTGATTTGCAAAATGCTTGTGGTAGAATTTGTTTTACTTCGGATAATTGGAGAAACGATAGTACACAGGATGAGTATATTTGCATAACCGCCCGTTGGATTGATGTTAATTGGAAGTTGCAAAAAAGAATTATTAGATTTGGTGCATTAACACATCCTTTTGATGGGATTAGTATAGCCGAGGATGTTTCTCTTTGTTTGGCTAAATGGAAAATTGATGGAAAAGTAGGGTCATTTACGTTGGATAATGCATCCTACAATAACACTATGGCTAATCAAATTAAGAGACAACTTGTGAGGAATGGAAAGGAGCTTTTGTTTTCCGGTGAATATTTCCAAATTCGTTGTTGTTGTCATATCATAAACTTGATTGTGCAAGATGGTCTTAAGCTCATTGATAGTGTGGTGGATAAGATTAGAGCAATTGGTAAGCATCTTAGGTACTCCATTCCAAAGAAGAAAAAGTTTTATGAAATTGCACAACAAACTTATCATTTGGATCCTAAAAAAAGAATTCGAGGTGATTGTTGTGTTAGGTGGAATTCAACTTACTTGATGCTTGATCGTGCTCTTTATTTTAGCGCGGCAATTGATCATGTAGTAGAAAAGGATAGTGGGATAAAAATGTATCTTATTGATGATGATGAATGGAATAAAGTGTCGGTGATTCATGACTTTTTGAAGCTTTTTTATGATGTCACAAATGAATTCTCTTCTTATAAAACCCCAACTGCAAACATTTATTTCAAGGGAGTTTGGGATATTCAATGCATGTTACTTGAAGCTGCAAATGGGCCACATTCATTTTTAATTAACATGGTGAAAGCAATGTAAAAGAAATTTGACAAGTATTGGTCAGATTATCATACTTTGTTGTCTTGTGCATGTGTTTTGGATCCTCGTTACAAGTTGAAATTTGTTGAATATTATTCTTTCATTACTCTTTATGGAGGTGAAATGTATGTTATGCAATTCACTTAAGGAGTATAGAGGTGTTGATGGTGGGGGTGTTGGTGAAAGTGGTGAGGTTAGTCATGGTAATAGAGCGCCACGTGATTCTTTTCCTTTTGGTAATGATAGGATGACTAATTTTGGTTCCTGGATGAGTAGTCAACAACATCACGTGGAGGATAAAGCTCAACTTGATCTCTATTTGGAAGAAAAGAATGTTGATTATAATTCCAAAATTGATGTGTTGGGTTGGTGGAAAAATAATGGGGCACATCGATATCCACAACTTGCGGCATTGGCTCGTGATATATTAGCCATTCCTATTTCTTCCGTTCCTTCCGAGTCGGCTTTTAGTATGGGTAAGAAGCTAATTAATCCATGGAGAGCTTCACTAAATTCCATGACAATTGAATCTCTTGCTTGCTATGAGGATTGTCTTCATGCAAAAGGCTTCTCTTTAGGTGATGTTTTGTTTCTTTTTAATGTTATTGTATTTTTCTTATTATTGAACATTCAACTAACCTTTATATATTTTTTTTTCTATTTTTTCAAGGTGGGTCAAATATTTTCTCAACTCAAGATGCTAATTATGAAGATGAGCAACACAAAGTTCATATTGACACAGTTCAAATTGACTAGTTTTATAATGAAATTTTAGTGTTGTATAATTTTCAATATTGTTTGTTTGGACATTTTTTTATTTTGTTTGTAAACTACTAAACTTAAACTTTGTTGGATATTGGATTGAATCATTGTAGTATAGTACTCATTGTTTATTTTTATTAATTTAGTTGAAATTGTTTAGTTTAATGTTTTATGCAAAAAATAAACTCTAAATACTAAAAAGTAATAAATTTTGGAGTTTATATAGGCAGGCCCAAAATGGCCCGACTAATACGGGTTTGGGCAGCAGTGTCCTGGCCCGATTCCTGGCCCGGCCCGACAATTTGGGCAGAAAACATATGCTCTGGCCCTGCCTAAACTCGGCCCGGCCCGACATTTGATCAGCTCTAGTACAGTACGAGTAATATTATAGAAAGATGCACTACCTTTTAACCCCCCCCCCAAAAAAAAAGAGCTAGACGTTTCTATCCCCCCCAAAAAATAAAAAAAATAAACAAATAGAGATAAAATACGAAGTATAAATAAAACAAAACGTCACACAGAGTTACGGAGTACTCTACCTTTTAATATCCCCTTTATATATATACAAAAAAAATACTTTACCTTTTAATCTTCTCCTTTTTTCTCATCTACACCCACTACCTGTTAAAACCCTCCTCCTCAAAATTCTCTCACAATTTTGATTTGTCCATTTATTCAGGCGCTGATTAAACAACGGTGGTCGACCTCCAGTTGCGGACTTCCTAAAAGGCGGTCAATAGTTTGCCCTTTTAGATCGTTAGGCAAAATCTCTACTTCAGGTATACAACTACAACTTAAGGCAATTATTGGACCAAAGTAGACCCAGATCTAGAGTATTGTTAGTTGTTCTGTCCTTAAAATTAAACCTCAATTAAGCTACTTTTTTTTTTTTTTTTTTTTTTTTTTTTTTTTTTTTTTTTCCGAGGCAAAGCTACTTGTTTCAATTGCTGAATATTAATTTTTTATCTTAATTTTATTGTTTGTAAGTTACAGTATTTGGTTTAGGTAGAAATTCAATCTGTACTATGAACTGGCTAAATTACTAGGCCTTTTACTCTTTTTGTAAAAACTCCTTTCGTATTTTTTTCTATGATTTAATTTAAAGAAACATTTAATTGATGCATGTCTTTTAGAATTTTGGTTAGTATTGTAAATGTCGTTTGCATTTTTGTTTAAAGAATCTGAATTTTTTTAAAATAAGATTGTTTGTTTTAAAAAAAATTATATGGTTTTGTTGTCGATCTAAACTTCAAATTTTGTATTTAGGCTTTTTTTTTTTAATATATTTTGATGCATGTTATTTATTTTAATTACACATATGCTTTGGTTATTAGTTGATTAGGCACAATATATGTAAGGATCTTGTATCTGTTCAATTCGCTATCCATTACGTCATTAACATATATTTTTAAAATTATATGGTTTAGTTCTCGATCTAAACTTCAACTTTTGTATTTAGGCCTTTTTTAATATATATTTTGATGCATGTTATTTATTTTAATTTTACATATGTTTTGGTTATTAGTTAATTAGGCTCAATATATGTAAGGATCTTGTATCTGTTTAATTCGCTGCCCATTACGCCATTAATATATATATTTAAATTTATATGGTTTAGTTCTCGATCTAAACTTCAATTTTTGTATTTAGGCTTTTTCCTTTTTTTTTTTAATATATTTTGATGCATGTTATTTAATTTAATTATCCATATGCTTTGGTTATTAGTTGATTAGGCTCTGTATAGAAAAAATTAGTAATATATGTAAGGATCTTGTATCTGTTTAATTCGCTACCCATTGGAAATAAATACCTTGCCTTGAGTAAACAAGTTAATCCCCAGACCATTATTATACTTCTGTGTCTTGGATTTCAAGGTTTAACTTGTAGCCATTCTAAAAAATTCTGAAACTTGCTACATTAAGTCACTAATATATGTATATTTAGATTACTTAAGAAGAATATTTCTGTACATGTGATGGAACACTGTCAATATAAGTCTTATACATTCGTTGTGCATGATAACTGAGTTAGGAGAGGATTTGGTTCACTTAATGCACGCATGGACCAAGTTAGAGGTAATTTAGAGTGTACCATGTTTGAACCAAATTATGAAGTTTGTTGGACCTCTATGTGTATGTATCTGTAACAGAATGTGAATGTTGGGCACTGAATATTTTGTTATTGATGAAAAATGGTAGTTATCTAGGACTTATTTGTTTGAGTTTTGTTAGAAATTCTGCTGTGTATTCAATGCATACTGATGGCTATTATTGTGTTTAAGTAATCCATTATGTATATGTATATATGTATATATATGTATATACATATATATATATATAGGAAAAATTGCCGGGAATAATCCGACCTTTGGCTCATCCGCCCAAAATAATCCCACCTTTCGATTATTTTTAAATAATCCGACCTTTATACCTATTCCGCTCCCAATGGTCCCAACCGGTCAACTAACTTGTTATAACAAGTCACCTGACACGTGTCAGCCTATGAATGGTAAAACAAATAAAATAAAAATTTTAAAAAGTATAATTTTTTTTAAGGAAAAAAGTTTAAAAAAAAAATTAATTGATTATGTGAAAAAGCCCCCACCAGCGTAAACCACCTCCCCGCCGCCCATACCTGCCGGCCCAGATGCCAGCCACTCCTGCCCAGCAGCTCTGAGCACCCAGACCCCCTCCCCAAACGCCGACACCCCCCATCATCCTCCACCGAACAACCAACCCCGGCCCTCCCACCGTAAAAATTTCGGCCCCTTCTCCATTAAAACCACCCCTCAATCCACGAAAATCCATTAATACCATCCCTAAACCCTCGAAAACCTCATCTCCGCCCCGATCCCGACGCCCCTCCCCTTCCCCCGTTCTGATTTTGGCAGATTTCCCCTTCCCCCATCTTGATTCCGGCCTCCCACCCTTTTCTCCGGCTCGAGTTCGGCCTTCCCATATTCCCCCGCTACGATTTCGGCCTCCCTCACTTTCCCCTGCCTTGATTTCAGCTGCCCAGACCACCTACAATAGCCAGACGACGACCTGAGCTTCGATTTGATAGTTGGGGATGGTGGAGCAGGTAGATGGGGCTGGTGGACGACGATGATGCGGTGGCTGGGACTTGTGGAGGAGGCGGCTGGCTTGCTGCCAATTTTTTTTTTTCAATTTTTTTAATTTAAAATTGTAAAGAAATTGTATGGTGACACGTGTTCTAAAACCAAAAAAAAAAAAATAATTACCTTTTTTACAGGTAACCGGTCACTTAGGACCATTGGGAGCGGATTGGGTATAAAGGTCGGATTATTTAAAAATAATCGAAAGGTGGGATTATTTTGGGCGGATGAGCCAAAGGTCGGATTATTCCTGGCAATTTTTCCTATTATATATATATATGTGTATATACATATATATGTATATACATATATATGTATATACATACATATATATATATATATATATATATATATATATATATATATATATATATATATATATATATATATATATATATATATATTCAAGCGATGGTAACGACTCTGATTGGAGTTCTAGTGATGGTGATGGCTCTGAGGAGGCCCGGAGTTTATAGCAACTTGTACGCAACCCTACAGTAAAGTAGGAAGATTAGTAAGGTTTATATATATATATATATATATATATATATATATTTTGTCAATGCGTCTAATTATGGGTGTTTTGAAGCTGATATTCATTTATATAGTTTGGTACACAAACTTATAACTGATTAAGTACCCTCCCCCCTTCCCCCCCCCCCCCCCCCCCCCCATGATCCCCCAGAGTAAAAGAATTACATTGAGTAGCTTCATCATGAACATAAAGTAGAGTAAGGCATGTGGTGTTTGATTAGTTGCTATTATGATAATGTTAAATTGATTACTCTTGTCTACGTCTAAGTTAGTTTCTTTTACTTTGTTATTGTTTTGCCTTGATTACTCTCATGCATACATACACATTACATTCCTATACAATCATTTTTGTAGAATGTGCCGTTGGGATTTGCAAGGTCCCATTTGAGCTCCTTGGGGCCTGATAACTAAAGTTCATGTTTGGATGGATAAAAAGTACCCGTCATGTCTCTATGTTAAAAGGACCAAAAGTCACTAGATTAGACTGTGCAACATAAGGGATGGAATATAAAAGATGTGTCGGGAACAGAAGATTAAGAAGGGGACTAAAGTGGTGGTGCAGATGATTAAAAAATCTCCTCCCGTTTTCAAAGTGACAGATTATCAGACTTTGTGTAAAACATCAGCTAGCGTTTCGGTATCATTTCTAGCAAGCTAACTTCTGATGTGTCTATTCTACAACTTTTTGTGTGTAATTGCTTAAGCTTCTCTTTTGGTTCTCAACTAATGACTATCCAACCTCTAATAGGAACTTCTCTTTAACAATTTAGCCACATTGAACTTGCTAAGTGGCCTTTTGTATTTATGGTGATAGCCAACCACTTTTTATTATACTTAACTATAATTACTATTGCCTAAAAATCAGCTTGTTTCTCAATAACATATGCAAAAAAGGTAAATAGTCATTACATTATACGTAATTAATAAACAGTTGAATCCGGGTTTAACACTTGACTCTATGACTCTATAAATACATGAATATAAGTAAATTTTTCTGTCATATAAAGTCAGTTACACATACTACTTTCAGTGTATGTACGCTTTAATAAAAAATAGTGTATTCCAAAAATAAATACTTGTACAAACAAGTAACAACATAAACTAATAATAATAAAAAAAAAAAAAAAAACAAAACACACACACACACACTTTCATATTTGTTTACAATATTCATAAATTTAAACTTGCAAATTTCATACACCTAGTTTTGCATACATAAAACTACTTCAAAGACTTTCAGTAGATGCAAAGTTCATACATAAAGATATTGAGATTCCCATGACCAACTTAACTAACTAAACACCTTAACTTCTACTTCCCACTTCAAACAGACCCAAACGACACATCAGACCACGTGCACCCAGTTACTTACTCCTCTGGAAACACAATCACATAATCTTGGTTCTTGATTCCTGCATCCCCAACATTGAGAAGCCTATTCAACCTCTTGTCTTGATGCATCAATATAATCCTCCATGGATCCTTGTTCACTTATTTACCCCACCTCTGGCATACGCTAGCCAGCGTCGTTGTAAGCTTTGCATAAACCCTCGCCTCATGGAATGGAGTACACGTATTTCTCATGGTAAAATATTTCCTCTTAGTGTGCATGTTGCTTTCAGGATTCTTCCAAATAATAAAACAACAAATATTGTTAGCCCAAATAATCATGTACTAGATCAAACAATCAGAACATTAGTAGAAGTACTCAGTATTAAAACAACATTACCAAATTACATTACATATCACCCCAAAAGCGTGGAGCACATCACCCGATCTTATCCTCAAATTTGCAACTACATCGGTGGGTGAAATGACTATATTAATTTTTTAAGGACAATTTCATGGACTGCTAGATCCACGCGAGTTGCGTAATCCTCATACATCTCCCGAAAAGTTTCGTCTTCGCTCATCTCATAGACAACCCCCCAGTCATCTCGTTGCCTACTTCTCACCACAATAGTGTGAGATGGTTCTCTACCTAAATGAGGATCAATAACATCATGTATTACAACAGGAGGAGGGCTTCCAGATAAGTTTGGCTGAGATGATGATGCTAGTGGGTGGTTGAGTAGCTCAGCTATAGGTTTGACAGCTCTTATCTCTTGCTTAGCCTTGTCTGGAACACCACCTGCCTCATGTGTACTAAACACAAAAAAAAAAATTATAAAAATAAAAATGAAATATGATTTATTTTTGGAAAAAAAAAAAATTGTTGGCAAATAAAGTGATGAGCCCTGGGTAATGCAGAAAATATCTTATACTTAGCACTGTCAAAACAGTTTGACAGTTCGGTTTCGGTTCGGTTTGAAATCGGTTCGGTTTGAAATCGGTTCGGTTTGAAATCGGTTCAAATGTCTTACGGGTCGGTTTCGGTTCGGTTTAAATAATTATCGGTTCGGTTCGGTTTCGGTTTATTCTTGAACGGTTTAAATTCGGTTCGGGTTATAAACGGTTCGGTTAGTAAACGATTCGGTGCAAACGGGTTGCGGTTTGTTAACGGTTCGGTGTAAACGGTTTTTAACCCGGTTTAAATTCGGTTCGGGTTGTAAACGGTCCGGGTTGTAAACGGTCCGGGTAGTAAACGGTTCGGTGCAAACGGGTTGCGGTTTGTTAACGGTTCGGTGTAAACGGTTTTTAACCCGGTTTAAATTTGGTTCGGGTTGTAAACGGTTCGGTGTAAACGGTTTTTAACCCGGTTTAAATTTGGTTCGGGTTGTAAACGGTTCGGTGCAGACGGGTTGCGGTTTGTTAACGGTTCGGTGTAAATGGTTTTTAACCCGGTTTAAATTCGGTTCGGTTTGTAAACGGTGCGGGTTGTAAAAATTCCAGGTAGTAAACGGTTCGGTGCAGACAGGTTGCGGTTTGTTAACGGTTCGGTGTAAATGGTTATTATCCCGGTTCAAACAGTTTCAGGTTGGAAACGGTTCGGTTGTTTTTTGGTTTAGTTTTATTTTAGTTCGGTTATAACTGGTTCGGTTCGTTCACAGGTTTGGTTCTTCTACGATTTAACATTATTTAGATCGGTTTTATTTCAGATTTACTAAATTACGGTTCGAGTCTGTTTTTGATTTCAAAAAATTTTGTACTACTTTCTAACTTTTTGCTAGTTAACAAGTTTTATATCAAGCCGAGACTTCATCACTTCATATTGAGGCATCATATTATATGCAAATTCTCATTAATTTTATAAATACATATCATGTTATGATTTAAGTTTAGCTATACTGATCTTACTAGTTTATTATGAAGTAGATTATAAAAGTTTAGTGCATTAATGTATTATTGTTTTACTATCAGATTATTATCTGCTTCTGATTTGATCATTTAGTTAATAGTGTCATAATCATGATTTGATGAGTTGTTGTGACATCGAAATTTGCAATTTGGTATTCGATACTTAATTAGTCAACAAGACTGATAATTAAGACTCGTTTATCATTATATATTTGCATAAAGTTATACATGAAGATATTACAGAGTAGTTTGATTTGTATAATGAAAGAAAACATTAATGAAGAAGAAGGTAATGTTGATTCCTTCAATCGATTATACAGATACATAACATATAACCATCTCATATTCTCATAGTTAGATATTATTAGTATAAAGGGATGAGAAACATAAGATTATTATATTTTTGTATATCCTTTACTGGTTTACCCTTAAGGCTTAAGTCACTAATTAGTAATTAGTAATTACTTAATTAGACTAACAAGTTAATCAGAAAGAGTAACTTTTAACTTGAGTCTAGTAGATCAAATACTGAAATGGTATTAGTATATTACCGAGTATGATAGTCTAGTACGCTGCTAATCTGTTATGCATCTATGCTAAATTGACAATTGCTCATATAGTCATATTAGTCAATCACTCATGTAGACATAACTCATATCTAATTAAGTAATTTGTATTTATGTACTAATCTACTAGTCAACTATATCATTTATAAGTTTACACGATTACAAGTGTATTGCTTATAGGTACAGCTAAACTGATATAAATATAACCATATAACAAATCCGTAGTACTTCTAACTCTCTAAGATATGACATCATTATTTATTGAACAATTTTCGATTTTTTATTAATCGCAACGCCTAGAAATTACACGCTAACCGATTCACATTTTATAATTTAAAGAACTTAATATTTTAATGTGTGTGTTAAAAAAAATTATAAAAGCTGATATTATGAAGGTGAATATCGTTTTATCGGGATCCGAGAAATGTAATTAGTTTTTTTTTTTAAGTCATGTAATTAATTAATTGTATAAAAGTTTGTTTAATGTTATTAAAATAAAATTAAAAATTTTGATTTTTACAAAGTGGAAAATTAATTTCATTTTTTTGGTTGACAATTTCAACAAAATATGGTGGGAAATTTCCCTCCAAAAACCAAAAGGAAAAACACATTTTAGATTTAGAATTTAGATATTTTGATTCTTTAATAATTAAATAAACATGTGGTTCATATATTATGCAAAAGAGAAAAAAAAAAAAAAAAAAAAAAAAGTGAAACGTGAAACTGTGAAAGACTGAAAGGCAATTAGGTTCTTCATTCATCCTCTTCATTCATCCTCTTCATTCCACAGCATTCACCGTTCTTCTTCTTCATCCTCAAATCGAAGCGTTGAATCCTCACTCACTCTCAAGTTCTCAACTCTCAAGCTCTGAACTCTTAGCCTTCAATAGCTCAAAGGTAAATTTTAGTTAATTGTTTTTGTTTTCGTTTCGTTTTTTTCGATTTTTTTTTCGATCTCTCCATTCTCGTTTTTTTTTTTCATTCTCCAGTTCTCCATCTTCAAATCTTCCTCTCCTTCAAGCCGTCACTGCTCAAAGGTAATTTTATGTTAATTTTTTTGTTTTCATTTCGGTTTTATGTTGCTGATTCGTTGTTTGCAGGATTTGCATGTCTTTATTTTTTGATTTTTACTTCTGATTTGTTCATATAATTTCATATAATTTCTGATTTGTTCATATAATTTCTGATTTTTTGATGTTGTTCATGTAATTTTTAATTTTATTGTTCTTGTTGTTCATTTAATTTCTGATTTTTTAATTTTATTGTTCTTGTTGTTCATTTTTTGTTATATCTATTTGTGAGGTGTTCTGGCCTTACCAGCTTTGGCTATGCTCAGTTCTGATCAGGGTTGTGGTTGTAGTACCATGAGCAACAATTGAGTTGATTTGGTTACCTTATTCATGCTCGTGGTTTCTTTTCGTGTTATTAATTGTGCTTGGTTTTTTTCAGGCTGTTGTGTTGTTGCTGGTCTGCCTTTGTGACTGTTTGTTGTTTGTTGAGCATTTAAAATGTATGGCTTTGTCTATAATGCTCTATTAGTCTTCAAATATACTGAATGCTATCCTTTGTTCTATCAGCTGCATTGTTCTCTCATTAGTGTTTCTGTTTATGTGGGTTAATGCTGAATGCTAGCAGGATTTTTTGATTTAAGTTTGGGTTTTGTTTTGTTGCAAAAGTGCAAGTGCATTCAGATAGGAGTTGTCTAATAGTGTTTAGTATATTTTAGGACTGAATTGTAGATGGACTACCTCAGCTTAGAGCATGTAGTACTAGCTAGGGTTTGTCCTGTGCTGCTGCTGTTCTAATGTCTGGCCAGATCTGCTAGATGTACAAGGCTAGATTGTAGGATCTGCTGGGTGTTTTCTGCCCTGTTCAGAGCAGAGTCTTTATGGCCATGGTTTGTGATGTCCTAGTTGATGTCTCTGCTGCAGGCTGGGTGCTGGGGTTGGTTGCTGCTGGTTTTCTAGGGTATTGCAGCTGTGGTTTTGCTGTCGTCTTGTGTTAGCTGGGCTGTGTTGTCTGTCTGTTGTTGGGCTAGGTTGCTGGTGTGCTTTGCTTGAAGCAAGCAGGTCCGGAGCTGCTGTGTTAATTTGCCTATTTTTTTTTATTTGCCCTTAATTTGCCTTTTTTTTCACTTGATTTATACTGTTGTGTTTTTGTTTTTTCAGCAATGGAGCAAGAGTTTATTGGTTTTGATGAGGATTCCACTGTAAAGAATCAAGATTCTACTGTTCAGAATCAAGATTCTACTCAACGTACCACTAGTGGTAGTAAGCGTGGACGAACATCAGATGTTTGGAGGTATTACACCTTTTTTGATAAGATGGTTGGTCTTGCTCCGATAAAATATGCTCGATGCAATGTTTGCGGTAATGAATATAAAACTCCAGGTAATGCTGGTACTTCAACTTGTAAAGCTCATACTAAGACATGCATGAATAAAAATCCACACCATCCTGGAAATCATGAAAGTGGTGTTGAGCTCCTGTTTAATCAAACACGTCATTTACAATTGCTTGCTAGAGCTATAATTTTGCATTCCTATCCTTTAATTATTGTGGAGCATCATGGCCTTAGGGAAGTTTTTACGAATTTGAACCCCAACGTGAATCATGTGTGTAGAAACACTATTTTGAAACATTGTATTGATGAGCATGATAAGTTTAAGTCTTTGTTGTTGCAATCTTTTTCGGGAATTGAAGGTAGAGTTAGCTTCACTTGTGACTTGTGGACAGCATGTACTAATCGAGGTTATCTTACTTTAACGGCACATTATGTTGATAAAAATTGGTGTCTTAGGTCTAAAATTCTGAATTTTAGATATTGTGGTCCTCCTCATACTGGTGTTGAGGTAGAAAAATTTGTGTTAAAACTTATTGGGGAGTGGAACCTTCAGGGTAAAGCTTTTGCAATGACTGTTGATAATGCTCGATCCATGGATGTTATGGTTAACCTTTTGAAGAAAGATTTAATGTTGACTTCTCCTCTTCCTTGTAATGGTAAATTTTTTCATATTCGATGTTCAGCTCATGTCTTGAACATTATTGTTCAAAGAGGTTTAAAAGAAGTTGATAGTAGTGTTCAAAAATTGCGTGAGGTTTGTAAATATATTGATTCTTCAGATTCTAGACTCACTCAATTTGAGCATGCTCTTCATGAGGTTAACTGTGTGTTTAATGGAAAGTTACGTCTTGATGTTGTGACTCGTTGGAATGCCACATATACGATGATTCGAAAAGCTTTGGAAGCAAGGAAGCCTTGAAATTGGTTATTGATAGGTTTATAGGTTATGAATTCAAACTTTCGAATGATGAATGGGATACCCTTACTAAAATATGTAATTTCCTAAAGCCATTTCATGAAATCACTGTGTTATTTTCTGGTTCAGAATATCCTACTGCAAATTTGTATTTTGCTAGTGTTTTAAAAATTGAGCACACAATAAGTAAAGCCCATATAGATCCTAAACTTGCACCCATGGCAAAAGTTATGCTTGAAAAGTTTGAGGGCTATTGGGATGAATATAGTTTGATCCTATCAATTGCTATTGTTCTTGATCCTCGTTATAAGCTTGTTCGAGTGATGAAGATGTTAAAAGTGCTTTATGTTGATGAGGCATGTGTTGAAAAGGCGAAGGTGATTAAAGATGCTCTTTTGGAGTTGTATAACTTTTATTCTTCTTTGTCTTCCGGTTTTACATCAAGTACAAATGCTCCACCCTCCATCCCAGCTGTTATCGAAAATTCAAATAGTCACTTGGATGATGATATATTCAAGGTAATCAATTTCTGATTATTGTGGTTTACAAAATTAATAATTTTATGTTTTAATTTTATTATTTAATAAAAGCATTTTGTTTGAACTTTTCTAGTATGTTGATAATGATGATGATGAGGAGGATGACACATCAAATCGGCCATCGATGGAGATTGATTCTTATTTGTGTACTCCTCGACAACCAATTTATGAAGGGCAGAAGTACGATGTTCTTAAGTATTGGGAATCTCAAAGTAGTGTGTACCCCATATTAGCTGTTATGGCTAGGGATGTTTTGGCCATTCCTATTACATCGGTAGCCTCAGAGTCTTCTTTTAGCATGGGTGGTCGTATTTTAAACAAGTATAGGAGTGCGCTTTTGCCTAAGAATGTTAAGGCGTTGGTGACCACACAAAATTGGTTACGTGGTTATGATTGTGATATTGAAGAAGACGTCCTTGAAATTGGTAAAGAAGTGATAGATGAAAGTTTTGCATCTAATTAAGAAGACATGGATGTTGTATTGTAGTGAACTAGTGATGCTTAATATATATTGTGTTGCTTCATTGCTAAAATGTTTTAATCTCATAGAACAAGTATTAATAGTTTTAGTCACATTACATATTGATATGTTGTTCCTTTTTTTATCTCGAGTTATTGGTTATTATTTATGTCCCGCTAAATATTCATCTTGACCTGCAACCGACTCACTTCGTAAATGATCTGCATCGACCCACACTGACCCACCCAATAACCACTCCTAGTAGTAAGTAATTTGTAAACGGTTCGATTTATAAGGATTCGGTTCATAAACAGTTCGGTTTATAAACGGTCCGGTTTATAAACGGTTCGGTTTGTAAACGGTTCGGTTTGTAAACGGTTTGGTTTATAACGGTTCGGTTTATAACGGTTTTTTATGCCAGTTTAAACGGTTTCGGGTTAGAAACGGTTCGGTTTATTTTCGGTTCGGTTTCCTTTCCAGTTCGGTTTAGATTTGGTTCGGTTCTAAAACGGTTTAACATTACTCGGATCGGTTCAGTTTCGGGTTTACTAAAATGCGGTTCGGGTCGGTTTTCGGTTTCAAAAAATCGGTTTTTAATCGGTTCGGTTCTCATTCGGATCGGTTTGAATCGGTTCGGTTTCACCGGTTCGGTTCGGTTTTTGACAGTGCTACTTATACTCATATCTTTTTTAACATTTGCATGCCAAACTGTATCCAACAAGTACAATTACACTTATGAGTAACTATTTTGTATTATTTTTCCAATGGTCGAGCTACTATTTTTATTCTTTATTTTTTTTGGAAGCCGTCTAATTTTTTAGTTAACAGGGTTTAACGTATTTAGAAATATATTTTGATATGTTTTTTATTTTTTAAAAGGTCTAACTGTTTTTAAGTAGGGGGCTAGAGGCAATAATTTTTTTCCTCTTTATTGAAAAGAAATGTTGCTCCATGAATATTAAAGACATAATTGTTTAAGAACACGCACAATGGACTATTACATACTAACATCAATACATTACACATAAAGTTTATTTAGTTCCCCTATATATATTAGTAACATAATATAGCGGGAAACAGTTCATTACAACACACATATCTAAATAGCATCACTCATTAAACTTAACTTTAGTATAGGATACCCACCCATAACAACACATGATAAAGGACTACAACCACAAGTCCTTACACCAATACAACAAACAAAACTTAAATAAAAACCAATGCTAATCATATTTTAACTAATTATTGGAACAATGCACCAAACTAAACTTCCAAGGGTGCACACCCACACTTGACATCTAGCAGCCACATCTAGACGTTTGGGAAATAGAAAATCTCGTCACCATTTTTTATTTCGGCATTTCCAATATTATGGAATGAGTTGATCAATTTGTACTCATGGATAAAAAACATGTTATTAGGATCAACATGGACTATTTTCCCCCATTGGGTATGCATACGACGCCACGACGGAGATGTGTATCAAGGTGTCCTACAAACCTTTGTCTAACTGGATCAGTCTTGCATTCCCTGACGAAAAAACGCTTTAAGTGCGTGTTCATGTTATGCTCTGGATTCTACACGATTATACAACAATTATTTTGTTAAATATAGAATTATAAATAGATAGTAGTTTATGTATGAAATATAGAGTGCCTGAAGATGTCAATATTGTCAGTAGATTGCACATTGTATACCTGACCAGTAACAAACATTTGGTCCCCGTCTGCCATACCAAGCCCAATTGGAGTGTCAACTCTGTCAACCAGGCGGTTGCTCCAAAGCATAGCTATTTCTTCTGGTTGCCTATCAATTCTACTTGCGTAGTCAACGTACACCGCCTCAAAAGGGCGATCACGTCGCATCTTATAAACCACACCATCGTCGTCCAAACACATGCTCTTTACTGTTATATGAAATATTAAATCACCATTCATGTTACCCTGATTACCTTCCCCCATGTCAACATCTGGGGCAACGACCATGTAATTATTGACAGGCACATCAACAACATCTTATGGTTGTAATTATGCTTGTCCAGCATGCTCCCCATCAAGAATTTGTTCTTGATCACCAGCAAAACCACTGGGGTTCATGTTGTTGACAGCTTCAATCAATGTGACCTGAGCTATATAGAATTGACAAATCAAGTTTGACATCGATGTTAAACACACATTGAGTACCTTGACTTTCCATGGTAAGCTCACGACGTTGTTCATCAACCTTAATGCGTAGCTTTGCTGCAAGGTAACCAGTTATGACGTTTGAAATGAGGGCGTCATTTCGTAGGTTGCGTAGGCGAAGTCGACCCTCAGACTTACAAACAAGGGGATATGGTGAGAACCGAGACCTAAGGGCTAATCTAGAAAAAGGTGAGCGGGGTGAGCGAGGTGGCCTCATAAAGGTAGTCATAACCCCAACAGATCTTGTACCATGGGATGAAAGTTCGGATGAAGAGGTAGACATTTTAGGAGTTTAACAAATATTACTTATTGTTAATTTGTTAGGTTTTGTGATAAGGATGGAGTCACATTGTTGATATGTCTCGCTTAAATAGGCATATAAGCTTCTATGCAAACGAAGTCATGTAAATAACACAAATAAAAAATTGTCGGCCAATTGACCAGATTGGTAAATTAAGAAGACCCCTAGTGACAATTTTGTTAAAAAATAACTCAGACGACAATTTGGTAAAATAAAGTTAACTCCAAGCGACAATTTGGTAAAAAAATTATTCCTAGGTGATATTTACACCAAAATATCTGTTATTTTTCAACAAAATCTTCATATATCCTAATTCAATTCGTTATTATATTTTAAAAAATTATTATTTTCATTTTAAAATTTAACTAATATGTCCTATCCTGCTGCATTGCTATACTCCGATATCAAATTTACTTTCAATCTCATTTTTTAAGAAAATCGATAATATAGGGTAGGAAAATTACGTGACGTGATAATTAATATTTAAACAATAATTTGTCTTCAAATTGTTAATTCCGAAAAAGGGTTGGAAATTTAGGTGAGAAAACAACGAAGAACGAGCTAAATTAAACATTTATGAGTAGTTTGTCAGAAATTTTTTGTATGTTTTGGGTTACTTGTCACCTGAGATGAGTTTTTAAACCAAATGATCGCATGGGGTCACCTTTTTTACCAAATTGTCATCGAAACGATTGTATGTACTAAATTGTCGCTAGGGGTGTTTTTTATTTACCAATTTGGTCAAAATTTGCCAAAAATTGACACAACTCACAACATAGCATGGCCATGTAATGACACAACCACGAAAAATAAAAAAAACTTTTATTGCCCTAATGTTGTCAACCATATTAGGGTTCAACATTGTTGCCATTCTTGACCAAAGATGAGTAAAAATTCAACCTAGTTGGTTAGAGTGATAAACGATATTAATGTCTCTGCCCTAATTTGACTAGCGTTGTACATACTCATCACTACCGACGTGATTTTTGCAAATTAAAAAAATTGATTACTTTAAATGGTCAAAACAAAACTTATCACAATAAATCACAGACTGCAATACAAGTGGTTCGATCAGAAATAGTTCAATTTCCGGCTTCATTATAGCATAGACCTGCAAATCGGACGTTGGCATGAAGACCTTACAATAGAGGCAAGAAAGAAAATGTTTGTGTGAAAAGTTCTTTAACTTGAACTCGACATTATAAAATTTACTACATAAAGTAATCCTTAAACTTTGCAATGACCAAATTTTTATTCAGCTAACTAAAATCTTTTCTTATTTGAGTCCATTATTGTGTTCCCAATTATATGGTGTAAGATAAGATGGTAATCTATCGTAAGTGTATCAAGGTTTACTCTCACGTACTCTCTCAGGATGTGCATGAGGACACAAATTAAAGCTTTGGAGAATCTACAGTCGAAGTATAGTTAACGCATTATACTGCTCTCAAACTAGAGTCCAACTTTGACTGCTAATCTGTCTCATGAATGACAAAATTGTAACTAGTACAACTAATTCTTTTGACCGATGCCCACGATTAAAATAATATAAATATAGCTCCGATGTATGGAAGGCAATAGAAAAACATGGCACAACAATTTCAACAACATATTCGAAATAACCTTTCATGTTTAAGTTTGCATATATATTGTAGAGCATGATCAGTCATCTAATGTAACGTAGTACACTTAGAAACAATATTAAGATACAAAATCTTGATAATTATTTAAATTACAAGGCTTTCGTAGATGGAAATCAATCATCAAATGTAGCGTAGTAGAGTGGAGGCACGACATCACCAAAGTACTCAACATTGACCACTAGCCCTTGTTGAAGGCCTTCGTATGAAATCATTTCCTTAACCCCCTTTTTGATATAACACAGAACAATGTCTCTATCATTACCATACTTGATATACAACAATGCATCCCAAACATTGTTTGATGTCGAAATGAGAAACTGAACATGTGAACATTGAGGAAATCCATTCAAGTTTTCTCTGGCAAAATCGATCGGAATATACTACAAAACAAATTGGGTAAAGTAGTCAGTTAAAAATTAATTCATCAATGATTATGAACGATATTATACCCAAGTGACTAATGTAACAAAATTATTCTCTCCACAACGGTTAATAAATTAAAAAGAAAACAGAGGAAAAAAAAAACCAAAATAAAACAACAAAATCCAATAAAATACCAATGACAAACACCAAAAATATATATAAAACAAAAAAGGGTGACGAACTTACAATGGGAAAAAGCTAATTTAATAATTTTCGTCACTCAAATGACGTTTTTGCTAGTTTTGAAATTGAAATAAAAATTAAAAATTAGACGTTTAGGTTAAGTCTTTTGTAAAGTTTGCCTTTTAGGTAAAAGTTCAATTATAAACGATGATTGAAGGGTGGTAGACTAATCGAGTTACGAGTGCTCAAATGTGACAATTGCGTAATTACCATTCTGCCCGCTCTGATGTATGGGGGAGTGAACCTTTCCCTAAACAATGGTTTCAGTATGTCAATAGGCGAGGGTGTGCTGATAGCATCATCAAAAGAGGCCTCCGTGGTTTGATTGGTTGGAGTTTCGACTTTAACTCCCAATCGGAACACTCATACGCGGATAAGTCGAGCGCCAAAGAAATGCATCTCCACCACATCTTCAACCCTAATGTCGCTTTTATCAACAAAATTTGACCACCCATCTTCAATATAGCATTTCCATGTATGTCTATTATCAACGAGATGTACGATTATAGGGTATGGGGTGCAATAATATCCCCTTGACACATAGAATCTTCCAGTTTTCTAACTCGGTTTGGAACAATCTGTGGTCATAAAATTGAAACATGTAAAGTTATTATACAAATCCACTATATTGAAAAATGTGCTAGAAGCATCAAATTAAAACTTGCAAAGCTTACCACACGTTCTTGTGTTGATTCATCCACTTTTAATTGGAACCACGGAGCTACAATTACTACCATTACTGTGATACATCAAATGAATTAAGAAGTAATAAGATTGTGTCGTAAATACATGAATGTGTTGTTATGGCAAATCAACACAATAACAATGTAGGCATTCCTCATCAATAAATTGGCTATTAGATTAAATTCATCAACCTTATACCATTTTTCCTTAAAATTTTAATTAAATAAGCCGCATAAAATTCGCAACCAAAGAACCATATAAATTTTTGAATAACTTTTTTAAGCATATTGTTACAACATTAAATTCATAGGGAGTAAACATTCACCTAATTACCGACCATATCACAATTAATACTTACATATTATTTAATTGATGCTGAAATCAACTTATTGAGATCTAATCACAATTTAGGGCTAAAATTGTTGCATGTTATGTTTTATAGCATATAGTAACATAAATGGCTGGAAAATTCAAAGGAATAGGAAATGTTGCATGCAATATTCAACAAAATATATTCAAAGTATTTAATTGATATTATTTACCTATTATGTCTTTAAAAATAGTATGAGCCGGTCCTGCAAGCATAGTTAGATAACATGAAGTTAAAACGTAATTACTCAGGGCAATACAAGTCCAACTACATATATTTGCAGTATTCAAATGCATGCCTAAATAAGGAATTAAAATCCTTCTTCTACAGGTTTTTCAATTAATATCAGGGGAAAAAAATAGCTTAATATGCTGAAGAGCTACACCATTATAAACATCGATTTAGTACACAAGGGGAGTATCAATTTACCTTATCTAACGCGTTCAAGCAGAATTGAAAATGATTGCTGAATATGTAAAATAAATGTTACTCTTCCTAAAGACGTAGTACTGACTAGGTGCTTTAGTGGGGACACGGTCAAAAGGAAACCCCTACACGCTAGTTGTAATGATGATTCATTTTGTAATAAAAATAATACAAGATATAATAAAGTAATTCACATATTTGAAGGTTAGCAATGTAGTACAACCAATATTACTAGTTATAATCTTAAAGTACTTTTATTTGAAATGTATGTATTACTCACATTTAATTTACTGAACTTAGATGCTTATAATTTAACTGTACTAATTTAGGCTGAACTTAAATGAATTTTAATAGATAGAGGTGAAATGCATTTTTTAATGGCATAAGGAAATTAGGAACTGAAAGGATTAGAGTTGAACTGAACGTAACAGACCATTAGAGTGGTATTCTGTATAGTGTTATAAACAATATCAATAGAATTGTTTATAAGGCATTTACCTAAATAATAAAATACTTAAACAAGTTGTAAGCAACATCGGTCCCTAAGCAATTCTTTGGAATACATCGTAACAAATTAAAATAACGTAATAAATGAGTCCGTCACCATAAGGTTAGTATAATAATTATTTCAAATTACAAAATGGTACGAGAAATAGATTTGAGAAGGTGAAATATGGCATTAAATAATAAACTAATGGCCAAATGTATTACTAACTAGATTCAATAATGACCTGCTCTAATTAAGGTCGAAATTGAACTGAGCTAAAATTGAATGTAACATAACTTAATTGTTCTTGAAGAATTCAATTAGGAACTAACTAAAATGAATAGATAGAACTTATTGGAGCAAAATCCTCAGGTGTGCACTGAACTAACTGAAATAAACAGATGAGAACATGTCATACGTTATATCCATTAACAAGCTGAAAAAGGTAATTATCATATGTAATATATGCACTAATCATGTTGTGCTTAAATCATAGACAAGCTTTTCTTATCGAGCGAGTCGAACAAGAGATTAAGCGTGGTCAACTTTACTATAAAACCTTTTACATTTGCTCAACTCGTGCTCCTCATTAACGCTTCAAGCATATAAAACCTGCTCGACTCGTGCTCGTAAAAGTTAAGAGTGTAGTTGAGTAGTTCATGATCTGCTCGTTAAAATTTTGGCCCTTCTATAATTATATGCCTTTATGTTTCTGTTCATTTTATGATGCTTTTGTATATACACATATATATATTGTTAAAGTTATAATGTTAACAATGTATCATATTTGCTTAACATGGTAACTTCATTTGTAAATTCATCAACATTACTAAAATAAAGTATCTAGTTGTTCTCGGAATATTCTAGTGGAGTTAGAGCTTGCTCAACTCATCCAAGTCGTGCTTGTTAACATCCAAACGTATTGAGTGGAATTCGAGGCAATTGTTAATCGAGCGATGACCTAGTTCAGTTCATATGATTCTTAAAAACCTACTTAATATGATTCTTAAAGGATTACTGATGAAGAACAATTTAATGCAGAATAGGGTTATTATAATTATTAAAAAAACATTATTATTGTTGGAAAAGATTTAAGGCATGTTTAGTTGAACTTATTGACAACGAGTTCAGACCTAGTTCAGTTCACCTTATTCTACTTATTTCAGTTACATTTAGTACAGATCATATCAGAAAATATAAGTTCATGTCAGATAATTACGAATCTAACAGAATCCCACTTGATAAATTAGTATGAGAAATGTTATTATTAATGAATTTATTTTTTCAAGGGAGTATGTAGTTGTCAAATTTGTATTTTAAAATGTCTGTAATATGTAGGCTTAGGAACAACGTTAGTAGCAAAGTTTGCTTAACAAAAATAATACAACTAAAGTACTTCTCTTATAAAAATTTTGGGAAATTACTCGAACGAGTTGAAACAAATCAGGATGTGAATACAATATAACAGACTAAATCAGTCCTTAAACATAAAGTCTATACGATCATTTTGTGGCCCTAATGGAGTAAAGGCATTAAAACCTAAACCTTACATTAAGTACTCAAACTATTTTCGTCGCACGTGGCCCTACAAACATGTATTTGGATTGACAAAAGTGGATTATTTAATAAGGTCGAATATAACCAATCGCAGTCGAAGTTTTGACTTTATGTTGTCGAACAAAATTTATCAGTAGTTTGAATTTTTTTATCCTTTCGTAAAAATACTGAATCTTTATGCTATTTGTGTAATTAATTACTAAGCTTCTTATACTACTTATACGACGAATACTCGAATGTGAACATTGTTAACCTTGTGTGTTTTTATTTTTGGATTTACACTCATACAAATAAATCAAATAACGACATTATGAGTTCTTCCTCCGCTTTTTCCGTTCCATTGGTAAGGCAAGTACTGTGTGGCCATGGTATTCCAGCTAGAATCTCAACCGTCAAAAGAGGTGTTAATTTGGATGTCCATACTGGCAGGTATTAATAATCTAATTATTTGTTACATGAATTTTTGTTTTTTTAATAAACTAATCAACAAATTCATGTTTATTGATTTTGTAACTAGGATAACACAAGAGACTGTAGATTCTTTGAATGGGTTGAGGAAAATCAAGATGGAGATATTTCAAAATTATTGGAGAAAACTCATGAAAAAGTTAAAAAAAACTTAAATTGAAGAACATGACTCTTTCAAATGAGATCAATGAGGTTAGGGAGCAGCTGAAGCGTACGGTTGACCAAAATACAAATTTGAACGAGAGGAATAGTGCATTAGCTAGTAGAATTAGCCTTCTTTCAGTTATAATTATAAGTTATAATTATTACTAGTTGGACATTATTTGTTGCAATTGTGTTTGTGTTCTAAAATGAATTATGCCTGGTATGAGGTTTGTGCTGGATTGTTGGGGTCTATATATTCTACTTTGTATGCATGGATGGACGGATCTGTCTACTCTTAATTAAGGAAAATAAAATAGTCTTTATTTGTCGATGTAGTCGGAAATTAAGAAATGGCAAAGATATTGTCAATCAGTTATGGTTGCATTGTTATTGAGTTTATTTAATTACTCTACAATTTTGAATCGAAAATAACAGCAATTTGAACATATCGTATATAACTAAGAGGCTGTGATACACAGTAAAAATAAAACCATTTTTACACATGTATTTGATGTAAATAATCAACTTATATTAATATTAAAAATGATATTGATCCATTAACATTATTGATGCGAATTCTTTGGAAATTTCAAATATGACTCTTTAGTATACTAATCGACCGATTATTGATGTTCAAATTTTGTTACAATCATTAAATCGTTACACTAGAACAATCAAATTATACATTGAAGTAAATGTTGTTGTATTATCATTATGAAGTAAAAATCATAATATATCTAATGAAAATTCAAAATGATAAATTGAAATAAACATATATATTGCTTTAATTTTGGTGTAGAATATCCCCGACATAAAATTATTGTCTTATCACTACTAGCACGATCATACCTTACTACTTAAAAGTCAACAATTACAACCATTGCAGAGAAATGCAAATGAAAGAGTTATAACAAGAGCGATTACTTAAAAAAAGTGACGGGGAAAGAACACATAAGAATTCTTCTTGAAAAAGACTAGCCATGAGGGATGCTCCATGTTAGATTCAAGTGTTTAGTCCAATCGACGCCTGATTGATGGTACACCTTACAATAAATTAATAATTAATACATCATTCAAATATAAATGTTGGAATTAGAGGTAGAGGTAATCATTAAACGATAATATTATGAGCGAGACACATGTGTTTACCGTGATTAATTCTTCCACTTTGCCATTAAAGGAGTCAGTCCTTTGTTGGATGAAAATAACATCAGCCTTCCACATAACAACAACTCCACCGCAAACACCCTCCGGGGGGATGCAAAGACACTTATAGTCGCCAAGCACATCAGACACAATCGAGTTTGTGTTCTCAATTGTCCGTCGAGCCTCCAAAAGGATGACTGCTGCTGGTTTGTGAAGAGAGTGAAGCTCATGGAAATACTCAATAAATGATGGCCTTGCTAGACCACGGACATTCCAGCAAACAATTGTTACGGTTGTAGGAATTGGTGTCGCTGGAATAATTAGTTGTTCTGTAGCCTCACCTTGAAAAGGGCTGAACTCAACTCTATGGTAGCCCGATACAAACTTGGTCTCTGAATCATAGACAACCCATAAGTGTAGTATATGAGGAAATGAAGCGGTTTTCAAAAGCTGAAAACCGTCGGTGAATGTTCTTATGCATAAGCGCACGGGTCTTTCGTCGAGTTGAAGAATTGATGAATGAAAATCTAAATTGGGTTTAGGATCAAGTAAATGGTTTTGAGGAAGCAGAAGGGATGGTCTAAACGAGTCCATTGGAAATGAGCCAATACACCACCTGAGAAACAATTGGAAGTCAATACGGATAGGATACATTTCATGAATGTGGGGGATATGAGCAGGGCGAAATGGACGCGTGCCATCCAACCTACGCATGAGGAGGTTGTTTAGTTGAGCAGTAGTAGAAGTGATTGGGTTCAACATAATCGCACCGATGGTATCACGAGATAACACGGTAAGAGAAGTTCTAGTGGGATTATTCTTAAAAAAGGATTCATATTGGCTGAAATCGATTTCTAGGACTTGGCTAGCTGGAGGGTTAAAGTACAAAACACTAGCCCGCCATTAGGTGTTGATGTGGTTTGTGCCATAGTTATTGAAGTTTTGGAGATATTGATGCTAAAAATTGATGCTAAAAACGGAAATATATATTGGCTTAAATCCAAATAATAATGGAATGCAAGAGTTTCCAAGGAATTATTTGTGTGGTGGTGTTGGATGCGTTGTAATCTAATGTTACTATTTATATAAAATTAATACGAAGTACTTGTATATGACAACAGAGTAATGCCCTTTTTCCAAAGAAAAATAAGTAAATAAATTATACATTAGAGGTAGATAGAGTCACAGTAAGTCAGTAACTCATATTTTGTAAAACACAAAAAAAAAAAAAAAAAAACCCTAATGAAATACTTATTCAATTTCTAACATTTCAGCTGTTGCACTCTTGTATTAGTATTTGAAAATTAAATTTTCAATTTCTTTTTGTAAATGTCTTTATAATAAAAGTCTTAATATATTATAACCTATATAGGTTATAGTTAATGGCCATCCGTGGTTGACCATTGAGTCAAATCAATATTTTACCAACCATCTACTGCCATGTCTTACTTCCAACCAATTAATTAAAAATGTGTAATAATATATTCCCTTGTCTTTGATCTTAAACTAAAGCTGTAGCTTGTATTTAAATAAAAATTAAAATAAATAAACCCACGGGAAATCTTATGTAAACTCGCCATTTTCTCTAGTATTTAAAAGGAGATATCCAGTGGGAAGATATACATCCTTTTACACTCGCATAATCCACCACACCCTCGTTGGAAGAATGAAAAGGAAATACTTAAATGTTCCCCTTCACAATATCAAAGTTAAAAAACGTTTGAACCACATGTCCATGTTAGCTGATCCTGAAATATTCCTGTGTGACATTACAAAACATGCCCCCTTAGAAATCCTAGTCACAAACACAATAACAATAAATAATAAACCACCTAAACAATTAGGAGGCCAAAGCTTCCAGGAAAGAGGAATTCTTGCTGAAATCAAGTCACATGCGATAAGCAAAAATGGAACTATCCCTGTTAGTGTTGTCAACGCAAAAATTGCTGCGCAGAGAGTTTGTAGCGGTAAGGGTTTCTCAAGAGACCTAATATGCATTGGAAAATATGGTGTTGCGTTCCCTGCCCATGTATCCGATTTATCCGACCTAGCACTGTTACCAACGACTCTAAAATATGTAATAAGGCATATCCTATCAGTAAGAGGTGGCAAAAAGGGTAATGGTTACGAGCATATTATACCAGAGGCTTTACGATTCATTATTAACCCGCCGTCCCTTCTACCCCGTGTACGTGAGTCGTGCTACTTACCAGAAGGTAAACACTTCTTACATGTAAGTAGTGACTCAGATGACCTAAAATTAATTACTATTCCCGTGCACCTTAAGATAGACATCATATCATTCACAAGCACTAGTGTGAGTGCAACTAATTTGGATGGTAGATCCATTAAGACCACTTTAAATGTGGACTACAAAGGTCATCACAATAATAGTAAATGTCGTATTGTAGCTTGGAATTGCTGTGATATGGCCAGGAAATCATTTTTTGTTAACATCAAGCATCTCATAGATGTCCATACACCTGACATCATTTTACTAAGTGAGACTCGAATAACAATCTAGATGGCTAGATTTATATGTCAGAAATTTCATTGGTTCTATATGGTGGGCATGTCTAAAAAGCATTGTGTGGGGGGTTACGCGGTGATTAGTCTATAGCAAGTTTAAGTTTAAAGTAGACCACGTCCTAGAAAACGGATGTCAATGGTTGGTTACGTAACTTGTAAATTGAGGCTCCAAGTTTGCGATGAATTATGTATTATGTATTTCTTTTGTTTAAGTTTGCTATGAATTATGGATTATGTTCTTCTGAGATCTAATGTTAACTCTTGTTTCTATTATTTCTAATGGCCCCAACATATATAAAGTACTCTATGAGTTTAGTGAGTTGGGCCCGACATTTCTATGTGATCAAAATCTGAAGATTAGGTTTTAAGTATGCAACCCACACTATGTGGGCCGGTTTACTTAAGGTTTGATCTTGGCCAGCATATAAGCTACAACATGGGCTGAATTTCATATTCGCTGGGCCCAGATAGGGGGTTCAAAGTTATTGAACGCGAATTTAGTAGCATGTTTTTTTTTTATTTATATTTTTTTCCGATTCAAAAGAGGATATAAGATACCAAGGAAAATGAAAAGACCGAAAGTAAAATGTTAGCATGTTATGGTGCCAATCACTTAAATCATCAAAATTTTTTAAAAAAAAAATACAAAAACACTATTTGTACAATCACATATGATAAATTAACACATGTTTATCTATAATTAACCCTACAATTAGGTGTCTAATGAAAAATCAATTTAAATTATATTACTTTTAATGGGCTTCCCTATCAATGCAAACATGCTTCTCTAAAATTACAAACCAGTAAAACTTACTAGTATGCAATGTTTAAGTAAAACGTTAAAGGGTACAATGAAAGAAATGGCATACTCCTTACACCATGGTCAAACGTCCCGAGAATGCAAAGTCAACACCGTAGCTGAACAAGCCTCTTGTCGCCTCTTGACACAGCCTATAACAACCCTTCTCCGCCTACCCTTATGTGGCATCACAAAGGTTGAGACGTCCTGTCAACAAATTAATTACAAATTAGCGCAATCATGATCATAGGCATGGGAATATCAAATAGTTAAAATCAACCAAAATCAATTACATATCTAATTATTCGCTTCAAAATAGATCGTTGATATATATTGATCACTGCTTGTGCGAGTATAATTACTTACAGTGTGCAGCAATGAAGTGTAAGGACTTGTGTCCCTGGGTTCTCCGGGGTGTTTCTCTTCGTAAGCAACGTCCAGTAACTAAAGACCAGCATATTGAAAATAGTTAAAAGTTGATAAATTGTTAAGATCATCATTAGCATGACAAAGTTTAATCCTTAATATCATTTTACCCCCAACTTTCCATAATCACCAGAGGGTAAACGATCGTCTTTAGCTGCCATCCCTATGTGTTTCATTGTCCATACCTTGATCCGGGGAAGTGTGTTCCAATCGATTGGATCCCGATTTAATCGGTCTAGATAAATAATCTGTGTATAAATTCAAAAGGGATAAAATGTTATTTCATCCATGCCAAGTTACAACAAACCGTTCGTAACAAAACAGAACAATACTTACAACGACAAACATTGTACATCCACCACATCCACCAGCATAGCCATTCGCGTAAAAACGCTTAGCAAAGTTGGATACACTATCCATGAGTTTATTTAACACCAGCTCACACCAATCATATTGAGTACACTCCATCGCACAGGAAAGTGCAGGTAACAAGTCAGCCGCTACACGGAGACACTGGGATTGACACAGCACCAAATGCAATGTTATAATTAGGAATAAAGACTTGAATTCTTCTTCTTCATCCAGAAAAATGTCCTTCTAGCCTTTCCATCATTTCCGTAGTTATAGGAATACCAATTGAGCTGTACACACGCTTAAAGTCTACGTTCACTTTACTCAACCATTGTTTGACTTAATGATTTTGATGATGACACAACCTCACTTACTTACAAACTAATAAGAGCTTGATTGTTTAAGTGTGTACTCAGTTACGAAGACTAGGAGAATGATGTGTCTTGTAAAAATACCATGAGGAACAAGAAGGCCAGAAGCAGAGCTAGCCATAGAGAAGAGTTCCCTCACAGGAACTGGCGCTTCAGAAATGAAGATTGGAGAAGAGAAGTTCCTTCCAAGGAACAGAAGCCTCGGAGTAGAAGCTTCATCAGAGAAACATGAAGACTAAATATTTTATATATCTTAGGATTTATGTAAGTATAAGAAAGTTAGTTACACTCGAAAAATCAGTATGGAATTGGTCTTAGGATAAAATATTGTGCATGCTAGTTTTTAGGAAAACTGTTGCAATTTAAATTTTATCTTTTTCTTAAATTAAAAAGATTTTATTTTCTTTTTCTGATTTTCGGAAAATGTTTTTGACAAAATAAAATCTCCACATTTTATCTAAACTTGTGGCCTACTCTCCCATGTTCTTCTTCTAGACATGGTCTTGCACATTGAGGTGTTCATGGTCCCTTAATTTTAGGGACATGATCTTTTTAGTGGGTATGAGAAGTGGCGTAATGGATTTGCTGCACAAAGAAGTTTTTCCTAAACAAATTTTGGTCTATAAATAGTTGTTGATTTCAGATGGAAAAACTCACCCTTTGCTCACATAAGTTTTCATCTTTTATTAGAGTTAAGAGTCCAATTCCATACAAGTCTATTAGAGTGTTCTAAATGTTCTTATACTAGAGTTTGTTTTTCTTTCGAGTTGTAATTGGGAATGGGGAAGTTCGAGTGAACGTTTGTGTATGAGAAAGAGAAGAGAGAGAAAAGAGAAAGAGAAGAGAAAGAGAACAGAGAACAGAGAAGTGAGAAGAGAGAAAGAGAAGAGAAGAGTAACAAGTTAGGTGACTTGTTCCTCAGGGTCTCAAGTTCGTAGAAGAACTTGAGTTTGAGTCTTTAGCTTGTAATAGGATCATTTGCCCTATTATAGTGAATATTCTTTTCCCAAAATCCCAAGTGGTTGTGGTTTTTCTCCTTGTTAGGGCCAAGGAGTTTTCCACGTAAAATCTCTCTTGCATTCTTTAGTTCCTTTAGTTAATCTCTCACTTCCTTTAGCTAACTTAAGTTTAATTCCGCAAAAAGTTTTGCTAAATTCTCATACTACAATTCAACCCCCCCTTCTTGTAGTATTCATTAAAACAACAACCATGATCTTCCGTATTTCATTAACAAATTCAAGAACTTCTCATGCACATCAGTAGTCATATTTTTTTACTGAAGGCACTGGCCTCGATCTACGGGGAATTCCTAAGATCCATTGAACCTGGTTCTTTGAAAATCTAAACACTCGCCCATCTGGTGCAATAAGCTTTTTAGATTGGATCGATCTTTGTAGCTATCTAGTAAGCCAATTGTCTTGGGAGATTCATACCCGAAGAAAAATATAGCAGCCCTCCGAAACCCATTTCAATCACCCACCTATTTCTTCTATCATCAAACTTTTGGCATATGCGTCCAAATGTTTCAATTCTGCAATTCATATTGGGAGGCTGAAATGGATGGTTAACAAGATTAATTACTTTAATATCTGTACTAAGATTCACTAATTCTTCTACCCCAAACTTGAACCCCACTGTGATCATACACTAAATTACGGTGGCGTCCAAAGGGAAGGAACCTAGAGCAAAAGAGCCACCGGCAAGTTTTAGGAACTTGTAAACCGTTCACAAGGTGAAGGTTACACCCCTTAACGGTCAAAGAGATCGCTAACTCCAATAGGTCTGGAACCATGACTGGAAGTTCGGGGATGAAGGTACAAATCCAATTTAAAAGAGAAAGAACCTGCCCTAATAATAGGCCTCTACTTTATTCTTCTCGTATTCATGTGCGCTTTCTGACTAACATGCAATCAATAGAATTACCCTAAACCTGTTTAATATATGTTGGTTGAATATTAAATGCACAAACAAAACTATTATTGGCAATCACTTGAATTATAATCAAATTAACTCTAAACAAGATTATTAAATATCTTATTTAGTGTGATTACAAGTACCAATTTCCTTTAAGCATGCATAAAAGGCGTGATCAAGCAATAACAATAAATATCAAGCAACATAATAATCATCATCATAATAATAATCATGTTAAAGCATAATAGTAGCAAGATCCTAGGCATGATACTAACAAGATTAATAACAAACCCTATCATGTCACTCAACATTCAAAATCAAAGTTTTAGCCCTAACATGATACTAACATGAATATTAGGAAAGAAAATAGGAAGCATCACAGAAATCATAATTGATATTAGAAACTTATTCTTTACCCTAAACATCATACTAAGAAAAGCATCTTAACATGATACTAGAAAAAGCATCCTAACATGATACTAGGAATCAAAATAATAACTTAAACATGATTTCTATATCATAACATCAATTAAACAATTAAAACACTTACTTAGATGCCTCGTATCTCTTTCTAATAACAAAATACACATGTTAGTAACTTCAAGGAAAATATAAAATTAAAGAATTAAATTAAATAATTGAAATAGAGATTTGGGACCAAACCCTCAAAAACCAAACCTTTCATGTCTAGGGCGAAGGCAATTTCGAACTTGGCTAGGTGTGTCTAGTGCTAATGTATGAGGAATTGTGTTTGTAAAAGGGTAGGCTAGAAAGAGGGAGAGAGAGAATAAGCTTTAGCTTAGAGAGAGAAGAGAATTAGAGATTTTTGGTTGAGAGTTGATGATTTGAAAAAGAGGAGATATGACCTCTATTTATAGGAAAAAAGAGAGTCGAAAAATAAAGAAAAGAATCCGAATTCGAATCGAAATAAAACTCGTTGGACAGCAATTTTAGCAAATTTTGTTTTTATCATATCTTTTGATACAGATGTCCAAATAAGTCATATAATATGTCGTTGGAAAGATCTTGAAGTCTACTTTCTAACCAAATTAGAATCAGATTAAAATATTTTGTATATAAAAAGATATGGCTGAAATAGTAGGACAGTGTCAGTTTTGGATAGAGTTTTGTATTCCTTTCATATTTTTTTCGTTATAGCTCGGAATTAATATTATAATATATCATTGGAAAGATAATTTCAAGATTATCCAACCATATAAGATTTGGATAATGATTATGAGTCACAAAAATAATATCTTACTATCTTTGAACATCTTTAAATTCGAATAGAATTAGGATTAAAAAAATGAAAGTTTTTATAAAAGGAAAGTTTTATTCAATTTCAAATTCTTTGATTTTATCTTTTCAGAAAGGATAATTAAGATATTTTAGAAACTTATGGAAGGTTATAATAAATCCTAATTAGTTTAGGAATAAGGTAAACCTTTGGACCCTCCAAATGATCATTGGGTTGTAGGTAAAAACCGGTTGGGGCCTAGTTTAGTATTTTGGCCATAACTTCCTCATTATTCATCGGAATTGGGCTTATAATATATCATTGGAAAGGTCTTTTCAAACCCCATCCAACTACACCATTATTGGACCCATATCATGGACCAAACTAAACTGGAATGCACGTTTTTCAAAAATAGGGTAAGAAAAGAAATATTTTCAAAAACAGAATGAAGAGATATTTTAATAAAAAATTCCTCATCACTAGAATTTTCACACTTTCACTCCGTTCGATTATAATTCAACGTAAAAGGTATTCATCACTGGGTTTGGTTTTGGGGAGACACAAATGGGTGTCTACAGATACTAACCTGGATCAGACAAAACTAAATAATTAATCCCTGAATGTAGATCTGTTGGGAAAATCCCGATGGTAGTAGAGACAAAGATGGCGATAGGAACGATGTTTTACTATGTTAGTATGACCTCTAATAATGGAGTCCAATGTTACCGACAATGAATGTAAGTCAAAGCGGGCAGATTGGGCAGTAGTCGGCAACGAAGTTGAAGACCAAACCCTACGTTATCAAAACGAGATTTGTAGAACAAAGCATGTACACGTGGACCACATAACCAAGCTATGTGGCATTATAGACAAGTATGCAACTAGTAATTACCAACGACCCCCTAGTTAAATGATATAAAGACGACCCTGCCCTTTAAATTGACATGTTATGTTGATCTAATAGATGAACTTGTATTTCCTCGATTTTGAGATAAGTTATTAAAAAAGATTGATAGCTTAAAAAGTTTAGGTGTTATTGGTTGATCTCTACTTCAATTCACCGGAAAGAATTATCTTAATTCTGATGAGTTATGAATTTTGTTGTTTGATTGAATGAATAAGTTTATGTCTTGTGCTTGTGTTGGTAAAATACATGTCGATTCCAATGACAAAATAGAGAAGATGAAAGGGAAAATACTTGATTGAAGATCTCAAACTCACAGTCGCGCCGTGGAACAATAATCCACTGCATTAAAAGCGAAATACGCCACCACCGGTACAAGTTTCCTAGTGACGCACGCCCCCCAAGCTTAACTCAACTCTCTCCGTAATCCGTGCACCCGAACCCGAAGAGTGGAATTGCTCAAGAACTGTTCAGATCTCAAAGGGTTGGTTTGTGTTTTCGGTTTGAAAGTGAATAATGAAAAAAGGAAATGCAATGCTCATATTTATAAGTGTCCCAAAATCAGGAAACAAATAACTAAACCGAACTAAGGAAGAGGCGGGCCCGATCGGGAAACCAGCCGCCCGATCGAACGCGAGATAAAATATTCCCAGACCTTGTGTCACGCCCGGTCGGGCCATTCACGCCCGATCGGGCTCATTAAAAATCGACTCCGCCGCCCGGTCGGGCGAACCACTGTCCGGTCAATTCTCTTAAGCAACAACTTATTATTCTCTCGTTTTATAAACCTTCCTGTAGGGAATATTTCAAGCATTACCCCTAGCTTGAACCTCACTGTGATCATACACTAAAGTACGGTGGCGTCCAAAGGGAAAGAACATAGAGCAAAAGAGTCGCCAACAATTTTTAGGAACTTGTAAACCGTTCAAGAGATGAAGGTTACACCCCTTAACGATCCAGGAGATCGTCAACTCCAATAGGTCTGGAACCGTGACTGGTAGTTCGGGGATGAAGGTACAAATTCAACCTAAAAGAGATTGAACCTGCCCTAATAATAGGCCTCTACTTTATTCTGATCGTATTGATGTGCGCATTCTGACTAACATGCAATCAATAGGATTAACCCTAAACCTGTTTAATATATGTTGGTTGAATATTAATACACAAATAAAACTATTATTGGCGATCACTTGAATTTTAATCAAATTAACCCTATACAAGATTATTAATTATCTTATTAAGCGTGATTACAAGTACTAATTCCCTTTAAACATGCATAAAAGGCGTGATCAAGCAACAACAATAAATATATAATCAAGCAACATAATCAATCATAATAATCATCATAAAAATTATAATCATGTTAAAGAATAATATTAATAGCAAGATCCTAGGCATGATAATAACAAGATTATTAACAAACCCTAGCATGCCACTAAACAATAAAAATCAAAGTTTCAGCCCTAACATGATACTAACATGCTATTAGGAAAGAAAATAGGAAGCATCATAGAAATCATAATAAGAATATTTGATATTATAACCTTTTCCTTAAACATGATACTAGGAATCATTGTTGTCATTCAAAACATCAAGCATCCTAACATGATACTAGGAATTATAATAACAACCTAGACATGTTTTCTATATCATAATATCAATGCAAACAATTAAAGCACTTACTTGGATGTCTCGTATCTCTTTTAATAACAAAATACGCGCGTTAGTAACTTCAAGGAAAATAATATACAAACAATTAAATTAAATAATTGAAAGAGAGATTTGGGACCAAACCCTCAAAAATTAAAATCTTTCGCGTCTAGGGCGAAGGCAACTTCGAACTTGGCTAGGTGTGTCTAAATCTTGTGAATGCGGAATATTGTATGCAAATCTAGTTTAGAAAAGAGAGAGAGAGAATAAAGAGAATCTTGAAGAGAGTTGATGATTTTTGATGAGATTTTGATGGTTGTTGATGATTGAAAACGGAGGTTTTAGGAGGCTATTTATAGAGAAAATCAGCAGGATGTGATAAAAAAACAAATCAGAGTTGTGAAAAGAATAAAACACAACCGCAGCGTCAAACATGCACGTGGCGCCAAACGCCGAGTGCAGCGCCAGACGCTAGGCTTGGCGTCCGGCGCTGCAAAACAGTTTTTGCGGATTTTGTTTTTATCATATCTTTTGATCAAGAAGTCTAAATAAGTCATATAATATGTCGTTGGAAAGATCTTGAAGTCTAATTTCCAACCCAATTGGAATCAGAATAAATTTTTTTGTAGATAAAAAGATATGGCTGAAATAGTGGAAGGGTGTCTGTTTTAGATAGAGTTTCATATCTCATTCATATCTTTTTCGTTATAACTCGGATTTAATATTATAATATATCATTGGAAAGATAATTTCAAGATATATCCAACCATATAAAATTTGGATAAAGATTATGAGGCATGAAAATAAAATATTAATATATTCCACTTCGTACAAAACAAGGATTCTAAAAAGTGGCAGTTTTATTCAATTTCAAACTCTTTAAAACATAATTATCATTCCTAACTCCATTATGATTTAAGAGAACCTTCCAGAATATACTAGAATACTATAATAAATCCTAATAGCTTTAGGAATGATAATTAATAATAGACCCTCCTCTAAATCATTGGGCCGCATATAAAAACCAAATCGAGCCTAGTTTAGTATTTTGGCCATAACTTCCTCATTACTCATCGGAATTGGGCTTATAATATATCGTTGGAAAGGTCTTTTCAGGCCCTATCCAACTACATTATTATTGGACCCTTGTCATGGACCAAACTAAACTGGAATGCACATTCTTCATAAATAAGGTAAGAAAAGAAATATTTTTCAAAAACAGAAAAAAGGGATATTTTAATAAAAACATCCTCATCACTAGACTTTTCACACTTTCGCTTTGTTCGATAATCAAATGACGTGAAAGGTATTCATCACTAGGTTTGGTTTTGGGGAGACACAAATGCGTGTCTACGGAAGCCCCCACTTTTACTGAGTTTGGAGAAACGCAAGTTTCGAAAACAAAAGTCAAAGTATCAATAGGGACGGAGAATGATTCAGAACATTCTGCAATCCTAAATCATTCTTGTAACGTCGATACCTGCAAACTAGCGTTAGTTAAAACTGATAAGAGAGTTAAGAAACGCGTATCTTGCACCGTCGAGCACACGTCTCTGAGGGTAACCGATTTGTTCTGTTGTTGTGATAACCTTCCGCAAGCTAGGGAACGCCATCCTTCTGTTTTTTTTACGATCTTCTGCAAGTTAGAGAATACCGCCTGAAAACTGCTACGCCTGTAACTGCCTCCAATTCCGCCGTGATAGTCTTCGAAAAGACCACTGCTTGTTGATCCTTAATGTTGCTTGAGTTTTGCTGTTGATGCTTTGGGTGATGACAATCCTCTTTTCTTTGGGAATAGTTGCCAACACAACTCTTATATGATGTATGACAATTCGATTTAGGGAAAGTTGTCAATGCCACATAACAATCCATCCTTGGAAATGTTGCTACAATGAAGTGACAATCCGTATCTCGGAAAATTTGCCAAAATCCAATTTTGGGAAAAGTTGTCAATGCTTCGTAACAATCTGTCATAAGAACTTTGCTACGATCGACAATCCACATCTTGGAATATAACTCTTGAAAGCAATCCACCTTGGAAATTTGCCAATGCTATGCGACAATCCTTTTAGGAAAATATTGCCATAATTGACAATCCGTGTCTTGGAACATTTGCCAAAAAAAAGTCGATCAACAATCCACTTCAGGAAAATTTGCCACTTGCTGAAATGAATGACAATCCACGCTTGGAAACTTTTCCAGGGATGACAATCCAATCTTGGAAAAATTGTCGTTTGAAGAAGATGCGCGACAATCCATATTTTGGAAATATTGTCAGTTGGAGATGACAATCCAATCTTGCAAAAATTGTCGTATAAGTGATGCGCTTGCTTTTGAACCGATGCCTTGGTGTTTGTATTGAGCCAATGCTTAGGCGCTTCAGCTAAGTGAGACGCCTTTTTTTCAGGTCAATCACTTACTACGATTGTAATCGAGCCAACTACACTAACCATGTCAATTTTCTTATAGAGGCTAACTAGCGTGCCAAGGAAATCGAAATTGTTGTATGAGATCGAAATAACCATTCTGAGAGGCTTTGAGCTCTGTCGCTGTTGAAATATCGCTGGCGCCAAGAATTGGCTCTGTCGCTAGAAGCTGGGATCTAGCGCCAGGCGCTGAACTTTGTCGCCAGACGACAGATGTTGTCGCCAGGCGACAGCCGTCGTCTGGCGCTGGATTCGGGTCTTCCCTATTCTGCTCTTGCTGCCGTTGTTGCTCGGTTTTTCTCCGAACTTTGAGATTGGTCATTTCCTTTCAACCAAATCCGCTCAAATATTTTGTAAATTAAAGCTCTTCATCTCTAATATATTGTTCTATGTAACTCCTCTTATCTTGGAGGAATCTCCTATGTCATATTCGCGGTTTTTTTCGAAAAAAAATCCGGGAATGTCCTCGCTTGCTGGGATGCACCTGCATTTATATTTTTGACTATAGGACTTTTCCCTTCTTTCTTTAAGTTTGACCTAAGACTTAGTGTTGACTCAATGTGATAACACGACATGACTCAATGTGTACATGACTCGTGTGTGCATTGTAATGTGATCGTGCGACTCGAAAAATGCAAAAAAGGCAAAAATTTTCTGTCATTTTGGGTGGAGGGTACCGACTTTCTCCTAAAAAGGAAAGACACGAAAAAGAATCGAAGTGAAGGTTTGTGAAGATGCATGTTGAATGAGCTTAATCAAATGTTGTCTCTCACAGTGCAAGGATTGTAACATCTTAGACTATCCTAGTAGACTCGATATGAAAGTATTTAGGTAACTTAGGCGCGGAGGCTAAGTACTTCATACTTTGTGATGTAATGATGATTGATTGACGAGTGATGTTGATATGACAAGGCATGCTTTAACGTTGTGTTAAGATTTCATGACAAAGGGTTCCTAAGGGAAGTATATTTGGTCATGTATCTGTGCGGTGTGTGAAAGTGATACTAAAGTTAGGCCGCAAGGGCTAAGTGTGTGGAAAATATATTGAAAAGAGTCAAATAATGGTGACTCTTAGGCTGGGTAAGCTAATAATATAAGGATCAAGCCCCCAAGTTTAGCTCTAAGTAAATAGGAATGAGCATAGGGGATCCCTTGATATGATCATGATGTGTTAATGTGAATGTGAATATGAATGCATGTTTATTACGGTCGCACCTCGATGTGAGGTTGCCTACGTATCCGTTAGGAATCAGGCCGAACGTAGCTCTAGCAGAACCTCGCATAAGTGTGTGTACCTCAAAAAGGTCTTCTTAAGGGTTGTAACGTGGTTAGGCTAAAGGTTATAGAAGAAGAAGGGGATAAAAGGCTCAAGACCTTAGATAAGCCCCCAAGGTGTGCAGCTTTGATTTTGGAATATGTGTATTTTCATGCTTGAGGTTTAGCTCTCTTTTTTTTGCTTTATTTATTTTTGCTCTCTTCTTTTTTTTGCTTTTGCATTATTTTATTTTTATAAGTGTGGGCAATCCCGATCATGCGGTCTATCACACACTTGGTATTCATGTTTCACAGGCACGGTACCGATCACTTGATAAGAGACGCAATCTAAGACGTGTTCATATCGAAGACATGTTCATGTCAAAGACATTGGAACACTTGCCCTTTTGTACACTTTTATTATTTTTTTTATTTATTTATTTTTTGCTATTTTAATATTTTGAAGTCATTCAAGATTTTTTTGAAAATTTCATAAGTTGCACACAATCCCATCCCAAAGTTAGGTAGATGTAGGTTGAAAACTAAAAGGTCTATCGTTAGACGAGGATCAAAGTGGTTTATGAAGAAAGGATTGTAAATTAGAAAGGTGAAAGGCAATATGATGTGGCTAGAAGGGGTGCCTCAAATCATTGGTATACCTTGTGCTTAGTTTGACATGGTTTTTTTTTTAATGCAATATAATGAAATGATCATATATAAGGAAATAAATGCTTAATTTATTAAAAGGGGAAAAAGAAAGAATCTACAAAATTAATCTAATTAATCTAAAGGAAAAGAAAGGTTTCTATGCTAGACTTATCGGGGAAAGGAAAAAATGAAAAAGAAATAGAAAAAAGGTCATGAAATCTTATCGTTGCAGCTCACCTCTTGTATTGTGTTGTTTGCTTCATCATCACCCAGTATTCTCGTTAGCTAGAGGCAATGGGATCTTATTTGCTTCTATATATGAGATCTTGAATGAGATTTTGAAACCTGTAGCATTCATCAGTAGTATGACCACGTCCTCGATGGTACTTGTAATAAGAGTTGGGATTCCATCTCAAAGATCGATTTTCTGGCGTTGGAACCTGAGTAGGGCCAATAGGTTTGATTAATCCTCGATCATAGAGACGATCAAAAGCAGCATCGTAGGTCATTCTAATGGTTGTGAACTCTCTCCTGGGTTTCCTTTTAGATCCTTGATTGTCCATGGCTAAGACACCATTATGGTCAAAGGTACTAACATTATTACTAGAGTGGGCGTTTTCGGAAGAAGAAGGATTGTCGTTCTTCTTTCCTTTCCAGCCACTGTGTTACTATTGTTAGTAGCTTTTTGTTTTGCGAGGTCATCTTTGATTTCAATTCTGATGTCATAAACGGCCTTGAAAGTATTCAGATTGTGTTGATATTTTTAATTCTTCGAATACTTCTCTTGGAGATTCTTGATAAACATCCTCACATATTCTTTTTCGGTGGGCACCTCAATCATCTTAGCGGAAGTTTCCCTCCACTTATTAAAGAAGGAAGTAAAGCCTTCGTTCTCTTTCTGTCTTAGCATCTCGTGTTGTCTATAATCGGTTTTGACTTGAATATTACACTTATATCTATTAATGAAAGCATTTACAATAGCATCCCAAGTAGAGGTTTTTTCTTTATCAAGAGAAAAGAACCATTGTTGACAAACGATTTCAAGAGATAAAGAAAACAAGGAATGAAAAACATTCTTATCAATCCCCTTAATGTTCATTATAGTTTCAAAGGCTCTTAAGTGAAGATAAGGATTATCTATTGCCTTGAACTTAGGGATGTCAGTGGCATTGAACTTCTGCGGAAGAAGCTCCTTGTCCACCAAGATCCCTTGCGAACTGATGCCCTGGAATTTATAGTCATTGGATAGCTTGCTCAAGCTTTCTTGCATAAGATCCATTTGTTGTTGCTTCACAGGATCATTGATTTTGAGGGTTAAAGCCTTCAACACCTCAGTTACGTCAGTCAATTGATTCCTAAGTTCATTGACTTCTTCTTGACTTGCCATTATCTTCTTAGCTTTTCTTTTCCCACTCAATGGTTTATCAAAAAGTTGAACTTGAACAAATGTGTTGTCCTTGATCAATCGCCCTTCTCTCCTTGACCAAGTACTGTGGAAAGGGAAATTGAGTATATTCATTGTTAATTATTTGACTCAACTCTATTCAACATGCAATAGATGAAAGAAGGTAAGAAGAATGAAGGTTGTGATTTGGAGAAAGCATGTAGAGAATGGAAAGATGATGTAGATGGAGAGACATGAAAAAATTAGGAATAGAATGTACCCCCAAATCAAATGACGGAAAAAACCGACTCATGCATGAACCTAAGACATGGTCATGGTGACATATACACAAAGTGTGTGCTAAGACTAGTGAGTGTAGGTAACATGTTAAGACTCGTGTCATGACCATGTGGCTAGACTATGTGACTAGACTCGAACAAACACTAAGTTAAGACCTCACATATAAGCATTAAACTGGACAGGCTGTGGTATTTTAGTCATAACTTTCGATATGTGACTCTGATTGGGATGAAACCAACGCCAATTTAAGATAAACTCGGGGCTACAGATCCATAGGCTTTACGACTCGTAACTTTTCCTAGAACTCCGGCTATGACCAAAACAAGTTGACGCTTGTGCAGTATGCGGGAATAAAAATTCGGGTTTCTTAAAAGGAACTATGACTCGATTTTAAGGTATATTTATTACCTCAAATTAATTAAGTAATTAATTAAGCAAAGTCCTTTAGTCATTAATTAGTTTATTAAGACTTATTTACAAACACAAGTCAAACCAAACGGTTAGTTTAGTCACATAATAAGTATGCATAAGTAAGAGATGCACAAGTAGTCAAGTAGGCACAACATGATGCAATGAGTTTGCAACCTAACCATGGCTCTAGTTCTCTAAAGTTCAGGATATGGGTTAGTCAAAGAGGGTCCATGGTTAATTGTACGGATGCACCGCGCGGAAGCCTTACCATTGAAGGGTTGGCGCGAGTGGATGGGACACCGCAAGTTAAAAACTCGCTTCCATGGTTTGGTGAATTCAACATTCTCGAACGTACCCTTTGTTGCACAGAGCGTTCAATCAGGTAGATGGAGCATGAATTTCCAGAGGGTTATGTCCATATGTAGAACACATATGGGTTTCAAAAAAGTGAGAAAAACTCAATCAGGAAGTAGGATCGAGCAAACAATGCTAAAAACTGGTCAAAATTAGAACGCATATTTCTGGCTTGGTATTAGAAGAACTTGGCGCCAGCGAACAGAGGCCAGCGCCAGAGTCAAATTCTCAGCGACAGACTCTGTTTTCTGACGCTAGTTCCTACATACCTCAGCAGCTTTCTGTGCTCGATAAAATTTTCCAGTTTCGCGTAGCATTATTTCGGTCCTAGTTGTGAAAGATATTCCTCAAATTTTCTACGTGTAAAAATCCTATGTTTTTAACTCATTACGGATGGTCTTTCCAATGAGATCTTTTTTATGCATATGACAATAATGTTAATCAAAATTACGCACATGAAATACTTAGAACTTTTCGAGTCTCATCCACTCATCTAAATCATTGCCGAAAAAAATTTCAGGAATTAAAATAGAAATCCTCCCCAGTGGAGTCGCCAAAAAAATGTAGGGAATATTTCAAGAATTACCCCTAACTTGAACCCCACTGTGATCATACACTAAAGTACGGTGGCGTCCAAAGGGAAAGAAGATAGAGCAAAAGAGTCACCAACAAGTTTTAGGAACTTGTAAACCGTTCACGATGTGAAGGTTACACCCCTTAACGATCCAGGAGATCGTCAACTCCAATAGGTCTGGAACCATGACTGGTAGTTCGGGGATGAAGTTACAAATCCAACCTAAATAGGTGACCTGTTTTTCTTATACCCTTAATTTCATTGTCAAGGTGTTCTAGATAAACTAGCCTTGTTTGTAATCCTCCAATCACCTTCCTTGTTTGTGATCTTTTGATTGATTTTTTTGCCTTGTCATTTTCTTATGCCCATCACCTACCTATTTCTAGAATCCCCCCCTCCAATTGACGTTCTAGTTACACTATCAAAATATCAAGTGGAAATCATTTGAGTGAGTCAATGGGAATGTTGTAAACATGTACACGAGCACACACATTGACATGTTCCAATTACAGTTGATAGTTTTTTTTATAAAAATTCTAATGTGGTCATTCTTCAAATATGACCATCACTATTCTTAAATTTTATTGGCTAATGTTATCTCTCCTAAAATAGTTGGTCAAACCCTTTTTTAATTTTTCCTATTTTAAATTCATTTCTTTTTCTGAAAATTACTTTTTCTTTTTTAGAAATTCTATTTTATATTTTCGTAATTATTTTACAAAAATCAAATTTAATTAAATCCCAAAATTAAATTAAATTAAATAATCAAAAATCAAAAATTATGTTCTTCATTGTTCTTTGTGTTCTTCATTCTTATTCAATGTCCTCCATCTATGGTTGAATTTAACATCTAATTAATGTTATGTGTCCTTTAGTCTCATTTGCGCAACGGTTGAAATCAAAGACATGGCCAGATTCAAACACCATACTTGAAATTTATATTTATCCGAATTTCGATAATGAACGCAATTGGGATTGATTTTTAATCCTTGAATAATTGTTTTTTATTGTACAAAGTCCATCAATTGATGCGAAATCACCGGTTTTGTACAATCGAAATCAAAATTTTTAAGTTTTACAGGATTCAGGGTTCGATAGGAAATTACAAGATGAAACCGACACAAGTCGTTTTTGCGAAACCTGTTTGATCCAAAAAAAAAAGCTTATGTTAATCTAATTTTGTTTGTGTATAAGTAAGTAACACAAATACATATTGGTCATTGCCTATATGAAACATCTCTGTAATTTATTTGGTTACGATCATACGTGACAATGGACATTACCTAATACTGTTTTTTAATTTATTAATATTTTGTTATAATATTAATTGATAGTGAATATGACTTTGGTCTTCACTAGACAATCTAAGCTATTTTTTTTTTTGTGTACCTGTAATTAAAACAAACAACACATTGGACATTACCTATATGAAACATATCTGTAATATATTGGATACGACCATACATATCATTGGACATTACCAGTAACTGCTTTTAAATTCATATATATTTTGTTATATTATTATTTGATAGTGAATATGAATTTGGACTTCAGTAGACGAATCACATTTTGTATGTTAACAAGCTAAGGTTTGATGTAAATGGTAACTTATACATCTACTTTAGCGGTTTTAATTCTATAAGCATATACTTCAACATAAGTAATTAAAACATCCACCTATCTTCAACATAAGTAATTAAAATATTAACCTGAGAAAATTCAATTCCATGGGCATAATCATTTTAGAACAATAAATAAGTATTTAGTCATTACATTTATAAATTTTCCACATTTGTTTTATACATAATGCTAACTATATGTTGTTTAAGACCCAAAGCCTAAGTACTAAATTGTTATTCACATAGACCTTAGCTGTAGAAAAATAGTTTTTATACACACGGGTAATGACTCAAATTGAGTTAGGATACAACTTATTACATGTACATCAATAGACAATAAGTGACGCGGTATCATTTTCAATTAATTTATGCGTTGAATTTTTCAAATTACTTTCAAAATTTTCAATTTGACCGCCCTTTATTTTCGGAGGTTAGTTTTTAAAAGCTCAATTATATCCTTGACCAACTTTCAACCTTGTACTTAACACAAAAAAAAAAAAAAAATTAAAAAAAAATTGGGGGATTCACAAAAGTCCATTTCTCGAGGTTCATCTTCTAGTTTTGGAGGGGTCATGGTGAAATGTGGATGTGGCGTTCCCTATGAGATTCAAACTGTAAACAAGCCTAACCATAATAAGGGAAGGAAATTTCGAGGTTGTGGAAAATATCCGGTACTTTTTTCTAAACCCATTTGTAATTTCATTACAATTTTAATGGATATGACATATGAGTAAATATAATAATATTTCATTAGGGTTCCAAGTAACATTTAGGGTTTATTTAATTTTTATTAATTGCAGGAGGCTGATTGTGGAGTTTTCAAATGGTTGTATGATGATGTCGGTGGATGCGTCGACTGTGAGATGATGTCAAAGAGATTGGATGCAACCGAGAAAGAAGTTGAATCTCTAACTATGAAGCTCACCAAATTGAAGCTTAAAAAGTCACTGTTTCTGGAACAAATATCCGACTTGAAAAGCCAAATATGTCAATCAAACATGGAGAAGAACATATATATTGCATACACATCTATGACTTTGTTTGCACTGGTTATTTCATGGGAAATGTTTGTGGTTAATTATTAGAATATAATTGAATAAAATGCAATGCAGAATCACTTGTTTTGGATTTGTTTAATTCAAAAATATTATATCTTTTGTTTATTTTTATATATTTAAGTTACAATTTTTTAAAAAAATTATCATTACATACATCAATTCAAATTCAAATTTGATAATTACAAACTTTTTTGAATTCAAAAGCATGTTTTATCATTTAATAGGAATTTTAAAAGATTCATTTGCTCTGTCAATTCATGATAATTTTTTAAAAAATAGGGCTAACATAGTTTTATCAGTACTTTTATTATTACTAGCCTAACATAGTTTTAGATATAATGGAATATTTACATATCCTAACTAAGTTCACATAAAATGGGGAAATTAATTGATATGTTTCCAATTGTAACACACGTTAATTAACTTTAATTGGTAACTAACATTGCAAATTTAACTTTTTCACAAAACTTAATACTAAATTCATGTACAAATAGAGACCCCTTTAATACTTAGAATAATCCCCTTAACAAATTTAGAAATTAGCTACGTAGAAAGTCAAAGTTCAAACAAACCATACATTACAAATACTAAATATGTGACATGCTACCATTACAGTTTCGCCACATTAGGCCAAAATACATGATAGTAAACACAAAATATTTATCTACTAAAAATGTCTTAATATAACAGTTGATAAAACAGAAACATAAGGATTAGAGTATATAACTCCATAGCATACATAGATACATAGACGAAGCCTAAGTATCAAAAAAGGTATCCATTCCCGAATCATAACTCGGTTCAACAGAAGGGGCCCGTACTGTCTTAGATTTGCCTCCCACACCTTCATCTACGTCTTCATCACCATCATCTTCATCTTCCCAACCAAAAACAAATTTAATTGTGTTAATTGTCTGTAATGAGACTGTAAACTGTATTATGTATTAACACTAAACTCAAAAGGTTATTACCTATGATTATAGAAAAGAGATTTGTTATGTAGAATTCAGCAATATAAGTACACTTCTAGATGAATTTGTTCAATTATATAAATGACAAAATAGGTGTGTCAAAACATAATTTACAGAGGACACTATGTATAAGGTCATTTAGGATAAAGTCAATTAAGGTAAAAAAAAAATACCAGAATAACACTGGAGATGTAATTCACATCAAAATATAATAGGTAATTTCCAGAATATTATTTGTTCATTACCCGTTTAAATTAAAAAAAGATAATTCATATCATGCATTCATCAATATAATTAATTTCCAAAAACAGGTAATCACCAATGACAAAACAGAGAACAGCCTGATCACAAACATAATAGGAATTTTAATAAAACATATAATGTTGTTACATATAGGATTGTAGATGAATTTAAAGTCATCAATTTTTGAAGTGTCCATATAAAATGAAGCATAAGGGGAATATAAAAAGACATTAAATTGACATATAGTTGGTCATTACCCATGATTTAACAACATTTTATTGTAACATGCATTCATCATTATAGGTTATAACCCTATATGATAAAGTATAATACCAATGACAAAAGAGAGAAAAACCTTAACATCACAATACATAATTGGCAACGTACAACAGCATATAATGTAATTACAAATGGAAGTACACATGAAATTAAGGTTAACAATGCCATGAATTTAACAGAAAATGAAGCATAAAGACAGAATAAATACCTGAGTTGTCATTAAGGGCATCTATTTGAGACTGTACAGTCTCTTGGACCTCAAGCATAACAGCATCAGTGAAGATTTCTGGCCTCATGCGGTTAAGCATTTCTTGCACAGTCATGCTCTCATGCATGACAGCTTCAAAGGATGCCGCGTAACGGTTTCCCTTACCATCTTCATCAAAATCATCTTTTACTTCTTCATCTACACGCTGCCGCTTTCGAACAGGAGCACGCGGTACATCTTTATTTACCCACCTTTCATTGTCGACATCATATACGTAACCCAAAGCATTATGAATTGTATTTGAGCTGAATGGTTGTTTTGGTACATCCACCACTTCATCTGATAAATCAACCTCAAATCTCTCAAACACCTTGGTCAACCACATACCGGAACAATCCTTCCTTTGTTCCCTTTTGAATGGCAATCATGTAATCAATCATCATCCTTGGCATATTCATTTTCACAGAGTCGAGGACAAAGTACATGACCAACATGTCTAGGTATGTTAAGGAGGACAGTCTCCCCTTTCGCATAAGAAAGGACTTGAAGAGAATCAAGTGCAATAGACGAACTTGTAGCGGCAGTTCATACACTTCTGGCTTTTTATCTCTGCTAGAATCATCTGCCACAAGGTTGAGGCATCTCTCAACATCAAATTCCGGCTGTGTACTCTATTTTTTCCACGGGAGCTTAGCTTGCACCCCTTGTTTGGGAATCTTCAAGATACTGCTCAAGGTAGCTTCATCCAACTTTATCTCCTTCTCCTTCACCCAAGTGTATATTACTCCTTCTTGTTTGTTTGCATGATCGAAGTGGGTGTAGAATTGTCGAACAAGGTCGGGGTATGTGGGGTAATTTGCTGAAAGCAACTTGTCCCATCCTTGGTTTTTAAACCACTTTCTTAAAAAAGTAGCATGGGCTACGTCAGGGAGTCAAAGTCTACATGTTTCCCTTCACATATTTTTCGTTTCGCGAATGTCTTAAAGTACAATTCACGGTACAGGGAGGACTTGAACCTTTCATCATCAGTTGATGTTTGACCTCTGTTACTACCTTCTGCAGCAGGAGAAGGTGGGGTAGTAGCGGCCGAAGCTTGCCTTCTTAACCTTGAGCTAGGAGAATCAGTTGGTTGAATGCCTATGATTGTATGTTGCCCTCTTCTCCGAGGGGTCTGTCGCCTTGCTACTTGCTTCACTCTAGCCATTCTACTAAAAAAAATAAAATAATAATTACATGTAGCATAGTGAGAAACAAAACACATTAAGGAAAAACAGAAAGGGCCAAAGATAATTAAATGACCATACTAAGCATAAACATAAGATGTATTTATCCTGAAATTTCTTTTATATGTAATGACAGGTATTCACCAACATATATAAAGGTTATTGCCAACACAAACATAAGATGTATATACCCTGATATATATTTTAAAGAATAACAGGTATGCACCAACATACATAAAGGTCATTACCTACAAAAACATAAGATGTATTTATCCTGAAATTTCTTTTATATGTAATGACAGGTATTCACCAACATATATAAAGGTCATTGCCAACACAAACATAAGATGTATATACCCTGACATTACTTATAAAGAATAACATGTATGCACTAACATAAATAAAGGTCATTGCCAACAAAAACATAAGATGTATATATCCTGAAATTTCTGTTATATAATGACAGGTATTCACCAACATACATAAAGGACATTGCCAAAATAAACATAAGTTGTATATACCCAAAGATAAAAGAAGTTCAAGTCATTACCAAGCAAAAAAAAAAACACAGTGTGACTGTCAATGGTAAATTGGTAGTCAGTATACACAAAGATGCAAAAATTAAGAGGTTAACAGACTAGTAATCACCATAATACCAAAAGGTCATCTCCAAAATAAACATAAGATGAGTATTACCCAAAATACAAAGTTTCAAGTCAACAAACTACATTTTTGATTTTCCAAACAGGTAAAGTAAAACTATTGTCAAGTGCAAGACAGTAGAATACATTTTTTGTTGGAAACACACCAAAAACAACAACATATTAAGCCTTTTTTCCTAAATTGAGAAACAGTTAGCATAAGAAAATTAAAAAAAATGCACATTTGAACATGATACTAATCAGTTTATTTATTTTAAAAGGAATAAATTTGGGCACTAAACTTTTTCAATCGACATGACAAATTTCACTAACGCAATTAAACATATGAACTACAAAAGTAATCTATAATCGGAACAAAAAAAAAAAAAAAAAAGGGAAATTTACAAGAAAAAAAAACAAATAACAAAAAAACCAGAGTTAATTCATGCACTGTAAAACTACGGAATAGAATTCTAAACTAAAATGAAATCTTTTTTGCACAATTCATGCATAATTTCAACATCATATTGATGGCGGCAATGGTTATAAAATTATACTAAATTACACAAAATGTGTAAATACGCATTTTTTGAAAAAAATTGTTAATAATTTTGGTATTCGAGTATAATCATGCAGTAAATTTCGTCAATGCAATAATTAACAAAATTAAAAACATAAATAACACCAAAAAAGAATTTACATACCTTGTGATAGAAATTGGAGAAGGTTGAATGTGATTATGTGAATGGTGAAGATGGAGAGGTTTTAGTTGAGAAGAGTGGTTTTGGAAAATTGGAGATTGTGAATGGCGGTTTATGGGAGGAATACTTTTTTACCTTTTGTTTTAAATTTTTGACGGTTTTCTTCTGATTTTTTTTTTCCTTTTTTGTTTTCTTTTTTTTTTTCCCTCAAACCGAGGTATGTTTATGTGGTTGGGGTAAGATGGAGTGTTTAGGTGGATGTGACAATGATGACTTTAAATTTATATTTTTACAAATTTTTACATATAATTATATTTTTGGAAGATGTAACAAAAATCTAATTGAGGTTATAATAATGTGACAATGCTTTCTAAAAAAAAAATAAAGTGACAATGCTAAATTGTATTTCCTATACTTTGCATTATCAACTGGTAATATCATACTACAATTTGTGTCAAAAACCTTTACACTGCAATCCGATTCCAATTCTAATTTAAAGTCTGATTTGGGGAATTGTTAATAATAATATTGGTAAATATATAAAGACCACACAATAATAAAATTGGGAATTTAAATTAGGTTTTACCTTTTTTTTTTTTTACTTTTTTTTAGTATGCAAATATTTGACTACGCCAGTAACCTTAATACTCATAGTATATACAAAGTATGGGTTACATGGACTACAAAGCATTCAATAATTAGTTAAGGAGACATATGTACGCATATAAGTGGTCATGTCATTGTTTTTTAATTTGTTACTTGTAATCATGTCACGTATTGCAATTGTACATATATCTTTTTTCCTTGTCCAAACTAATGCAATCAATTATGAAAATCTGTGATCAAATTAAAAAAGTTGTTATAATTTGTAAAGGGAACTTTTTTTACTATAAGTAATCAATCACCAGATTTACCAACTTGAGGAAATATCTTATACAGAATACCTGCCATTATGTAATATCTTGTACAGAATATATGACATAATTATTCTACACTTTCAATGTTTAATATAGCAAAAAAAACACTGTCAATAACTCTAATATATAAAATTACCATTTTCGTCAATGAACTATTTAATTTTTATTTATTATATGTAGTTTTTGTTTTTAAGAAAAGGATATTTTATTCTATATTTTCAACAATACAATGCCTTAAATAAAATGTAGGTCAATTCCAACAAACTAACATTGAATTTTATATTTAACGAAAGTTACTATAATTTAGAAGAAGAAACTATATTATGAATTGCGCATAATGGCAACAGGATATTACCTAATTACAATGTATACCTTCTGTTGTGGACTTGAATTTTTATTCTTAAATATAAAGTTGGACATATTCAATAAGCGAACATTGTTTTTTTCCTCTACCTTTAATACTATATTGATATTCTGTTGAATCTAAAATTGTTTTTAAATTATAAAGTCAAGTTTTATAATAGAAATTATCTTATGTATTGCCTGTCACTACAACAGGACATAACCTATTAACAATTTATTCTTGATGCTTTAAACTTGTATTTTTTAATTGATAATTTAATCGTATATTTTATTTAATGTAATTCCTATAATTAAAGAATAAAATTTCCAATGCACGAACAGTTAAAAAAGTCATTATTCATTATATAAAATAAAAATGTATTGTCAAATATTTAAACAAGACATTACCTGTTACATGCATAAAATATAATTTTATTAGATTATCAGTGCTCTAATAAAATTATTGAATAACTTGTCAAAGTAGTAGTTACAATATGAATACGAGTACAGACTTGCATAAATTAATCTAAGACTGAACAGTGTCAGCTATAGCTTTCATATTCAGACAGAAGTATGACCAATCAACCTCTCGATGTTACTTTCAATATTGTGTTCGCTAAGAAGAAGCTTTGCCAAGTACTTTAATCGTTCAACACGCATGTCAGTAGTCTGTTCAAGTACACACACACACAAAAAAATAGCAACGGAATTATTAAATTTGCGATAATAGTAAATGTTATATTTAACAAGTAGTAAAATTTCATCCATACCGTGTAGGTAATGTCCTTCATGGCCCTGATATCACCACACTCGATATATTTCAAGACATACATTCCACAATCATGACTGAATAACAAAAAGTAGTTAAATTAGCTAAAGATTAGAATAATCAAAACATTTAGGTAAATGGAAAGATGTTAGATATACCCATTTGGTTGTTTCTAATTATCTATAACTTCAAATACAATACTTTTTGAGTTTTTAAAAAATCGACCCAAGGGATTTCTCCGCATTGTAATGGCAGCAATGTTAATCTAATCACAAATTCAGAAAGACATTCAATTTCAGAAAAGGTATCTGGTATCTTCTGTTAGTGGTAGTTACCACATTCAAAGTCAGATAGTTACCATATCCATAGCAAGACGGTTTTGTTCCACAGTCATCTTTAGCGAATCAACAATGTATACCTTTGTGATAGAGACATGATATACCAATAGGAACCAATGATTCGCAAGAGATTCTCTAACGGTTATGAATATCTGATGACCAAACACATTTGGAACAGTCAGATCATCAAAGCCATTAAAATTTTAGGTTAGACAAAACTTAGATTGCATAACTCAAATATCTCCAACCTGTTCAACCTTGTTGAGATCCACAAGATTTAAAAAAGCTTCATAAATTTTGGAACAGTAACTGAGAATGGATGGAGTTATGTAATGTTCGCATCGTGGATCTGACTTCAGTACTAAAGTCTACAAGCAGCATACATAATCCGAAATCATATCAACAATGCAAAATAAACAACATGTACTGGAAATATCCTACATAAAGTTTAGCCATTACCTGAAATGATGCTGGCAAAATGAGCATAGTTTTGTCATTTAACCCCAATAGCATATCATACAGATAAACATTTATGAGCTGCAATTGAAAATAAATAAATGTCATGTTCCCAAAAACAAACTTAATTAGGAATTTGTAACAGTAGTATACCTGATTACTTAACCACATATCTGAATACAAACACCAAGATTCACCTACAGACAACCTGATCAATGTTTCATCTTTTGTACAATAGAATGTATCAGATTCTTTCGCTTTCTCAACCTGTATACATATTTGTTTCTCCAAAGGTGATAGCTATGGTAATAATTAAGATATAATGGTTGTTGTAAACACTCTTCCTGTAACTGAAACAAACCCCCATTATCATCACCACTATGTACTTCAATCGCAGTTCTTTGTCCCTGAGGATGCAAAGGACTTCAGAACACACATAACTATATATACATTGCTTATAGGTAATCACCCATTAGCTTTTATGTCTTTGCCAAATAACAATATCAAACTAACAACATATCACCTCTTCAGTGATTGCTTCTGATGTGCATTTCTTAAGCCTCCTTGATTTTGATGATTTGGCCTACATATGTTATTGTTAAACGTTGTAACTCACATCAGAACATTAATCAAATAAGTAAGGTTTTGGTAATTTCCTTACCATTTCAGAGATAGTTTGGTTTTCATTCTCGGCCGAGCGTGTTACTGCTTTTGAATGAACAGGTTGCTATAGTACATGGTTTAAAAAGGGCTATGATATTAGTAACAACTGATTGTGTGATAACATATAAAATTATAAGTGAATACCTTTTCAAAAGTATTAATACATAAGGTTTTTAGCAAATATTCGAATTAATATTGATGGAAATTACCTTTGCACCTTTTGCTTTTGCATTACTTTTCTTCTCCTTTTTTTGGCCTTGATGATGATGACGGTACCTGTGACAGTAAATGGGGAGCAAAAGTTTATACACAATAATATTTGAAGTTTATATATGTAATAACGAACATTATATTGCAAGATAACCAATTATTTACCTCTTCTAAAATCACAGTGCTATCTATAATTTGACTCAATTGTCTTTGCCTTGGCCTCCTAAGCGGCCTCTTCTCCGAGTTTGATTCTGATTCAACGTTATTAGTCATTGTTATTGCTTTTGACTTTGGAGTTTTCACTTTGATGTCAGAGCTTTTCACTTTCTCTGTTTTTTTTTTTGTCCTTCATTATTTCTTCATCCTCATTAAGGTCCTTGAGTATTTCCAGACCTGGGATTGTGGCTCAGTGAAGCGGATATTTCTAATGTCGAAGGAATCAACATCGAATCCTGCAAAGTGTTTTTCTTCGACCTCAACTACTTCGCCAGTGTCATTCACATCTAGCTTCCGTTTAGTGGTGGAGACACGTGATCTAACCATCATTTCACCATCAGGGCTTAAGAAAGGAGAATAAGAACGATTTCGATACGGAGTTTTACCGACGGTATCGCCTTCTTCGTCACTCTTACAATCAGTTGATTCTGGAACCTTTGATATACTCTGTGATATAGTAACAACTACGGCTACGAGTTTATCCGATTTTAACTCAATTTTTGACAATTTGGAGTGAATATCTTTCTCCATTGCACTACTTTTCTACAATGAAAAAGAATAGACCATGAGTGATTTGAAGATGGGATTTGTAGACACCCATTTGTGTCTCCCCAAAACCAAACCCAGTGATGAGTACCTTTCACGTCGAATCATAATCGAATGAAGTGAAAGTGTGGAAAGTCTAGTGTTGCGAAAAGTTTTATTTTCTTTTCTCTTCACTCTGTTTTTGAAAACTTATTTTTAAGAAAACGGCCAATCCACTTTGGTTGGTCCATGATATGGGTCCAATAGTAGTGTAGTTGGATGGGGCTTGCAAAGACCTTTCCAACGATATATTATGAGCCCAATTCCAATGAATATTGAGGAAGTTATGGCCAATTTACTAAATTAGGCCTGGTTTGAGCTTTATGTGCGGCCCAATGATCTAGGGGAGGTCCTAATATGATTTATCATTCCTAATGAAATTAGGAATGGTTTTAGTCTTCTAGATTCTTCTAGAAGATTCTTTTCATTCCTAATTCAATTAGCATTGATAAATTGACTTTTGTTGACTTTTCAGAGTTTTAATCAAAATCAAATAGCATTTTTGAGGAAATTATATGATTTTATCCTCCAGTACGGCAAACTTATCGGATTTTCGAAAACGCGTTAAAATTAGGCTTGGCGCCTGACCCCAGGCCCTGGCGCCTGGCGCTAGCCATTGGCGCCTGGCGCTAGTGTTGGTGTCTGGCGCCAGCTAGCCAGGGTTGGCGCCAACTCTGTTTTTTTGTGCGTCAGACTATGTTTTGTTTAATTTATCTTTTTGGCTGATTTTCTCTATAAATATCGTATTAAAAACTCCGTTTTCTTGATTCATTCATCACCAATTCATTCATCATCAATTCTCATCTACACTCATCTACAATCAGTTTTAATTAGCATTCATCAATTCTTTTTTTTCTTAATTCTAAACTTTGCTTTTAAATACAAAATTCCGCATTCGCAAGATCTAGAAACACCTAGCCATATTCGAGGTTGCTTTCGCCCTAGACGTGAAAGGTTTTAATTTCTGAGGGTTTGGTCCCAAATCTCTATTTCAATTATTTAATTTGATTGTTTGTTTATTATTTTCCTTGAAGTTACTAACGTGTGTATTTTGTTATTAGAAAGAGGTACGAGGCATCACAGTAAGTACTTTGATGGTTTTAATTGAAGTTATGATGTAGAAACCATGTTTATATTGTTATTATGATATTCCTAGTATCATGTCTAGGGTAACTTTAATATTAAGTATGATTGTTGCGATGCTTCCTATGTTCTTCCTAATATTTATGATTGTTAGTATCATGTTAGGATTAAAGATTTGATTTTTATTGCTTAGTGACATGCTAGGGTTTGTTATTAATCTTGTTAGTATCATGCCTAGGATCTTGCTATTTTTATTATGCTTTAACATGATTTATGATTATTTTTATAATTGTTTTGATTATGATTATAATTGTTATAATTTATAATTGTTATTATGAATATTATTATTATTATTTTGATGATGATTATTTTATTTTATGATTATTATCATGATTATTTCAATTATAATTTATTCTTATGATGATGATATTTATTGTTATTATAATTATAATTATTGTTATGATTATTATTATGTTGCTTGATGTTTATTTATAATTATTGCTTGATCACGCCTTTTATGCATGTTTAAAGGGAATTTGTACTTGTAAACACGCTTAATAAGATAATTAATAATCTTGTTAGGGTTAATTATGATTATAATTTCAAGTGATCGCCAATAATAGATTTATTTGTGCATTAAATTCAACCAACATAGATTAAACAGGTTTAGGGTTAAACCTATTGATTGCATGTTAATCAGAAAGCGCACATGAATACGATCAGAATAAAGTGGAGGCCTATTATTAGGGTAGGTTCAATCTCTTTTAGGTTGGATTTGTACCTTCATCCCCGAACCCTTATTTGGTTCATGACCTTATGGAGTTGACGATCTCTTGGATCGTTAAGGGGTGTAACCTTCACCTCGTGAACGGTTTACAAGTTCCTAAAAAACTTGTTGGCGACTCTTTTGCTCTATCTTCTTCCCTTTTGGACGCTACCGTGCTTTAGTGTATGATCACAGTGGGCTTCAAGCTAGTGGGATTAAAGCTTGAAATATATTCCCTACAGGATTTTACCATTATATATGAATTAAATTGTTTACAACATAAACCCTATATCCAATTTTGATTCATTAATAGAGGATTGCATATTTTTAACAAAATTGTATAGTTTGTTCAAAAAATTACAACATAAACCTATATAGATGAAATTAATATTCTAAATTACTACATTCAAAACATAAAAACTTTCAAACACATTCATAGATGATAAATTGTTCAAAAAATTCAAATCAATTTAGAAAATACTTACTTCTGCTTTCTTAACCATGATTTGAGTTCCAAAGGTAATTTTAATTTTGCAAGTTCTGAAACAAATTCGGTTGAATAGTGTGCCAGAATGATTAAGCGAAAGAAACCTAATGATAATGTTTTAAAATATTCTTAAAATTTGAAAGATAAGTTTTTTCAAAATTCAAAACATAATATTTTATGAAAGGATATTGATGAGACCCCCGCACATTATAGATATTTCCTAATATTTGACTAAAATTTCTTTAGTTAAAACATATTGAGATCTTAATCTTTATTTGAATATTTATGTAAGATACATTTAGATAATTTGGCTACAGCGTAAAATAAGGAGTACCATTTAAATGACATTCAATTCTATTCATTAGTAATGTCCAATGTTACGTTTGGTCGTGACCCATTTACTTTAGAGATGTTTCATACAGGTAATGTCCAATATCTATTTGTGTTAGTTACGTATGCACAAACAAAAGTTAGATTAACATAAGCGTATTTTTTTGGATCAAACAGATTTCGAAAAAAAAAATGTTATCGGTTTCTTCTTAGAATTTCATGTCAAACCCCAGATTCTTGAAAAACGTAAAAACTATTGAATTCGATTGCATCAAATCGGATATTTCGCATCAATTGAAGGATTTTGTACAATAAAAACTAATTATTCAAGTATTTTTCACCAATACCATTGCCGATAAAACTCGGAATTCTAATAACCTGTAATATCGAATATGATATTTGGATCAGGCCCTATTTTTGATGATCATCGATGCGAAAGTAACCCTTTGGTTCAAAGATTATTAAGAGTAGGTTAAATTCATCCATAGGAAATTAATAAGAATGAAGAACACGAAGAACAATGAAGAACACGAAGAACAATGAAGAACATATTTTTTGATTTTTTATTTTTTAATTTAATTTAATTTTCGGATTTAATTAAAGCTGATTTTTGAAAAATAATTTCTGAAATATAAAATAGAATTTCGAAAATGGAAAAAGTATTTTTCAGAAAATAGAAAAGAAATAAAAATAGAAAAATAAGAAAAGGTAAGTTTGACCAACAATTTAATGAAAGAGATGTTAACAAATAAAATTCAAGCATAGCTATGGTCATATTTGAAGATGACCACCGTAGAATTCCCCTTTTTTTTAGGCCATGAACCTATATGATTTTTCCATGTTTTGCATAGTATAGTACACCGATAAGCTATATTACTACTTAACTCTCTGTGTTCTTTGTTCTTGATCCTTATTTCACATGTTTGACTTTGTGGTGGCCTAGATATTTCACCTTGTGCCTTTTTGAGTGTGGTGAAACATTAAAAATTGCTATTTGCTAATTTAATCTGTGCTTGTTGAGTTGTTTGCCTACTTGCCTGGTATTTTATGTTACCTTGTAACTGTTTTCTATTGTATAGAGTTTATTCAATTGTTATTTTGTTGGGGGCTATTCTACCGAGTTACTAATGTTAGATGGCATTTCTTATTTCACCTTCAGATGCATGTAATTATAATCTTTGATGAATGTCTTGATATTACATAACCTTTATCATCAGCTTCCTTCTAGGTTTTCTATTGTTAAAAATTTTCTTACAGTAACGTACTAATATTTTGGCTGATAATATGTCTACAATGTTAATCTTTGTACAATGTTAATATTTTCTAACAGATGCATAGTATGTCAGGGGGAAGAAGGCCTTCAAAAGGAGTATGCTGCCGTTGCTAATTTGCTGGACATCTGTTATCCTCTTCCTTATCCTTTGAAGAATTTGGTATCCTCGTCTGATTGCGAACAAGGGAGTTGATCAGGGGGTGATGTCGAAACTGTCTAGTTCTCTTGTTTAACCTTGGCTACGTTGTGAAGGTGGGCTTTGTTATTTATTTTTCTGATTGTATCATGTGTTCCGGATATTGTATGGCTTCTTGTGGTTTATAGCTTATACCTGGTGCTGTTAATAGTGTGCACAGAACACAGGTGAAAACTACATGATACCTTGGATGAGCTGTTGGTACTAGTACTCAAACTGGCCTTCATGTTCTGGTAAGTGCAGTAAGTAAACTAAGATTCTTTTTTTTTTTTTTTTTTTTTTGAGAAAGTAAACTAAGATTCTTGAATGCATGTTGTCGTGTACTTGTTGTTTGGACTAATTTTCTCTCAAGATCTTAGAGTATGAGCACATATATTATGCACCTATATGAGAGTTGCATCATTGCATGACATGAGAAATAGAGAATTATGAGGCTGCGCTAGATTATGTTCATTATTGTCACGTGAAAATTTCTTGCATGGGATATTCATACCTCTTTCTATATTTTCTTACGGCGTAGGTAAAATATTGACTTCATATTTCTATTTGATTGAAAAGGCTGTAAATTTTAACTTTTATTTACAATTTATAAATGTCTTAAATTGTTTTACAAGTAGCATTTTAGCAAAATTTAAGAATAATGTAATGCATAAAAAAGGGCAGCCCGGTGTGGATTTGCTAGTTTTGAGAAGATTCGCAATATATCCTAACACATGAAGTATTAACAAACTTTTGCATCGTTTCTCTTTCTTCTCAGTGCACAAGCTACAAGTAACTGTCTGCCACAAGAAAAGAAACCCGCATTAGAATCTGGATCAAGCTTTCTCTGCCAAACTGCCAAATAAAATAAGAAAAGCATCTTCCAATCGCAACGCAAAGGCAGGGGCAAAATTAAGCATGGCTGACAAAACTTATAAATAAAAAATTCCCAAAAATGTTTCAGGGCAAGGCACATTTGAAAACTTAACCTGGTCTTTCTCAACAATGCTCTGACAATTCAACAGCAGAAATAATCAAATCTGAGATTTTTGTGTATGTAGTTGAATTTCAGTCAAATTGTCTAAATTACATGAAGCAAAAGGATCTATCTTCTCTCCGTGCCATGCAGCAAAACAACCTTATGATACAAAGAGCTATTCTAACATTTTATAGTTATCTCATTGCCAATAAGGAAGACCAATAAGACAAGCTACATATTGAACCAGCAATAATAATGCCAAGTTTCGTTAGCTGCAAGTACAGCAGAAGATGCTGTTTTAGTTGCAGAATGCTATAATCTCCAGATAAACCCTGAGCATATTGAAGACTGTAATACTAAGCTTGTGCAGATTAAAGGAAGATTTAGAAGGAAAGTAATGCAGAGTTGCTTTGCTGGTCTTATCTACTGTATTTGGCAGCAGAGAAACAAAGTGGTGTGGGAGAAATGCCTTAGAACTGTTAGAAGGCCTGAGCTGCAATCAGAGATTTGATGGTTGATAATCTTGATATCTTCCAGAAAATCAGTTTTCATATGCCTGTTATGACCAGCAGGAATAACATGAATTGGTTCAAACATTCGTTTTGTTTTCCCTGGTTTGTCTGATGATGTTGTACAGTCTGCTTCAGTTGGCAGAGTTTTGATTGTACGAAGTATTTGTTTTGAGTTGTTAATAATATTTCCTTTTAACTTATTCAAAAAAAAAAAATTAATAATAATGATCCGAGTAGTTTCTCTAGTTCAATCAAATTTCAAGGTAACACATTTAAAAATTCTTTATGACCTATGCACTTCAGATGCATCGACATCATTGTTCCTTAATTCCCTCAGCAAGATAATGCATTCTGCTACTAATAGCAAGAAGTCTATAGATCAGTCAAAAGGAAAAACCAAAGGTTTGCAGTCCAAAACATCCATATATGAACCAATCAGTACAAATAATATTATATCTGATATTGAGAAAACAAGACATCCTATATGGGACTTATGTGACAAAAAATGGTTCTTTTGACCACTTCCCTATTGAAATAAGAGCACTAGAGCGAACAGAAAGGACATTCGCACTACACCTGTAACAAAACTATCCACCAGAACATAGATACCATGCAGAAGCTAATAGCTACCACGAAGAAAACAGAAATTTTTTCAAATAAAAATAAATAAATTAATCTTGTTTGTCTCTCTCAAGCATTCGATTTCGGACTCTCACTCTCTGCCACGCCAATTGCAATATTCAAAAACCAACTCAAGATTTGCAAAGACTTAAACCTTCCTCACTCCTCAAATTTAGAATCCAATTTTGCCTTTTCACCTTCCTTAGTTCTAAGTTATGCAATCCTCAGTTTCTCCTCTCTTAAAAACAATCATATCAAAAACGCTTCTCTCTCCTCTCTTAAAATCCTCTCTTCTCTGGTTTCAGTTTCCTCCATTTTAAAACCCTTGGAGCTCGCAGAGTTCCGACGCCGCGGCCGTACTCCGGCAAGCCTCCTCCCCTTCTTTCTTTCTCTTCTCTTTTCTTCTGCTTCTCCTCTCCTTTCTTTTCATTTCCCCTTCTTGTTTAAGGTGGTTTCCTCACACTCTAAAAGCCGAAGAAGGCAACCCCTTCTTTCTTGAGGATTTTTAATCCTAATTTGTGGTGTTAGTGTGAGCATATCCTAGTTTACAAAGGTTTCGAGGGGAATTTTCAGATCGTCAACTCCGACGCTGTTTCCCTCCTTCGCTTGGAAGGGTTTGTTCGTTCAAAGGGTCTCTCCACCGGTGAAACAAGGCCTAAGGACTGTTGGTTGAAAAATTGATTGGAACAACAAAAACAAATAATGGATCTAGGCGTGTACGAAGAACACTTTCCTAAAAACGTTATTCGCCCCACCGTACTAACAAGGCTATGATGAACACGTTTTTGGGATACAAAGATATACACTCAAGAGCGTTTAGTACAAACGATCATGAGACCCTAGAGTTTTTGGGGGAAACAGAGAAAAGGGGAGAAGAACAGGATGAACATCAATTCATCCATAATTGATCTTAAATAGATCAAATATTGGCAGTTATCCGAAAAGATAAGAATGAGCCGTTAACTGTTCAATTTACAATTTAATTAAATATTAAATAATATATAATTAAATAGTCAGAGTTAAAGAATAAACCGACAAAAATTAATTATCGTATTAGGCTTTAATTTCTGTGTCCGTGTCAAGTGGCCAAGTGTTAAGTGCTAAGTCTTTGATTATAAATATATATAAGCCACTTAGCCCACTTGTCCAAAAACACCACTTGGCCCATTTCATAACTCATATCTAATTGTTTACAATACAAACAATACATTGCCTTCTTACTTTTTCCATGTGGGATAACCTCTCACACATAACATTATTATTGGAAATATTCCAACAATCCCCCACCATTTCCAAAATTAATGGAAACTCTGAAAACCTTATGCATAAATAAAGGTGTCTTACGATTGAACCTTTACTTAGTAAATTTGTTTTCAAATAGTCAGGATGACATGGTAGACTATGCTTTGAACCAGTGATCCTCTTTGACTAATTAAATCCAAATTACATACAAGATTTTAATTCCCTTAAAATCTAGAAAAAAGCCGACACATTTAAAAAAGCCATGTGTTATGTATCCAATCATGAGCGCCTCGGAGTTAAAAGTCCTAAAACTCCTTAAAGCGGCCAAACTTTACGCTCACTTAGGTAAACTTCACAATACTCCCATTAAAGTATTATAATAGAAATATTTGAATATATAAGCACACATTATAATAAAATAATAAAATATTACAATTCTTATATTACAATTCAAATAAACTCTATTAGAAGTTTATTAAGAGCTATGCTCACCCTACTTTAATACAAATGGGAACTAATACAAGCACTATAATTCTCGGGATGAAAAATACAATGATTAGTGCTCTTCAACCACACAAATAACGTACTTTAACTCATTGAACTTAAGACTCGAGGGTAATCACAAGTGTCAAGTTGAGGTTCCATCATTGGTGATCACAATGGACTTTAGGCCCATCCCTTTACTTGTTTTATTAACCAAATCTCTTGCAAGTCCTTTAGTCAAAGGATCGGCCAAATTTTGACTTGAGCGCACAAAATCCACAGTTATGACACCATCTTGAATAAGACCTTTAACATAACTATGACGTAAACCAATATGCCTCGATTTACCATTGTAAACTTGACTATATGCCCTTGCCAATGTTGCTTCACTATCACAATGAATTGAGATAAGTGACATAGGTTTTGACCACAAGGGCATATCATACAAAAAATTTCTTAGCCATTCCGCTTCTTTGCCCGAAGAAGCTAAAGCTATGAATTCAGCAGCCATAGTTGAATCTGCCAAGCAAGTTTGTTTCTTGGACCCCCAAGAAATAGCACCCCCACCAAGAGTAAAAATCCATCCACTTGTGGAAGCATAATCATCACTACTAGTAATCCAACTAGCATCCGAATACCCTTCCAAAACTGAAGGATAACCACAAAAGCATAATCCAAAATTAATTGTTTTCTTGAGTTACTTAAGCACCCTTCTTACAACATGCCAATGGGCATCACTTGGATTACTTGTAAACTGACTTAGTTTACCAACGGCAAAAGCAATGTCCGGTCTTGTACATGTCATAGCAAACATTAGGCAACCTATTACTCTTGCATACTCTAATTGAGAGATTGGAGTTCCCTTGTTCTTTGTGAGCTTAATACTCGGATCAAAAGGTGTAGAAACAGGTTTGCAATCAAAGTTATCAAACTTCCTTAACACCTTTTCAATGTAATGAGATTGAGACAAACACAATCCATTAGCATTCCTTGAAATTTTTATTCCAAGAATAACATCTGCAACTCCCATGTCCTTCATGGAAAAATTTTCAGATAGAAATCCTAAGGTATTTTCAACCTCATCAAGGTCAGTACCAAAAATCAACATGTCATCAACATAAAGACATATGATGACACCCTTATTTCCATTAAACTTTGTGTAAACACATTTATCAGCATCATTACTGGAAAAACCGTACCCAAGAACAACTTCATCAAATTTTTGATGCCACTGTTTTGGTGTCTGCTTTAGTCCATACAAGGATTTATTTAACTTGCAGACCTTGTGCTCTTGTCCTTGAACAACAAACCCTTCGGGTTGTTTCATGTAAATTTCCTCTTCTAAATCACCATTTAGAAAAGCAGTTTTTACATCCATTTGGTTAATTACTAAACCATGGATAGAAGCTAAAGCAAGAAGCATCCTAATTGTACTTGTCCTAGCTACAGGAGCATAGGTATCAAAGTAGTCAATCCCTTCTTTTTGTGTAAAACCTTGCACTACCAACCGTGCTTTGAATTTTTCGATTGTACCATCGACTTTTCTTTTTCTTTTGAAAATCCACTTGCAACCAATTGGTTTGCAAGCTGGTGGAAGATCCACCAATTTCCAGGTTTTATTACCCATGATCGAATCCATTTCGTCATTTACCGCTTCTTTCCAAAAAGCTGCATCAGGAGACTTCATAGCCTCACTGAAAGTCAAAGGATCATCCTCTATGTTTAGACATAAAGGAACAGAATCACAAATTGTTTCTCTTGATCCTTCCACTAGAAAGGTTACAAAATCTGGTCCAAAATCTTTAGCCTTTCTAATCCTTTTACTTCGCCTAACTTCTTGTGGAGCTTCACTAGCTTGTTAGCTTGTTCCAACGGGGTGTTAACAACTAAGTCCTTAGGTCTAGGAATTGAAGTGAACCTATTTTCATCAAATACAGCATCTCTAGATTCAATGACAGTATTAACCGAAATAAATCTATTTGGCTCAATTACTACAAATCTATATGCCTTAATATGCATAGCATAACCAATGAAAATACACTCAATTCCTCTTTCACCTAGTTTCTTTCTTTTAGGTTCAGGAACTCTAAGAATTGCTCTACACCCCCATACTTTAAAGTATGTCAAGTTAGGTCTTCTTTTATTCCAAAGTTCATAAGGAGTTTTCTTATTTCTCTTATTTGGAACCCGATTTAAAATGTGACAAGCAGTTTGAACTGCTTCACCCCAAAAACCTTGTTCTAATCCTGAAATAGACAACATTGCATTAACCATTTCAGTTAGAACCCTGTTTTTCCTTTCGGCCACACCATTTTGTTGTGGTGTGTAGGGTGCCGTAAGTTCATGAATAATTCCAGTTGATTGGAAATATGAAGGATTATAATATTCTCCTCCCCTATCTGATCTTAAGCACTTAATAAAAGATTCACAATGCAATTCTACTTCAGGTTTGTAAATCTTAAATTTGTCAAGTGCCTCATCCTTACTATGCAGCAAATAAACATAACAATAACGAGAATGGTCATCTATAAAGGTCACGAAATATCTTTTCCCACCGTTAGTAATAACTCCATTCATTTCACACAAATCACTATGTACAAGATCAAGCAAACTTGATTCTCTTTGAATGGAAGGAAAAGACTGCCTCGTAATTTTAGTAACCATACAAGTTTTACACTTTTCATTACATTTGCCAACATAAGGAATTAAGTTCAGATTAGCCATATCATTCATACATTTAAAATGTACATGTCCTAAACGATGATGCCATAATGAAAAAGAGACAAGCAAATAAGCAGAATTAACAACTTTATTAATAATGTTCAGCTTAAACATGCCATCATGAAGATAGCCTTTTCCTACAAACACCCCACCCTTAGAGATTACAAAAGTATCAGATTCAAACACAAGCTTAAAACCAAAACGGTTCAAAAGACTACCCGATACAAGATTCTTCCTAATTTCAGGAACATGATAAACATCATTCAAAGTCAGAATTTTTCCAGAAGTAAACTCAATCACAACGCTGCCCTTTCCAAGCACTTGGGTGGTGGACGAATTTCCCATGTATAGGACCGTTCCTTCTTCCACAGGAACATAAGAAGCAAACAGCGACTTATCCTTGCACACATGCTTTGTTGCACCGGAATCAATCCACCAAGAATTGTCATCTTGAATCATATTGACTTCCGAAATTACAGCAACAAAAACATCCTGTTTCTCCGAAATTTTCTGCCCACTCGTGTTCTGCCCACCCGAGTTCTGCTTGTTCCCTTTGTTCTTCTTTTTCGGACAGTTTTTCTTGAAGTGATGCCACAATTCCAGCATTGTTTCTTGTTCACATTTTTCTGATTTTGCTTGTTCGGTTTGCCCTTTCTCTTCTTGCTTTGTGCCTTACTGGATTCTCCAGTTTCTACAACATTAACACTAGAAACATGTTGTTCCTTAGTGTCTTCCTGTTTACGAAATTCCTCTTCAACACGAAGATTGTTAGCAAGTTCGTCAAGAGAAATATCTTCTTTCTTATGTTTTAAACTATGCTTGAAATCCTTCCAAGAGGGGGGTAATTTATCAACAATACTTGAAACAACAATAGATTCATCCATATTCATACTATGTTGTTTAAAGTGACCAAGAATTCGTTCTATTTCATGGAATTGTTCCATAACTGACCTATTGTCTTTCATCATGTAGGAATTAAATTAGGAAACAATAAATTTCTTACTTGTAGCATCTTCTTTCATGTATCTGGACTCTAACATCTCCCATAATTCCTTTGCATTAGTAACATGAAGATAAGTATCGAATAGAGTATCCTCCATGGCATTGAGTATGTGGCAGATGAAATTGTCGTTTTCATGCTTCAGCCTTGCACGAGCCACGGTTTCATTCTCAACCTCTTGTGGTACTTCCTGAGTCAGAACATACGCCACATTGAGGGTTGTCAACAGGAAGTGAACCTTCTTCTGCCAGCGCCTAAAATTGCCTCCATCGAACCTGTCAAGTTTGACAAAGTTCGTAGCCAAGTCTTTCATTGTTGATGCCATATTTCAGGAATAAACGTTTTTAGATTGTTGGTTGAAAAATTGATTGGAACAACAAAAACAAATAATGGATCTAGGCGTGTACGAAGAACACTTTCCTAAAAACGTTATTCGCCCCACCGTACTAACAAGGCTATGATGAACACGTTTTTGGGATACAAAGATATACACTCAAGAGCGTTTAGTACAAACGATCATGAGACCCTAGAGTTTTTGGGGAAAACAGAGAAAAGGGGAGAAGAACAAGATGAACGTCAATTCATCCATAATTGATCTTAAATAGATCAAATATTGGCAGTTATCCGAAAAGATAAGAATGAGCAGTTAACTGTTCAATTTACTTTTTAATTAAATATTAAATAATATATAATTAAATAGTCAGAGTTAAAGAATAAACCGACAAAAATTAATTATCGTATTAGGCTTTAATTTCCATGTCCGTGTCAAGTGGCCAAGTGCTAAGTGCTAAGTTTTTTATTATAAATATATATAAGCCACTTAGCCCACTTGTCCAAAAACACCACTTAGCCCATTTCATAACTCATATCTAATTGTTTACAATACAAACAATACATTGCCTTCTTACTTTTTCCATGTGGGATAACCTCTCACACATAACATTATTATTGGAAATATTCCAACAAGGACTAGGCCTAACGCCGCCGTCATAGGTTATTGGTAATTTTGACCGTGACGGAAACGAAAAGGTTAGGGTTAGGGTTTCGTGGGTCCTTGCGCTGGAGGGCTAGGCCTAACGCCGCCGTCGGGAGGTAATCGTGACGGAAACGGTGAAGTTAGGGCTGGGGTTTTGAGGTCCTTTGTGTTTGGTTGCTGTTTACGGTTGACGGTGCTCTTCCTCTAGCTAAGTATGTTTTTCCTAAATGCTAATAATCAGAGTTTACTTGTCTTTTTAAGTTGTTGTATGTTTTCTAGTTGTTTTGGTTAAAGTCATTTGGATGGTTGTGTGCAGAAGGAGTTAGGATCCTTTGTTAAGGATCTTGGGTTTGCTATAATGTTAAGAGAGTTCACATGTTATGTTGTTGTTGGGGGGATGAACAAAAAGTTAGCCTTGGCTAAGGTGAAGTGTGTGTTTTGTTGGAGTGGTATTTGGTGTCTTTATTTTACCTTCTTTGTAATGATTCTTATAATCATTACTCTTGAAATTTACTATCCAAAGCAGGCGTCCAAACTTTGTTTTGGGGTTTCACGAGCCTCGACGTTGTCAAAGCTTTCTTACCAACAAGGAAAGCTATTGAAGAAAAGGTCACAAGTTCAAGTGACCTGTTTGAAGACCTTACTTGGTGATGAGTTGATCCCGCCAAGAAAGGAAATGTTAGCCATGGTCAAACAGTTTTGATTCTCTCCGCTACTCTCTTTAGGGTGTGTTTTATGTTTCTATAAGGAAATCCTTATCTGCAATATGTTGGCCAAGTCCAGTTTAATGTTGTTTTTAATTTCAAAAGTTGTAAAGGCTTAAGTGTGCCAGATTTTCAATTCTCAAGTTGTTTTAATTTCGAAGTTGGTAGTGGTAAGTCTTAGTTCTTATTTGGTATGTTGTAAACTCTGTTAATATAAATATATTTTGCTTTTGTCAAAAAAAAATAAAAAATAAAAAAATCATATCTTCTCTCAGGTTGCGAACAGCCAAACCAGGAGTAGGTAATGGCAACTCTAAGCAAGCAGTTGAACATGTTGGTGAGCAGTCAGAAGATTGGATGCTTGGCAGGCTAACAGATGCACATATCAATTCTTTCTGACCTATACTCAGCTCTTTTCCCTAACAAGTAGAAATTAATATTCAATTTTTTTTAATAAGACCAGACTTCAAATTTAATCCCCCTCTAACAAGTTGAAATTAATATCCATTATTTGTAAACAAGACTAGACTTCAAATTTATGAACTACAATTGGGGAAATTTTCAACTTATATGTATGTCGTAGGCCTTGTAGATTCATGTTATATGCCAAAGGAATAATGTAATATAGGAGCAAAGGTTATAGCTACTAGTTGTCATGTGAATGTTGAAGCTATTTTGGTTGAGAATATTTAATGAAGTCTTTGTCTAAAGTTGGAATAATATTGTTTGAAGATAATTGACTCTGACTAATGAAAAGGAAGAAAAAAAAAGGACTGATCATAATATGCAATTGCATTAGTTGTATTCGTGTCTAGATTGTGTTATGGATTGTGGTTTAAACATAAGCCTAAATTTGATTGCTATACCAAATCGAAATTCCTGGATACCCTTCTGTCCCCATGGTAAAACATCGTAATAAAACAGAGATTTATAGCAGATATTTCAAACTTAAATTCTTCTAACAATGGCTCATGTAGCCATATTCATGAGTAATCATTAAAAGATCAACCATCTAAGAAAAGTTTTAACATATTTTTGCAACAGCAGCCAAAATGTATAGCCTCTAGATTGAAACCGCTTATGGACTCCCTCATTAGCCCCTTCCAATCTAGCTTCATCCCCAATCTCTCTATTGATGAAAATATCAACATCATAAAGGAGGTATCTCACTTCTTCCATAAGTCGTCCAAAAAAGCTAACATTATGGCCCTTAAGTTTGACCTCACAAAGGCTTTTGATAGCATCGAGTGGAGTTTTATCGAGGATACCCTTAGGGCCATTAATCTGCCTGAATTTCTCATTACTCTTATTCTAATCTGTGTTTGTACCCCGTCAATTTCTGTCCTTTGAAATGGCCAAACCACTAATGCTTTTAATCCAACTAGGGGTATTAGGCAAGGATGTCCCCTTTCCCCCTATATCTTTGTTCTTTGCCTTGATCACCTTTCTTGTATGATTCAAAGTAAAGTCCACAATAACGATTGGAAACCTATGAAAATAGCAAAAGACATCAACTTATCCCATCTTTTTTATGCCGATGACGTTTCCCTTTTCGGAAAAGCTAACTTGGCTAATATTGAAACCATGATGGAGGTCCTTGATGAATTCAAAAACATATCCGGCCTTACTATAAACATTAATAAATCTACTATCATTTTTCCTAGGAAAATGGACTTCGACAAAAGGAAGTCGATTTTTGATTCTGCAATATTAAGACTTCTTCCTTTGGGAAATATTTGGGGATTAACATAAGCCCTAATAAACTGAAAATTAAAGACTACTATGAGCTCCTTGACAAAACCAACTCTAGAATAAGGGGTTGGCAAAGCAAATTGCTAAATATGGCTGGCTGCACAACTCTTATTAAATCTGGCCTAAACTCTTAACCAATGTATGCTATGCAAATGAACACCCTTCCTATTTCTCTTGTTGAAGATCTCCAAAAAAAAACATTAAGAAGTTCCTATGGAATAGGGTCGACAAGGCTAGATACATCCCTAGGACCTCCTGGGGTATTGTTTGCAATCCCACTAACTGTGGGCCTGTGGGGGGTTGGGGATTAGGAACCTTAGAGTTTGGAATCTTTGCTTCATGGCCAAACTAGGTTGGAAGCTTCTTACCGAACCTCACAAACTTTGGGCTCAAATTCTAACCAAAATATATCTAAGTACTTTAACTTCCTTGATTATAATGGTAAACCTTCTGATTTTCAAATCTGGAAAGACATTCTTCAGGGTAGAGAAATCTTAAAAAAAGGTCTGACCATTCGTATTGGTGATGGAGAAGTTACCTCTCTTTGGTATCACAAATGGTTAGGAGATAAACCTCTCTATCTCCATGAAAACATCTCCATCCCGGATAGTAAAGGCCATTGGAGAGTCTCTAATATCATAGGAGACAAGAAATGGTTCGCCAACAACATCTCTCACCTTATTCCCTCTAGCATTCTTCTTAATATTGAAGCTACTCCTCTCCCTATTTTCCACTCCCCTAAGGATACTCTCACTTGGTTCCTTCATGTCAATGGAGCTTTTACTATTAAATCAGCTTACTACTCTTCTATTACTCCCATCACATCCCCTAGCCATTTCCTGTCTAACTTTCCTTGGAAACGAATGTGGAAAATCCATGCCCCTTTTAAGTATAAAATGCTATTTTGGAATATTATTAGAGGCATTCTACTTGTTGGGGCTGTCCTAGCCACTAAAATTCCGAATTTTGACCCTAAATGTACTAGATGCACTTGGCATAATGAAGATAATATCCACCTATTTCGTGATTGTCCAAATAGTATTGCCTTTTGGGCCTTCATTTTCTCTCACTTCCCTCCTACTGATTTTTATTTTACTGGATTTACAATGATAATTTTTAAAATTGGATTTCCCTAAACTTCAATCATGATTAAGGCTGGAAAGTTTTATTTTGTGTTGCTCTTTGGCATCTATGGTCCATCAGGAATAATATGATTTTTGATCAATCTATGGATTTTGTTTCGATTTGCTTTAATAAGTTTTACTCGGATTATGCTATCACTATGAAGATGTCACAGGTTCATATTGATGTTGCTTCATCAAGTTCAAGTGTCTCTCCTAGAGTTTGCTCTCCCCCGCAACGAGGCTACTACAAACTCAACACAGATGGGTCCTGGATAAGCTTAGGGGAAGCAAGAGCTGGTGATGTTATCCGCTCCAACAAAAGGGAAATGGCAGATTGGTTACTCAATGAAAATCAAGACTCTTGGGCCAGCTTCTTCTGAATTGCTAGCCATAAGAGAAGGCCTCACTACAGCTTGGGAAAGGGGGATTCGGTTTTTAGAACTAGAAACTGACGCTCAAGCCCTCACCTATATGCTGCACAATCCAGGCTACTACATGGACCATCACTTGGCTAATATCACCATTCACCAACGATGTTTCTCAATTGCTTCAAAGGGAATGGAGTGTTACCATCCTCCATGTCAAGAGGACCGCAAACAAGCTAGCCCATGGCTTGGCCAATATTGGGAGAATGCAGGATGACGAGATTGTGTACCACTTCCACGCTCCACCTGATCTCACTCACCCCTACATGAAGGAGCTTGCTAACACCGTTGCCATGACTGATGGCAACTGACAGCTACCAGTGTTCAGGGGCTGCTCATGAGTCTCTTCGAGGCTCCCCCTCTTTCTCTTACTATGCCAGTTTATGCTTTAGTTTAACTATTGCCTTTTTTGTTTTCTTCTTTTATGCCTATTTGCTGTGGGCTGGGTTCATGATTGCCAATTTTCAGCTTCAGCGCAATCATGGAACCTCATTTTGGCAACAAACTTGGTATTACCTAGATGATTTTATTCATCTAGTGTTTAAGTAATATATTTCTTTTTCTTGCTAAAAAAAAAAAAAACTGAAACATGATCAACACATTCTCATCTTCGACAAAAGCACAATCATCCCACCCTCCCCTTCTCTTCATCTCCAAAAGAAAAGAGACACCAAGTGCACTTTTGATTTGGCTATGCCATATTCAAATTATTCAAATACAATCGGTTCTCATTTTAATTCCAGCAGTAAATTAGAGATATTCATCATGATCATTGCCATAATTGCTAAATTCCCCACAAATAATATGCTTAACATTAGCTTCAAACTTCAAAATTTAAACAAATTCCAACCAAGGGAAGCCACATTTTCCTCTCTCCTCCTTACCTCTTTTTTTACTTCCCTCTCATTCATCCTTACATTTCCACTCTTATTTTTTATTTTTCTTGGACTTTTCTTGTATGCAACCAAACAAAGAAAAACTAATTTGCAATTGTGTTTTTCCTTGAAAATATGTTTTCCATGAAAACTAATTTTCCATTGAAAATGTTTTACATTAAACCAAACAGGACCATAATTACAAACTTGCTAATTAACACACGCAAACAAAACCATATCATAATTGCATTCATTAGAAAGCTGGAAACATGCACAATCCAAGTCTAAAGTCTAAACTAATCTAATTATAATTAAAGCCATGATTACTATAATAAAGAACTCGAAAATAAAGTAAAGAAAATTATACCAGCATCATCAGAATGTTTGGACCGTTTAATCCTAGCGAGCTAAAGCTGAGTATCCATCAACAATTTCATCCTCTGATACTCCAAATCCTTAGTAAATTGCATCCTATGCTTCTCTAAATCAATCAATTGCTCTTGCTTTACTGTTTCTACTCTCTCATACACTTCTCCGAACCTCATTATCGCCTCCGCCAACTTCCTACATCCATTGTTGAAACCTTCATCCTCTACTCTACTATCTCTTCTCTCTCTCCCACCGCTATCGCTCGATGTGCCGGTTCGCTCCGATGACTCTCTTTCTCTCTCCTCCGACGACTCATGCGCCTCCACCTCGGCTGCTGCTGCAATAACAGCCGCAAACTGTCGCCGGAAAAACGAATCATCAACAGGCACCGGTCGTTTTCGTATCAACGCCGACCTCGGAGCCACCGGAAACTTCGTCAGCGTCGTCGTCGTCGACGGAGTATCCGGCGATATTTTCCGACCAGAGGAGAGAGGTTTCTCGCCGTCGCCAGAGATGAGGAAATCGAGGAGGGAGAAAAACGGCCATGGACTAACGTAACCGCCGGAAGAATCAACAGTCTTAGATTTTTCGATCTTGTACTTCTTCTTCAACGTGTCGATGCGATTCTTGCACTGGATGTCGGTGCGCCGGCGCCGGTCACCGGCGGCGTTGACGGTGGTGGCGACTTTGAGCCAATGGTGTTGACGGAGGTTACCGCGATTGAGAGAGAGGTGGTGGGAGCCCCAAGCTTCGATGAGAGCGTGTGTCGTATCTTCCGACCAGCAATCTTCCCGGAGAACGGGGGAAGCGCGGGTGAGAGTTGCCGGCAATGGTTGAGGTCGAGGTCGGAGCGCCGGCGACGGTGAGGTGCCGTCGGCGTTGGTGGCCATGGAAAGTTGCCGGTGAGATGATTAAGGGGTGTAGGAGAGAGAAAATAATAATGAGGAAATTTTGTTTTGTGAGATTTTTTTTCAAGAAGGAATTATGGTTTGTGATCGGCGGGGAGAAAAGGTAGGGGTGATATGGTAATTGCTTAATTGGGCTGGGTTTAGTAAAAAACTTTAAAATATAGCTATAGGGGACGTTCAGTGGTAACGGTTAGTGTTTTGAACAAAACACCACTAAAAAAATAGTGAGTGACAAAGGTAATGATTCAGGTAGAGATAGCGTTTAGGTATCAAATGTTAAAGATAATACGAAGTAGGAGATACTCCGTAGTTTATAAAATTTTTGTTATTTTTTAAATTAATATATGCGGATTTAATGTATTTTAGTATTGTAATCACAAGTTTTGTCAATCACTCATACTATCAATCGTCACTTTCATAGCTAACTTTTTTCCAAAACTAATTAACAACTAAACATGGTATTGGGCTGCGTTGGGCCAGCCAAAGACCTCTTTGGGCCCAGGCCTAGCCTGACCCAATATTAGTGGGTCATGCTAGGATAATGGTCCAAAGTTTGGTTGATTGCGAATGGGAGGGGATGCTCTAAACTTGCTAAGTTTGAGGTGGTTTAAGGACGATGGTGTGCTTGCTTAAGAGAACACTAATTGAGTAGTTGAAGTGAAGATATATTGTTGCAGGTACCTTGATTAGGGATCGGATTAGGAGCCTCCACATTGATTGTGTTTGTGAATTGTGATGGTGAGAAGTTGGAGTGTGAGGAAAAGGCAGCATTGCTAGGTGTTGATGTTAGGGTATGAGCACGCAGCGGAAATGTAAAATAGAACGAGAAATTAAAGGTAAAATGTAAGATAGCAATAAAAGGAGACACGATATTTAACGTGGGAAAAACCCTCTAAATAGAGGTAAAAAACCCACGACGACGAGCAACAAAAATTCCACTATAATAATATGAGAGTACAAAGTTACCCCAATAATAGGGTATTGAGATACAACTCTTACAATTAAACTCTCAAAATAAAATAAAAGAAAATAGTGGAATAAATTACAAGGAGGAGATTAACTAGGGAGACTAGTGTAAATGGATGAGTAATTTTGTGGGTGAGTAAATTTGTATGGAGGTTGAATGTATATTGGTTGGATGCCTCAATATGAGCCAAACTCCAACTATTTATAGTTGGTTAGGTGACAGGGTAAAGTCGTATCCCCTAATCAAAAGTAAATACCTAAATCCTCTAACTAAAGTAGATAGGGAAGTAGGGTCGATCTCCACAGGGAAACAAGTCTTTTTACTCCTAATTAATTATTATAATCTAAATTATCTAAGTAACCAATATTTATATTTGAGTATGAAACTAAACTACAAAGAATAGGAATAGGGAGAAAACAATATATAAAAGGATCTAGGGCATAGGTTCACCAATAAATAATACTCCAGAGTAAAACATAGTAATCGATCATTGACATTGCATAGATAACATGATTAACAGGCTCTCGCAACTTATTAATCAACATAGATCTAACAGGCTCTCGCAATTTACTAGATCTAAGTTCTTATTGAAAATAGCCTTTAATATCAAATTAACATCTGCTCGATTCATCAATTTAATATTGCTATACTTTTACAAGCCGCAATTGTAAAACGTTAAAACAATTCAATAAGAAATTATCTTGCAATACCAACAATCAATAATAGTCAATCATCAATGCATCAATTAACCAGATTGTAAAGGGATTTCGCTACGTATTACAATCACAGAATTAATCTACCGGTATTAAATCTCATCTCTCGAATCTCGACTTAACCATTTATAAATTAATCTGCCTATTGAAACTAGACCTAAACATCAATTCTCATCTCTTGAATCTTGAATTAATATTGTCAAACTCATGCATAAAAGATAGGCCTAATCTAGTCACAGAGCATTAAATCAATCAATAGGAAATTAATCTAGCATTGATAATTAACAACAGTAAATTACCCCTTCATATTATTTATTAGATCCCCATAAACCCTAGAAATAAAACTACTCACACATATTAAAAACTAAACAAATCAAAGCAATAAAATAAGACATGATTAAAGGAATAGAATAAATAACTAAGATTAAGAGAAGAGGAATCGTTACCAAAATAAATCTGGAATTAAGAGTAGAATTAAGAACAAAGGTTTAGAGAGAGAATTCTAAGAGAATAATTAAGGGAGTAAAGAAAGTAAAGAGGAGAAGAAGAAGATATCCTAAAAACGTATTACGGAGGAGTATTTATACTCCGTACAAAAATCCTAAACTAAAACAAATTAAAACGACGTTAAGCGTCTCCTAACAATGACACGTGCCCGATCGGGCGAGGCACCGCCCGATCAAGCGCGCCTTTTTTGCTCATTACTAATAATTTCGCGCCCGGACGGGCGCGTCACCGGGCGCCAGCCTAAGCTTCTCCCGCCCGGCCGGGCGTGCCTCCGAGCGCCAGCCCTTTGGCCGGGCGCCGACCTTTGCTTCTCCCGCCCGGCCGGGCGCGCCTCCGGACGCCAGCCTTTTTGGCCGGGCGGCTCTCTTGGGCCACTATTTGGACTACGATTGGGCTCCAATTCTTCGGGCCAATCTAGGTTTCCTCTTTAGGTCTTGAATACTCGGTCCAAATGCCCCGGTATCACACATACCAAGCCCTTAATCGCCGGTTTGATGGCTCTAACCGACCCTGGGCTATAAAATCTGGTCGTGCTTCTCTAATGTTCGTGATTGCTCCAAAATATCTCGGAAAAATACTCCAAAAGCATAAATCCCTGCAAAAGTCAACCAAATCTACGAAAACACTAGAAAACACCCATTAGTAATAAAAGTGGCTCTAAAGAGCCAAAAAAACTACTAATTATGACCAAGGGACGGGGGTAAAATACTATATAAAATAGACACATCATTAGGTCGGTGAAAATGGATGCCTCAAGATGTATGAAGAATTCTCTAGATTTGCTTGCATGATAATATTGCTTCTAGAGAGTTGACCATTTTTCTAGAATAATCAACATAATTGTAGAATATTTGACATACTCTAGAAGCAAAAAGAATTGTATTAGGCTTCTTTAAAACTTGGTCCATATGAAATTTTGGGCCACATCTAACAATCTCCACCTTGGACCAAATTTCATGGGCTCGTCGTATGGGCCCCGAAGACCTTAGATAGAATGGAAACCCACTAAGTCCAGACAATGATTGAACTTAGTGGTAGGAAGTGGCTTTGCGAGCATATCTGCAGGATTTTCAGAAGTGTGAATCTTCTTCACAGCAATTTCTCCTTCTGCAATTGTATCTCTGACATAGTGAATTTTGACTGTGATATGCTTGGTCTTATTGTGATAAGCATCATTCTTGGTGAAAAAGATAGCACTTTGGCTATCTGAAAACACATTAGTAACTCCTTGTGAGACACCAAGATCCATGATAAGACCTCGCAACCATGTAGCCTCCTTTATACCTTCAGTTGCAGCAACATACTCGGCTTCAGTTGTAGAGAGAGCCGCTTTGTATTGTAAAGAAGCTTTCCAGCTTATTGCACCAGAACACAGAGTGGAGATATAACTGGAGATAGACCTTCTACGGTCGAGATCACCACCATAGTCAGAGTCAACGAACCCAACAACATCAGTAGAAGGTGTACATGTTAGGGTTCTATCATATACTAACCCTAGATCCACAGTACCTTTTAGGTAGCGAAATATCCACTTAACAACATTCCAATGCTGTTTTCAAGGGTTGTGCATGTACCTGCTCACAGCATATGCTAAATCGGGTCTTGTGCAGACCATAGCATACATAAGGCTACCAACAGCACTGGCGTACGGAGTACTAGACATTTCCTCAATTTCTTCCTCAGTTTGAGGACAACATGCTGACGATAGCTTAAAATGGGCAGCAAGAGGAGTAGAGACAGGCTTACATTTGTTCATATTAAACCTATTCAAAATTTTCATGATATAATTTTTCTGAAATAGGAATAACTTACCAGCCTGTCAATCTCGATGTATTTCCATGCCAAGAATCTTCTTTGCTGCTCCAAGGTCCTTCATCTCAAACTCCTTGTTGAGATCAGATTTCAAGTCGTCGATCAGAGACTTGTCACGAGATGCAATGAGCATATCATCCACGTACAACAACAAATAGATGTAAACACCATTATGCTGTCGAAAATAGACGCAGTGATCATATCGACTGCGTGTGTAACCTCGTCCAACCATGAAAGAGTCAAATCTCGTATACCATTGTCTGGGATCTTGTTTAAGGTCGTACAAGGATTTCTTCAAGCGACAAACAAGATTATCCTTTCCTGGAGCAACAAATCCCTCGGGTTGCTTCATATAGATCTCCTCTTCAAGTTCACCATGGAGAAAGGCAGTTTTAACATCGAGTTGTTCTAACTCCATGTCAAACATAGCAACCATAGCAAGAAGGACTCTAATAGAGGTATGACGAACAACAGGAGAGAAAATCTCATTAAAGTCAATACCTTCTCTTTGATGACATCCTTTGACTACTAGACGTGCCTTCCATCTTGCAGGTTCAACTCTGGGGATTCCTTCTTTTTGCTTGTAAATCCATTTGCAAGTGAGTGCCTTTCGACCTTTTGGAAGCTTGACCAAATCCCAAGTGTCATTCTTGTGAAAACTTTCAATTTCTTCACTCATCGCCACGAGCCATTTATAAGAGTCGGGACTTGTGATGGCCTCTGAATAAGATGATAACTCAACTCCAATTGGAGTTTCTTCACCAACTAATAATGCATAAGCAAGAAGATACTCATCACTCGAGTATTTTGATGACTTTTTAATTGGCCTCTTCGAACGATCCCTTGTAAGATTGTAATCATCAGGTTGTTGTTGTGGGCTTTGTGGCTGGCTTGAATCACTGGTAGATGGAGTATCACCATCATGGCTAGATTGTGGACTTGATGAAGAATCCTTGTCAGTAGTGTGAGAAGGGTTACTAATCTCAAACTCCACCTTCTCACTATCTTCATGTTCTCCACTAGAGGACTCCAAACTAGATGATTGAATCATAGCATTTTCATTGAAAGCAACATCTCGGCTAAGAATGACTTTCTTAGACTCGAGATTCCACAATCTATATCCCTTAGATTCAGAAGAATAGCCAATGAAAATGCATTTAACAGCTCTAGGAGCTAATTTTCCATCATTAATATGAGCATAAGCAGTACAACCAAATACTCTAAGAGGAGAGTAATCAACAGGTGTACCTGAATATATCTCCTCTGGAACTTTGAAGTCAATGGAAGAGTGTGGAGAACGGTTGGCAATATATGCTGCCGTGGATACTGCTTCCGTTCACAAATCTCGGCGATGCCACAATCCAGCATTAGAGATCATACATCGAGCTCTTTCTAGAAGAGTTCGATTCATACGCTCGAAAACTCCATTTAGTTGCGGCTTCCCAAGCAATGTCTTGTGTCTAGCGATTCCGACTTGAGCACAAAACTCTTGAAATTCATCTTCGCAAAATTCTAAACCACGATCAGTTCTGAGCTTTTTGACTTTCTTCCTAGTCTGGTTCTCAACAAGAGCTTTCCACTTCTTAAAAATGAAGAAGGCTTCATTTTTCTGCCTTAAGAAATAAACCCAGACTTTACGGGAGAAATCATCAATGATAGACATGAAATAACGTTTTCCAGAATAAGAGGTGACCCTACTAGGTCCCCACAAATCAGAGTGGACATAATCAAGAATATCTTTAGTTCTGTGAGTAGCAATAGAGAAACTTATTTTCTGATGCTTTCCATAAACACAATGCTCATAGAATTGCAGCTTACCCGTGCCAGGAGAGCCAAGATGTCCACGTTTGCTCAGGATCTCCAATCCTTTCTCACTCATGTGACCAAGGCGCATATACCACAATTGAGTGAGTTGAGAATCGGATAGTGAAGATGATACGGTTGATGCACCTGTTACTATATGTCCTTGCAAGACCTACAAACTGCCATGCATATTGGCCTTCAAGGCAACTAGGGCACCTTTTGTGACCTTAAAAACTCCACCTTCAGCCGAAAACTTGTAACCAAGAGAGTCTAGGGTACCAAGAGATATTAAGTTGCGTTTTAAGTCAGGAATGTGACGAACCTTAGTTAAGGTTCTGACAACGCCATCATGAGTCTTGATTTTGATTGATCCTATGCCAACAGCCTTACAGGAAACATCATTTCCCATTAAGACTGTACCACAATCAACAGATTCATATGTGGTGAGCCAGTCCCTATGAGGACTCATATGATAGGTGCAACCATAATCAAGAATCCATTCATTGAGACTTTTCTTTTCAGAGGTTACAAGTAACATTGTGTCACTTTCAGAATCAGTCTCAACGTTGCTAGCTTCAGCGGATTTTTGAGGTTGTTTGGATTTTTCTTCTTTTTCCTTCTCGTTTTTCAATCTGAAACAATCAGAGACTTCATGCCCAGATTTCTTACAATAACGACAGGTGACATTTGGTTTACGTCCCCTAGATTTAGATCTAAATTTCTTTTTGTGTGAATTTCCTCTTTCTTGAGATCTCCCTCTTACATTTAAACCTTCTCCTTTATCTTCAGTATGAACTTCAAGGTCAAATTTTTCTTTTGATAAAAGATTTGATTTAACATCTTCAAAACAAAGTGAATCATTACTTCCATAAAGCATGATGTCCTTGAAGTGTTTGTAAGAGGGAGGTAGGGAGACGATTAATAAGACAGCCTGATCCTCATCATCAATCTTCACATCCAAATTTTCAAGATTTATTATGATAGAATTAAATTCATTGAGATGGGTTTGGAGAGATGTACCTTCAACCATGCGAATGGTGTAAAGCCTCTCCTTGAGCCGGAGTTTGTTTGCTAGACTCTTGGTCATGTAGAGAGATTCCAACTTCAACCATAGACCGACAGCAGTCTCCTCATGTATGACTTCTCGAAGAACCTCCTTCGTAAGACATAATTGAATGGCGGACAGAGCTTTCTCATCTAGCTCTTGCCATTGCTCGTCGGTCATTGAAGATGGCTTCTTTGGTTTACCATCCAATGCCTTCTTCAATCCGTTCTGAGTAAGAACGGCTTTTATCTAGATCCTCTGAAACTTATCTTACCATCGAATTTCTCGATGTCGAACTTAGTAGTAGTCGACATAATAACCTTTGGCTCTGATACCACTTGTTAGGGTATGAGCACGCAGCGGAAATGTAAAATAGAATGAGAAATTAAAGGTAAAATGTAAGATAAGCAATAAAAGGAGACACGATATTTAACGTGGGAAAAACCCTCTAAATAGAGGTAAAAAACCCACGACGACGAGCAACAAAAATTCCACTATAATAAAATGAGAGTACAAAGTTACCCCAATAATAGGGTATTGATATACAACTCTTACAATTAAACTCTCAAAATAAAAGAAAAGAAAATAGTGGAATAAATTACAAGGAGGAGATTAACTAGGGAGACTAGTGTAAATGGATGAGTAATTTTGTGGGTGAGTAAATTTGTATGGAGGTTGAATGTATATTGGTTGGATGCCTCAATATGAGCCAAACTCCAACTAATTATAGTTGGTTAGGTCGGTGGAAATGGATGCCTCAAGATGTATGAAGATTTCTCTAGATTTTCTTGCATGATAATATTGCTTCTAGAGAGTTGACCATTTTTCTAGAATAATCAACATAATTGTAGAATATTTGACATACTCTAGAAGCAAAAAGAATTGTATTGGGCTTCTTAAAAACTTGGTCCATATGAAATTTTGGGCCACATCTAACAGTTGATATTAATGAAATGGAGAACAGTTGGGTAAGATAGAGAAGAGTTGGTTTATGTTGAATGAACTGAGGATGAAAGTTGGGTAAGAAAGAGAAGAGTTGGTTTATGTTGAATGCCAACATGAACCTATGTAGTACTAGCAATGGATTTTTATTATCAAGTTATGGGAAAACGTTGAATTTTTCTCGATTTGTATTGGTGTTGGAGAGATCTTGACACCATTACCTGATATAGGGCTCGAGGAGGAGAGAAATTCATATAAAAGTCGAGGGAGATTATCAAGAAATACTTTTAGGATTAGCACACTCAGGAGATATCCTTTGCTGTCTAAAATAATGAAGCTCGATTGTGGGGATACAATAGGTTATGCATTGACTGCCCCATCTGGGCACATAGACCTTAGAAATGGAATTCAGAATTAAGGCTGAATGAGATTGAATCAAAGGAGTCTCTCACTTCCTGGTGCTGGCCTTCTTGCACAATGTGATACATTAAGGAAGCTCTTCATTCATGGAACAACTCATGACCACTTTATGATGTTTCTCATCAAGATTCCTAAACTGAGAGATGTGCAGCTGAGAGGGGATTACTACCTTGCTCCTGAGAGCAGTATGAGCACCGAAATGAGAGCGAACTCTTGTTCTCGATTGTCAACAGGTTGAATGCACGTCAAATTCGTGAATCCTGATTGATTTTTTTGTTTTTATTTTTTTGAATTACAAGTGTATAGCTGGTGTAAATGTTTTGCAAGCAAAGATAACAACTCACTGTATTTTAACTTTTCTACTCGTGCTAGTACGGGATATATTTCCCAAAATCTCTAATGATGATGGCCTTGCTTTAGTTTCTTACCTCTATGGGCAATGTAAATTCTCAACGGGGTTTGGGGTTTTTGTCTGTGTGATATACTTGTAAGCAATATACTATAGCTGTAACTCTTTCAACAGTTTACTGCTGATGTGAAATTCTCTAAGATGTAATTCTCTTCGCAATTCAAATTATATTCTCCCCTTTTTCCATTTCAAAATTTGAAATATCATCAACTAAGTTTACAACAAAGAGAGCCGGAAACATGATAATAATGGTGACAACTCTATTCCTCAACTAACATTCTCTCGCTATACAAGGATGTGAATTAGCAAAGTGCATATTCGCAGTCAAGCAAGCGGGAAAGTATCTCCTTGCAGTTTGGTCGTTCATGTGGTTCTGCCCAACAATCTGCAACAATCAAATCAGACAATGAGCACCTAAGTCCCAACAAAACAATCTTATGACGCCAAAAGAAAATGAAGAATTTCAATATAATCAAGCTATAGAAAATGAAGAATTCAACAATTGACTTTTACTGGCAGTGCCACTCCAAAACAATGGTTCACGGGACTTAACTTCGTAGTAGAAGTTAAGGTTCAAGAAAATTTACATGGGTTTTGTTTCCTGACATTAGTCCAGCAAAGATAGTTGACTCGAGTGTCATGTACTCTCAACCATGGTGAACATTCTATATGGACTAGAGGATGCAAATTTTTAGATTAGAACAAGGTCAATATTCTACTGGTCTATAGCTACTGTTTTTTTACTAATCTTAATTCAAGTATATTCTAACAATATAGTGAACAAGAATCACATATGTACTCTATTTCATTATTTCTACTAAACCAGCTCAGCACTTTACCTATTCTGTATACGTCAACCAAACTGATTTTATGGCAAAATATTTGAGGCAGACAGAAGTCACAGAACTATTTCCTATAGCTCACTATATGTCATGCACTTCAAGTAAATAGTTGACAAATCAATGAACTCTCAGCTATAGAAGAAAAGATGTAGCAATAATCAGAAGAGTACCTGTAATGAGCCGACCAAGAGGTCCTTCGGGAATTTCTAAACGTGAACCCTCATTTGCAACGGCATAAACCACCTGCAAAGTAATGTCCAGATTAGGCAAAACCAAAATTAGTTCGCAAAATTTTACCTTCTTCAAGTCCAACAAGCAAACTTAGCAAGGTAAATACTAAATACCTTTTCCGGTGGTACACCTTCCCAAGGCCTGCTCAGAGTACAGAGCTCCCACATGATGACACCAAGGCTAAATATGTCACACTTTTCTGTAAAAGGTTCATTCCGTATGAGTTCAGGAGCCATCCATTCAGGAGTTCCAGCAGATGAAGAGTCTCCGATGGGTGAGTCTGTCATTATCCTTGACAATCCAAAATCACATATCTTTACTGTCCAATGTTTGTTCACAAGACAGTTAGCACTCTTCAAATCACGGTGAACAATCTTCATTCGGTGTATGCACATCAACCCTCTGTAAGTGGCACACAGAAACTATGGTAAGTTTGCATTCATAAGATTTAACAAACCTAAATAGATGAGAGTGGTCCAACCTAAGCCAAAAGCCAACGATAATACATCAATCACACAGCATATTCTAGTTTGAGATATAATTTTATCCAAATGTAAATGTAGATGCTAATGATAAAAAAAGCAGGACATTTGACTAAGCTGTCAGAGTTCTCCTTTTTAGCAATAATGACCCATGAAGAATATACCTTACTATTTTCTCCTGAATTACACATTATTCATGCAACCCTGGGAACTTGAGAAGTACTATCATTGTTACATACTTACATCATACAATCATACCCCATATGAGTAGCATAATCGCCATTTTCAACACACAGCTTAAATTTGTGTAATTTGGTCTGGATAACCGTAACACTTCAATTGAAGTTCAACACAGAAAATTGTAATCATTCAACGACTGAGGAATTTAGTTTTTGTCTCGTAGCAAGAGTATCAGTCACAAACGCAATACGAAGTAGAAGAATGACAAAAAATAGTTTTAAACATAATAGCATAATCAGAAAAACCTGCATATATCACGTAGCATTTTTAATCTCCTCCGCCAGCTAAGCTTCTTCTTCTGACCACTCAGGTGGATCAGATAATACAAAGAACCCATTTCCATGTATTCTGTGACCATTGATAAGCGTGGTGGTTTTGTGCAAGCACCAAGAAACAAAATAACTGCAGAAAATACCAATTAGTAAATGAGAATATAACAAGACAACAAACTATGAAGTACTATGGTGTTCAGTAGTAACAATATTTTTCGTAATAAGTAACGCAGCACAGTAGGCTTCCCAGATGAGTATTAAAAATCCCAATTAACAATATTTTTCGTCATAAGTAATGCACCACCAGCCCATTTATGCTACAAACTTCCTTTCTTGGATAAAACCTAGGCGATTGTTTAGATTTTTTTTTTTTACAAAATGCTCAAAATTTACGATGTTCATATTTTTTTACAAAATGTTCAAAATTTGTAATTGTTTAGAATTGTTTACTAAATGTTCAAAAGTATAGGCGTGGGACGTTGCGATTGTTCAGATAATTTTACTAAATGTTCAAAATTTGCGACGTTGTTATGTTTGCCAAATTCCAAGGCTTACTCCTATCTATCTCAGATGATTTTGATTATACAATTTATACTTGGATCTAGGGCCAAATTTTGCAAATAACGAGCCAGATGCAGATATTATTTTTGAAAATGCAATTATAACAAGATAAGATGGTTACCATTTGGGTGTCGAAGGCGGCTGGAGGCAACACGGGAAAAAGAAAAGGTGTTAGATTTCACAAAACAAAAAAGAACAAAAAAAAATAAAAATAAATGTAGTACCTAAGAATAGCTATTTCATTGCAGAAGTCCTCCATGTTTTCAGAAGTCAGATCCTGCTCTAAAAACAATTTGATGGCAACATCCGTCCCATTCCATATTCCTCGAAAAACTTCCCCAAAGAATCCTAGTTAATGAAGAAAGATAACATAATTAACAAAAAATGGTAATTATACTTTATAAATGGTGTAGCAAAAAGATCTGTTAAAAATTACTCGTTCAATCAAAATTAATAGTCACATATACTATTTTATGTTTACATCTTCAACTGTGGAGAAAGTTATCACCTTTCATTAAAAACAATATGATTTGTTTGTATCGTATATTTTGCTCCGTAGTAACAGAAAAACAACATAATAAAGATCTTTGACCAAGTCTTAGAATCTGACAAGTAGAAAAGGAATGACACTCCCATAGACTAAATAAGGATTTCAATCAGAGACATGCCATAAAAGCATTCAAAACCCAAGTAAGACCTTTGGTTTAACAATTTCCTTTTAATTATAAACCAATAATCAAAGCCTATTAGTTTGTCACTGAATCCAAACAAAATAATGTAGACAGAAGGTAGTCGACAAGTCACGTGGATATGGTTTCTAATAGAGAGCCTTATGAAGGACACATGAGGCCTGCCATACAAGTGTCTGATTTTATCCTTTTCCAGCTGCACAACTGCAAAATTTTAGGCCTGTCAATCTCCACAACCATTCCTTTGGCACATCGTTTATACATTACTATCCACATGTTCAATCTATCTTACATTTCCTAATCCCTAGGCTAATTAATCAATTTTACCCTTAACATTGCTATTGTTATGCAGCTAAGAGCTAAGAGTACCAAATATAGACAGCTTAGACTTGCAATGAACACCTGGACCACAGTTACAGCATATTTACAGTAGCATCAGCAGTTCCTAACAGTTTCACAGCTCCAGTACACAACAGAAGAGCAAGAGAAGAGGGCTTACCGATTCCAACACGAGTTCCAACAGTCAACTCAGAAAAATCAATATTCCATTCATCATAAGGAAGCAGGGATTTGTCACGATACATGCGCGCTTCCAAAATTTTATTCCATGTTGACACCATTTCATCACTTGGAGCCTGTCCTGATGTCATATTCCTTTCTAAGGTTCGACTCATGTATTGATGAGGAGATGATGGTAGTGATACAGCTTTTTGAGTACTTTGCTCCCCATGCAGAGCATATAAAGCAGATCTGGCCCCAGAAATTTCATCTCGATTCCCAAGACGGAAATCAGAAGCCTGAATGTGGAAGGATAAATTGGTCAGTAACACTGATAAGTTCTATGCAGTCTAATACACTCTCGTCAAGAACATTTTTCTTTTTCAAGCAGGCTTACATGGTCCTAAGACACATGCAACACTTTACATCTGTTCCCAAAGGAAAAATAGAAAAAACTAATAAAATGAAAATTGAAAATCTAGACGGAGATTTGAGCAACAATGTGCTATCAGATAGGATATTGACCATCAGAATCCACCTTACAAGTTTCTGTAGTCAACTCAAAAAAAATAATAATAATAAAAAGAAATTAAAAAAAAAAAAGAAGCAAATAAGCAGGAAAAAGGAAGATTTTTAAATCAAAGAACTATGTAGTACATATTAAACAGTAGAATAAACATTTTTTTTTCATACATTAAGGGGGCGTTTGGTTAGGGTATTGGAAATAGAGTGGAAAGGAAACATATAAGAGGGAGGAAAGGAATCATTTAACTCTTACCTTTAAATTTGTTTGGTTTAACCATGAAAAGGAATCACTTACACCTAACTCCCTTTATTTTTGTTCAAGGAGGGGTAAGGGCAATTGTTACCTTAAGTTTTAGAGAGGTAACAAATAGGTGGAAACCATTACCCCTAGGTAATGGTTATTGTTACCTAAACCTTCTAACCAAGCCATTGGCAACGGTAATAGTTAAATTGAATCCGTTTCCAACCCAAAATAACTCTTACCAAACATGCTCTAAGTAGCAAACATGATAGAATCTAGAGAGGAAACTGTATATCAAAGAGTAATTCCCTTTTAGACCAACATACATACAGTCTACGATAAAGTGAAACCTACATACATTTGTCTCAGGATTGACACCAGCGTTAGTACTGCTGGGCGAAGTGGGAAGAGACCTGTCCTCACCCCGATCTCTCAAAATACGGTTTTGCTTCAACGTCTCATTCATTGCTCGCACAGCCCTGAAAATTTAAAACACACATACATAAGAATGTAAACCATACCCACAATATTAAAAAGCAAGTAATTAAGGATTTCCAGGGTCAAACAATTCTCTTTAATATGAACCCTGCTCAAGCAACATAAATTGTTCCAAGTAATATAATATAAAACAAAAGGCATAATATGTCAGTTTGGCTAATCATGTATCCGATGGCAGAACAGTATTTTATAATTTGTCTGGCTCATAAAAGGAAATAATCACAGCAGATGCATTTTGGGCCAGAACAGCTCAACTTGCATCCATCACAAAAGATGACTGTCACGTCTGTCAGTCATTCTCCAGGAAACAATAATAATCTGGATGAAATCCAGAAAAGTACAATAAGTTTGATTGTTGAAAATCATGAAAAAAAAAAAAAATACAGGCACAATTCACTTAAAACACTAATCAACTTTTTCCTGCACAGTATAATGATAAATTCAGCCCATGTACCTGATGCCTCACTATAAAACAATTTTATTCCCAGACTGATAGATTTGACCAACATTCTTCGACAGATGTGCAAGCTTAAACACAAACACCAGAAACACAAACCTCACGATATCGTCACCAATTTCTGGGGTGATGCTGATGCTCCTTCGTCGTAATCTACGAGCTTCAGATGTTGGTACACCAACTGATCTGTACACAAGAACCAACAGCAGAATTTTTTATTAAAAAAAAAAAAAAAGTTGTCAGAAAAAACTTTAAAATAAACAATAAATTAAATTAAATGAGAGAGAGCCCCTAACCAGAAAGCAAATTCACAGATTTGGGAATATATATCACATAAAAACAAGAGTGCAAACATTGACAAAACTTAAATAAATCAAAGGCCTCCTACCTTCACTCCCTCAATTCAAGAGGGCAACCTAGAAATGGTACAAACCATACGAAATCCCTAAGAAAATGCCAATATGAATTCTAAGTTTTTACTAAAGTTAAAACAGATAAATTATGCCATCGTTAGGATTAATGTTCCAAGATGCAATCCCTTGATAGATCATGCCATTGTTATAAAAATGGACAATCTGGGAATGTTACAAACCATGGAAGATCCCTAAGCAAATTCAGAGATGAAATCTTTAGAGTTCTTACTAAAGTTAAAACAGGCAAGTTATGCCATCGTTATGAAGGATATTCCAATAAAGATCAGAATCAAATTCAATCAATTTAGGACTCTGCCTCACTAATTCAATATATACCTCAAATTCTCAAAATATGATTCAGAGGTTTTTCCTTATTACTATACAAACACTTAGCAGAGAAGAATTTAGATGTTACAGACCTTGATGAATCAGCATCATCAGCAAAATCTCTAAAGGTTTTTCTTTCACCACCAAGCATTGACCGACCTCGCGCGCGAAGTGAAGGATGCTCAGGACTACAACCATAAAAAATTTATATAGATAAGCAAAATCCAGAAGCCATACATCTATCATACATCTAAAAGTTCAATGACATGGTTGACATTGAGCAAAGGTAGACATACTTTTTGACATAAAATACCACCAAATGAACAGCATAAGCACACTTATGTGACATTGTGACCCATTCCCTTAAATAAGAGGTGCAAATAACATTACAAGAACAGATAAGCTCCTTTTCCTTTTTTTTTTTCCTTATTTGTATATTTCCCCATTCTATGACAGAGAAAGGTTTAACAAAAACTAAAAATAATAACAAAAAGAGCTACTAAACAGTTTTGGGAAAAAACTTATATAACCAAGCAATGTAAAGCAGTTGGTTTCTTAAAAGCACTGATTTAATGGGCTAAAGGCCACATGGTAAGCAAGTAATGAAATCATTCAGTCAATCACAAGAAAATCATTGTCATGAACATCTGTTATACAATTAGGGATTCAGGAGCACTGGTTGTTTTTAACATTTTATCCACAATCATAAGACATTTACAAGAAGAAAGTCCTGGTTTGATATGTTTGTGTAGATTAAAGAAGCAGAAAGGGAAACAAAAATATCACCACCATTCACCGTATTACAACCTTTACCACTAAGAGGACTTCAAACACAATAATCTATCGAATGCTTTTAGGGTCACTAAAATCAGACACCCATCACACCACCCTCTCCAGAGAGGTGGCGACCTCCAACAAGACTACAACCATCATCCCCCCACCCCCCAAATTTATTTTCTCTTTCACTCTTTTTCTCAAATCTAGATCTTAGGAATGCAGGTGGTGATGGGAAGGGTTTTAAGTTGTGGGGGTACGTAATTGGTGGTGTGTGAATTTTTGATGGATGAGGGGTGAATTTTCAAGTTGGATTGGGGTGTTATAGGGTTACAGGCAGTGGTTGGGTGGATTCTATGGAGTCTGGCTGTAGTGATTTGGTGGATTTTGTGAAGTTCGGTGGGTTTGGTGATGACGCCAACAATGGTGGTGAGGCCGATGCCACTGAAGGTGGACCGGTGGTGGTGGGTTGATGCTGATAAAAATAAAAATTTAAAAAAAAAACAAAAAAAAGGTGCCAACGGTGGTGAATTAGTGGTGAGGATGGAGGTAGATTTATGGTGGGGATGGAGGTAGATTAATGGTGGGGGTGGGGGTGGAGGTAGATTTATGGTGGTGTGGTGGTGGCTAAGGAAAGGAAATTAAAATGAGTAGAGGGGAGGAGGGAATCAACATAGAAAAAAGTTTGGGAGAATGGAGAAGGTAAAGGCAATGACCTAAATATTACTGCAAACATCAACAAAGGGAATCAACTCTTTTGATCCACTTACCCTTTCCAAAATACCCTGTACCAAATGCCCCCTAGCTGCAGTTTGTAAAAAAGCGAGGGGGTTTAAGAAAACGGTGGATAAAGTTAGTATAAAGAATGAAAAAGTGGGTGGGTATAAGAAAAACATGGATAAGGTAAGAGAGTGAGTGGAGAGATGTAAACAGTGTGGAGTAAGAAGGGTAAGGTAGTAAATAGGGTTTGCCAACAATGATTAAAATAAAATAGGTCAAACTTTCTGAAACACCCCAAAAACGAAAACTGAGTCGGACATCCCTGCTCAGACAAAGCATATATTATCAATATCTCAATACAAAAAAGAAGGAAAAAGGCAACTCGAGTGCAGCACTGCATTTTGATAGAATAATTTTATGACAGATTACTGAATTGTAACATGAGAGTTTGGAGGCAGAAATTTTCTTCTGCTGAGGCAATAAATGGCTACATCAGTCATCAGGATTAGCCAATGATCCAAAAATGTATTTTCCCAAGTCCCAAGTACTTAGCCATTAAAATATTAGACCTAGTTTAACCCTGCTCTCCACCACAAGGGAAATATAAAACCTAGTTATGAACCTGCAGAGTGTCCATGACTTGCATTCTCAATGCCAGTATAAAAACGTTGCATTACCTACTGCAGAAACATATAAATTACGCTATAAGATACAGGATCTGCATCTACTTCAATTTTTTGGAAAAAAAAATAAATAAAAAAATTTGAAAAAGTAGCTAGCTATTTGATTTTGACAGCAATAAATGAGAAGACAAACATGCTAACTTTCCTCAATCGCATCTTGGGTTCTATAAAAAAAATCATGTTGACAAACAACATAGCGCGAGAGCTGATATGCAACAAAGGCACAACCTAATTGTGCTAGTACACACAAATCAACAAAGGAACTTAACATTTTGTGTGACTAAACAAAGAACTGATACAACATAACAAATCAAAGAAATGACATCAACAAAATGTAGTCACCATCTAGTTTCATCAATATGAATAAGCTTCTTAGTAGTAGACAGAAGATAATTTTAACCACATATGAGGAATAGAAATGAAATGCCAAGACCTCATATCTCCTTAGTTTAAGATAACAGGAAATTGACAGGTACTATATATTATGATGCTAATTTGGTATACTAGTATAGAATTATTTCTTTTCAATATTTGAATCGGCAACAAGCACTACTAGAGCATCATTCATGTATGCCATTAACTATTACTCCCTCCATTTTAAATACTTGCTCCAATTTCCATTTCTAGCCGTTTTCGAATACTTGCTCCATTCCCTTATTTGGAAAGCTTTTACAATATTTAACTCCTTTCTCTCAACTAGTGGACCAACATAAATCATATTTTATTAATTTCATATTCTCTCTCCTCCAATTCTCTCAACTACTTTAACTTTTTACAATTTTTTATTCTTCCACCTACCCCACTACCTCCATATTTTTTTACTTTCTGCAATTTCTCCTAAAGCTCCGCATATAAAGAAATGAAGCAAGTATTTAAAAACGGAGGGAGTAGTAATTAACCATCACTTTTGTACATCATTAATCAATTACACTAATCTCAGTTCTACACAAAGCAATATTAACCTTCACAATAGATGTCAAGATTGTCAACTAGGATGCCCAAACGGCTTAAGATTTCAACAGCCAAATTCTAGTAGCTAATTTCAAACCTAATGAACAATAACTGCAGAATTAAGATACATTTTCAACAAACACATAAAAAAATAATAAAAATAATAAAATAAAAATAAAAAAGTTCCTCATCACTTGAAGATGGAAGTGGAACCAAGGAACACCTTGAACTAGCAGTCCGCTGTTCAGCAATGACCTTCCTCCGACTCCGTCTCCAAAATGTAGTCGCGATGTTCGGTTCACTATGTGATAAACTGAGGCTTGTTAAATAATCAGCCCAACCTGAGCACTAATATGGCAAAAAATTGAACTAGGAAGACACACAAATCCTTAATTGGTATATGTATTCATTAAGATACCCCCTTCCCCAGAGAAAGAGAGAGAGAGAGACTCAAGTCCTTGGCATAAAATGTCGAAGTAGATGGAAACGGGTCAAATACCTCAATCTTCTTTCAAGAGTAGCAGTTCTAAGCACTCTATTTTGCAGCGAAGGACCAGCAGCATTCATATCAAACCTCCTCGCGAATTGACCAGTATCATCTTTCTCTGCACTGAAGTAAATAAAAGAACATTGACAAAATGTATCTAGCAACCATGTCTATGGGTCGATATGGAGCAACCCTCGCCTTTATGTTACATACATTGAATGGACCTAAGAGATACAAGACGGAGAACTATACTTAATCATGTTGAATCTTCAATTAGTTTTAGATTTTAATGTATAAATTAACAATTTTCAAAGCATACCTAAACAACTACAATTTATGAAAGAATATATTGAAGTTAAAGTTGCAACTATTGACGCTTACATCAACCCAAAGATACACCAGCAAGGACAGAGGAGAGTTAAAATAACTGAAATGTTTGATGCTCAGGGAGGCCAAAGAAGACTTGAATGGAGGGAGGTAAAAATAACATGAAAAAAATGAAATTGCAAGAACAAGCAATATTCAGTAGAATTGAAAAAGAATATCTTTGTGAACGACCACAGGAGATAAAAAAAGTATCTGATGGGCAAGTGGCTAGTGGTTAAAAAACTAAGAAACTTCTTAGTGGCCTGATCAGTTTATTTACACATTGCGGTATTGCAACAGGCTATTCATATCATCACAGGTTCTCCAGGAACACCTCCCCATATCAATATAAAAATAACTATTTCCAAGTGGACTTTCACAGCCCGAGTCGACAACTAGACATACATATTCCATCCCTCCAGGTGCAGTTTTTTTTTTTCGTTCAGTTACTTGACAGTGTACACCAATGGTTTAGAAATATAATTATATTCACAAAACCAAGAGAAGGTAGTAATAAATAACACACATCTCAACAAACTATAACCCTCACAAAAACAAACCCTTTAAACCCTAAAGTTTTCAATATGCTCCAAATAAACCCACCATCAGTTTTTTCTTTCTTCCAAAATAGAACAACCTTTATCAACATCATGTCTGGATATCCTTTTCAAAACATAAGATGCAGATGCTCAATACGAGAAAATATAAAAACTAGCAAGAAGGAACAACATTTTCTGAAAAAAAAAAAAAACCTCCACTTGTTTTAGTAGGAGATTCAAGGATCTATATAATATTTACAGTCATGAACAATCATATACCACAACTTAAATAGCAATATATAGTCTTAACATACAATCTTTCTGGACATCGTATCAAAGCCTGAATTGCCAATAATATAAGAAATTAAGATTACTTTTTAACATATAATAGGACATAGCAATCTTGCTCTAACTAACCTTTCTTGATCAACTCTTTCAGAAAATCCACACATAGGACTGTTGGGCTCAAGTGGAGAGTCACAAGAATCATTTTCTGCAGAGTCACTCTCCCCTGCTGCGGAAATATGGGTTAAAAAAATAGCCCTGGTAGATCGAGGAATCAGTTGACCAGGAAACCTCATGAGATCAACCAGAAGTTCCACTGAATTCAATACTACTACCACAGACATATGCTTAGATGAATCTGCACACTCAATTCTTTCATCATTGGGCAATCCCTAGAAGAAGAAAATATGGAAACAGAGACTAGATACATTAAGACAAGATAACATTGAGAAAAGAATTCTGAACCAGTCTCAAGATGAGGGTAACATACCACCATAAGCTTACTCTCTAGACCAACAGTATCTGCCAGAACTTTGAATAAAATTGCACGAGGACGACATGAACCATTTTTTATTTGACCAAGCAACTGAACCCCACGAGACATGGAACCTTGAGAAGCTTCCTCTAGAAGAGACTTCACAGGACTGGATTCCAAATTAGGACGTTTATAGAGATCAGAAACCTGTCAGAGTAACAGTAAGAGGAAAATTAATATCAGTTTATATATAATTATGTACATAAAAATGCCAGCTAAATGAGGAAAATCTATAAGGCAAGTATCAATGAAGCACAAAACATAGTTCTCTGAATAATTCTTTGGAGAGAAAAACCAGTAAGCTCATTGTCAATGTATCTCCTAGTTTTGTACAGAAAGACACGTATCCTTTGAACTCATATGACTTATGTGCCCTTTTTCCATTTAAATGATATAAATTATCAAGTAACTCTAGTATCCATGCTGAAATTCAGCATTTTGCATCTGCATTATATGATTTAAAGCAATTTCCAGATATTGATGTTGCTGCTGAGTGTCTTTTTTGGTATTTAAATTTTATTTGGTGATGCAAGAAAATTTTGATGGTGAGTTTATTCTGAAGCATAGAGAAAATCTTGGGATTTGGCGGGCTTGATATGTGAGAATTATGATCAGTTGAGAACTTGAGATATGCGATAAGCAATTTCTTCCTCTTGGTTTGGTAAATATATATTTTTTTTAATAACTTTAAATGCATCTTGTGCCAGCTGTCAAGTAACTAAACAAAAAAGAAACCTTGACAAGATGCAATCTGTAAAATCAAACAAAATTAATGTGAAACAAAATGCCCCTTTCGTATCTTCTGTGAGATTCTATGTCGTCAATTTCCCATAAAATCTTGAGGCACACAGACCATAACTTAAATTTATAGACAAGAACCAGCAGAAAAGGATAATAAAAGCAAAACCTAGGGCTTTTTTGGTTGACATCATGACATGGGAACTAAAATTCTCAAGGTAATTTGTAATTCATGGGAATTTATTTCCTTTACACAATTCCTAGAAAATAGCCATAAGAAATTTGTAATTCATAGGAATTTTGAGTGACCAAGGGGGAGGTGGGTAATTTATTTCCCATGTTTTGTGGGAAGTTTTAATTCCCATGAATTTCCAATTCCTCCATTTTCACAATTTGTTGTCAACCAAATAGTAACCCCCTTTGCAAATTCCCATGAATTTTCATTGCCCACATGTTTTAAGGTTAATCAAACAAGCACTTAGAAGTTTACAAAAGCACCATGCTAACTGACCAGCAAGACAATATTATCTAGAGCAATGCATTAACACCATGGAACTATGGAAGAATTTGAATGATCATATAACTACAAGCTGATGCAGCATATTTGCACTACCCCCAGTCCCCCAATACCGTTGTCATGTCCAACTAGAGGTGATCATGGGTAAGGCCAGGCCGGGCTTTGCCCAAAAGATCTGCCCAAACCCGCCATTTTGGACAAAATCAGGCCGGGCCAAAATTTTAACTTTAAATTGATTTTTCGGGCTGCCCAAACCCATTCTATTTAGAGCCAGGGCCCCAAAATCTGTCCAACCCGGGGTTTTTTGGGCTGGGTCGGGCTGGGCTTGGCTTGATCAGGTCTATGTCCAACCAACCAGCACTTCCTCCACCCTAAAGCTCCAATGCCATATCCAAATTCCATTTTGAGCTTGCTCCAATGCTCCACCACTCAAACCAAAAAAATTCCTCAAACTCCCATCACTGCCGCCTATGGACCAATAAACACTCTATCTTCCCAGCCACCAAACCAATAGCTGGAAACAATATGAAAGAGTCCATGGTCATTCAGCTTTGCTGACCAGAATCTTTGTCAAATCAACCCCATATTAAAACACACACGTCCATGATAGGAAACCATTATTGCCACACATAAATAAGCAGATTATGATCTAAATTTTATGGCTACATCAGCCATCTGATGCCTTCAAAAGAGGAGGAAAAGGTAAAAATTCAGAGCATATGGGCATTTCATATCACAACAAAAAATCGTACTTTAAACAGAAATTTTCGACCACTAAGATGTCCGAGGTATCATGGTTTGGTTCTCTTCACCTTATTTAATTTAATGTATTCTCGTCTGAATTTTTCAATTTCTGGTCCGGTCGGGTCTAGTATGATCAGATTTGGTCTAGTCTCATCTGGTGTTGATTTTATTGAATTTTATTTCTAGTCTAACTCATCCTCATACTATTGTTTGATGTGGATGGTCGTGATATTTATGATTTGGTATGGCCTCATCTGGTCTGATGTGGTTTTAACAAGAATAAGTAACACGAAGTAACTAGAAAATATATCTGAAATTTGATTTTTTTTTTCTACTCTGGTCTAGTTTAAAGTCTGGTCCATTTATGTTTTAAGGTTGGCTGGGTAATTTGACAGATTGAGTTCTTAACCGCCATAAAATTAACCAACCGAAATTATGGCTAACTTTAGACACCTACCACATCAACCGAAATACCGACCAATGCTTTTTCATCAAATCTGACAACCCGGCAAACCTTAAAACAAAACCCAACCCCCTCACTTGTATCACCCACCTCCTTTTTTCCTCTCATTCTCTCACATTAACAATTAGCTCGTCAGCTTCCTACCTCTCACCCACCTCCCTCCTCCCTAGCATCAATTACCTTCTCTTTCTTCAACCTCCTTCTTTCAGCTGACAGGCCCAACCCCATCCCCTTGAGGATAAAGCTTTAGATTTGTTGTTGTTAGACAAATGTGAAAATTCTAATAGAAAGGACATAATATAAGATCACACATATAAATAAACAGTAGTATGGTGGATACATAGCAAAGAATGGTAGTAAATAGCAATCTCGAAAGTAATGGTGAAAGAAATGATTTGTATAATTGATGCCAAAGGTGGGGCTTCCTCTTTCTTATTTCTTTGGAAATTTTTACTTTTCCTGCGGCATTTTGGTTCACCCCATCCAAGGATGAGAGTATTAATTTAGGGATTGTGTAAGCAAACGAATCTGTAACAATAAACAGAAATAACAAACAACTAGATAGAGAGGTTAACAAATTATAGGCTAGAATATATATATAAAATGATATAAATCAAGTTAAAAGCCACAATAACGAGGTAGGAGTGACAAGACAATATTGTTAAGTAGTGCTCACCAATCCAGCAATCTTCTTTATTATAGCAGCCGGATTTGAGTTTAATCCTTTAACTAAAGCCGTTATAAGTTGCTTTAACATATGAAGTTTCTTATCCCTCTGGGCATCTACAAGAATTATATCAGCCCTGAGGCCGTCAGCTTCCAAAGTAGAAAGCTCATCTAGCGTAGGAAGACGATCAAACATCTCCTTAAGCTTCTTATCCTGCAAAGTATAACACATAAATATGATAAGTCTCATAACCATTGTGATAAGAAAGTTTAGAAAACTTTCCTTGCCTAACCATCATTCATGCAAAAATAAAATAGAAGAAATTAGAAAAATAAAAAATTACAGAAGGATCATTTTTTCTCTGGCAACCAACAATCCAACATTACTAACACAGCCTATGACCTAATGTATTAACAGCTGTAAAATTTTAGGTATACCTAAACCGCATTTTAAAATAACATAGAATGATAAAAGCAGATGAAACAACAGGTAAAGCAAAGCTACTTACCGGAACAACAGAATAAAAGCCATTTGGAATAGCTTCAGAGAGCACTCCAGTGCTCCAGAGAATCTGAGATGCTGTCTCAGAGAACTGCTCATCCTGCTCATTGTGTCTAATGGCTTCCTTGCGTTCTTGAGAAGTCAAAGAAACCGATCCAAAATCTTCCACAAAATCTGAATCCCACCAGGTAGAATTAGAAGACCCCAGTTCTGTTTGCCCAGTATCATCATGTGTCTCTTCCATGTTGTCAAATATTTGGAATGCAAAACCATTTCGCCCCCACTTATTACCCCATAAAAACCCCTTCCCATCCAGATGTCGTATCAAAACAACAAATCATTGGCTTAATTTTGCATCCCATGACCTTGAGGCACACAGCCTGTGCATTTCAGATAATAGAATCAAATCAGATTTCCTATAAATTAAAATCCTCCCATCAACTATACTGGTAAAGGCAACAAAATAGGGTTGGCATCCCATACACAAAAGTAAATCAGTTAAACTCAGGTGAAAACAGCAGCTAATGAACTCAGTTGATACATATTTTTTAAAACATCCTCTTCAGATGACCTAATACAATTGAAACCCAGTACCCAACTTTCAATGCCTGCAGTAAAGTCTAATCTAAATCATTCTGACCAGACTTTCATCCCAAAGCTACATCCAGAACACTACTAGGATGAAAAAAGATATAAATGGAGTACACAAGTTACAAGCACACACATAACAACTCGACAAATTAGATGTTCTCATATCATTCACAATATTTTACACGGTTAAACCAAAGGCCTCACAGAATACAGATCTTAATAAATAATATTTGTGCTGGTTAAAGAAACAACATACATAATAATAATGCAGTAGAACATGACAACATATTTTATAGAAAATTTCCCACTATACTTTATTTTTCCACTCTTGGGAGCCAAAGGTTGAGAAGACCCTCCATAAAGAATAACATTGAAATGATTAAAAGAAAACCTTGTCTACATATTCTTCTAGAAAGATTATTAATTGTTCTTTGAGATATCCGACTTACATAATAGATTTGGCTTTGTCAGAAACTATACACTTACTCTACTTTCTCTATTTCTGGTTACTTATACTTAAGGAAAGATATATTAATGTGGGTTCCTTTCAGCTTCGGCTCGGTATATATTTTCTTTTAATAGTTTTTAACTATTGATAATTAGAGATATTAATGGTTGGAGACATGCATTGACAAGCGTGAAAAGAGAAGTGTCTCATCTAAAAAAACACAGGAAGTATATGAAATAAGAACACTACTCACGAAAATTACAAGAACGACATATTGGGTATTATCAATATATGAAACTCCGTACACATTTTGTTGCGATCAATTAATTTGCAAAGAACCCCGATCGTTGGTAACTCGACAGAATGACATCCCAATAATGTTGATCTAAGATTTCTGAATTCACAAACTAACACAAAGGTCAGCAACCAAAAGCAAGTAACGAGATAAATTTAGCTGAAGTAGGTGGCATCAGCATAGCCACCAATGTTATTTCAAAAGTGGCTCATTATAATCTTTTCCTATTTAGTTATAGTTAATTAATGCTTCAATATATGAAGCAACAAAATCCCCGGCTTCCTGCAATCCTGCAATGACAACTTACTGCTAAGGATATTCTAATATTACTACAACCAGCAAGTCATAAATGAACCATCACCCACCTATACAAATGTTTAGAGTTCTCGGCGCAACTAGTTAGCCTAACAAAAGGATATCTAATGATTGCCCGACGAATCGAATGCATAGTAGTACAGAATACACAACAAGAGTCTTTTAAGTGGTGCACAAAATTTAAGTTCACAATTCTTAACACCATTGACAAGATTTCCAAATGTCATAGTCGTCATTGATCAAAAGACCCTCAACGACGAAACCAGATAGTTCGTAAGCATTAAACTAACGAATTTGCTTTCTTCCAAAATAAAAATCTAACGAATTAGCAAAAGATTAATTATTTTCCGAAAATACAGCAGAACGATTAAAACCCTAATACGATCTTGAGTAATCACAACAATTAAAGGATTATAAACAACACATTAGCAACCAAATCTGACTCAATCAATCAAGATTAGACGCATTAAAATCATTCTCTAGCAACAAAATCGGTCGTTATAATCCAGAATAATCATAACAAATAGTAAATAGTTGAAGAAATAAAACCCTAAATCAAATCAACGAAACCCTAGATTGCGAAATAAAAAAAAAATAACAAAAATGTTACCTCAGAATCTGGTTTGAATGGAGAGAGAAAACTCAGAAGCTTCTTCAATGGAGAATTGAGAGTGCGCAAAAATGTAAAACTCGGAAGATTGATGAGAAAACCCAGTAGTCGGATCCAAAAGAAAGAAGAGAGAAATGAAAAATGGAAGATTTATTGATTTCGATTTTATTAGAGAGTGAATTAATTTGTTAATGTTGAAGATGATCTGAAAGAAAGTGAGAAAATTGAAATGGAGGAGAGAGAAAAGGGTGGGGTAGGAAGGGAGGGAGGACGTGAGTCACGTGCTGGTATGAGAAAGAGAAAGAGAAAGAAAGAGAGAAAAGGAGTGTTGTTGTGAGATCTTTAGAGGGGGAAAGATGCAGTGTCCGACAGCCAGCTGGCAACGTGGTGGCTCACCAACATCCACACACCTTCGTCCGCGTTTTATTTTTTGAAATATCATTCATTTTTGGGAAAGTTATAAAATCCAACCTATACACACCCAAAAAAAACTAAAAATTGAATTTGAGATTTTGGATAAATTTTCATTGTTAGGTGGAACAATCAGATTATTACATACTTCCTCTATTTTTTTTTTTTGGACAACAGTTTTCAAAAATAAAAATATCACATTACTCGTATCACACTATATATATATGGAAATTTATTTTAGGAAAAAACTATACTATTTCCCTTATTTAAAGCAAATGATCCACTAAACTACTCTTCTAATAACCACTCGCCTCATTTTAAAGTGTATTATATCATGTGAACTCCACATTTCTTAAATGTCGTAAAAAGGTGTGTGTTGCAACTATTAGAATACGGAGGAAGTAATTGTTACATGGATTATGTAAGGAAGTTATAATACTTACGCCCTATTCAATTCAGGTTAAAAAGAAAAATATTTGATAAAAATAATTTCAGTTCAGTAAGTTTAGTTCATCAAAAATAATTTTAGTTTAGTAAAAATAATTTCAATTCAGTAAATATCAGTAAATTTTACAGAAGAAACATAATAGAAAACCAGTAAAAAAAAATTAATTAGTTCAACAAAAATAAGATCATTTCATTAAAAATAATTTTAGTTCAGCAAAAATAATTTCATTTCAATAAAAATAATTTCATTATAGCAAAAATAAAGTGTAGAGTGCCTTATTAGCTTTACTTATTTTTCCTTACTTAAAGACATTTTTTTAGATTACTTTTTTATATATATATTACTAGTCATTAGAGCACGCGCTAGCCCCACGGTGAGATGTGTAAGCTACGTGGATATGATTGTGTTTCGTAGTTTGGGATGTTATTAACATGCTAATTATGGGAGCTTAATTTAATGTATTGTCAAAATAGCTTGTTGTATTAAAAGATAAGTAGTTGAAATTAGCAAGTTATTTTGTCTATAGGTAATATGTTGTTGACTATACATGATAGCAATCTTGGAAAGGATCTATGATTAGGCATTGGAGTTCTATAAAAGTAAGAAAGGTTATGGATTATATATTTAAAGGAGTATCCCTAGGCGCATGGCTCCTATACGAGAGTTATGTATATAGGAGGACAGGTAAGTCATTTCAGTTGGGGCATTTTAAAAAACTAAAAAGTTGATGTAGTTTGACCTTTCGTTGGCCTGTAATATTTTGAATTGTAACGGAGCTTTAAAAGGGAAGTGAAAAGGCAGAGGACTTTATGTTTCTCTCTCTTCTCCCTGTTTTAAAAACTCAAATAATTTTCTCTCTCTTCTCGCACTCTGAGCTCTTTACTTGAGGACCATTTTCGTGAGAGCGGTTAGTTATGGGTGGTGTTTGTTGACATTCTCCTTTGTTGGTCGACAATGGGATTTGTCGGGGACAGAGAATTTAAAGAAAGGAAGTGAGTCTGTGCGGGTATTCGTCGAAAAGGCGTGGTGTTTGCAAGTATGTGGTCGGAAACCTTTTATACATCCATTAAGTTTGTGTTGAGAGGTGTACGTGGTGAGGGGTGAAATACTTCGAAATTACTGCAACGAAGTAGTGTAGTCGAAATTAGGGTTGAAAATTGTTGTTTTTGTCAAAGTTAGGTTTTTGCATATAATTATTGATTTAGTTTGTTTGTAAATTGCTAATATTGTTTAATTTTGGATTCGTAAATTGGTAATTGCTTAAAATTTAAGAAATGTGGTGTTTTGTAGGAAATTGGGGTTTGCATTTTGGGGGCAAGTGGATGAATTTGTTATTTGACGTAAAATTGGAAATTGTTTTATATTAGGCATTGTGAAATTGATAATGTGATCGTTTACGAAGTTCTGTTAATCAATTATTAGTAAAGTATGGGTTTATTAGATATGGAATGTGGATTTATTAATGTTGTTGAAGTTTTGTGATATAATTATTAGTAAAGTATTTGATTTAGTAAAGGATTTTAGTATTTGATATGGATTGCGGATTTAGTATTTGATATGGAATGTGGATTTAGTAATTTGATATGGATTGTGGTATTATTAATTTGATTAGTTGTGTTGAGCGTGTTTTATGATTTGGCTTATAATTGACTATTGAATGAGGAAATGATGGTAATGTGGAAGTTGTTGTTTGTTGTGAGGGTAGTGTAAATGAAGAAGAGGAAGAATTTAGGTGGTGAAGGGTCCTCAGGTGCTGTGAGGAAGAATTTGGTGAGTTTGTGTGTGAAATATGAATGGGACTTGTGTTTGATTGTGTTTGTTTGGTGATATTAAATATCTTAAAACCTTGATGTAGGTGTCATCGAAAGCAGTATTGAGTCGGGTCAATGAAGACGTGCCCAAAAGCAAATGTGGTAATAAAGGCAAGAAAATAAATGAGAATCCCGTGTTTGAGGTAGAGGAGTTGGGTGATTCTGAATCTAATGATGATGTTGACGATCAAAATGGGGATTATGAAGAAGATTGTTCCACCAATGCAGCAACTGACTCAAATGGTGCTAATAAGGAAAAATGAGGCAACTGAGGAAAATGTGGAATATGTGAGTGAGGATGAACAACAAGAATCCCGATAACCGACATTGGAGGAGCTTCTTGTGATGCTGCTGCCAGATCGTGTCAAAAGTGGAAAACGTAAGGGTGGTCAGGATGAAAAAAAGAAAGGGAAGAGGGCAAAGGTAAATGTAATCAATGTTTTGAAAATTGTAAATTTTTGTTGATAATATTGAAGGTTAATTGGCTTATAATTTCAATAAGGTTTTAATTTTGTCGCATGTTAATGCGGGTGAAAAGGTGAAGGCGAAGGCGAAGGCGAAGGAGATTGTGCTAAAATCACGAAGGACGTAGAAGGTATTATGGTTTTGTTTTCATGGAATTGGGTGTTTTAGTGTAATGTGTGTGTGTATCCTTATTTGTTTTTAGAGGTTTTTTTTATTTAATGGAATGCAACAGGTGAATGTATCTTTTTATAATTGTTTGTGTATATTTTTAACAATTTTTATTTGTGGGACTCGGTGATTTGTTGTGTATTACTTTTTTTTAGTCTACTTGGATTTATTTCCCCTAAAGTCCTCTAACTTAGTAATTGTAAGAAGTACGTTGTTGTAAATAATTTAAATATTTTGTTGTTAAAAATTTGAGAATTGCTTGTGAAATTTAATAAAAGTTTATTTTGTGCTCCTATGAAATATGAATATATGAATTACTGTAAATGCTTTAGCCCTTGCTAGTGTACTTTTGATGGAATTGGTTGTTTCTTAGCTATGTGGGGGTGTGTGTCATGAATTGTGGTTGTATGGAAATAATTTTGTTTAGTGGGAATGCAATTGGTGAATGTATCTTTCTCTGATTTTTTTTTTTTTTGTAAGCTCCAAATTTGAATGGTGTTGTTGGGCGGTATGATGATTCTAGGAAGAAGGTGGTCAATGAAATGGGGTTTGATGGCTTGTTAAGTATACCTATCAGTTACTTACCTCGTAAATTTGCGTACTGGCTTTTCACAAGGGTTAAAGGAGATGGTTCCATACAATTTGGGGATGAATATTGTAAGGAGGGTGTTCCCATCGTTGGGGATCTTTCTCCTTAGATGCCCATGGCCCTTTAAAAGCCTAGGACTTTACACTTGTTAAGGTGTATTAGGATTTGAATTCCTAACTGATTGGGAGACCTTGAATTAGAAATGATACTCTCATCACGCTTTTTTGTAAGAAACAAGTAGGAGTCGCCAATGAGTTTTAGGAAAACTCATAAACCTCGTTCATGCCTTTCTCCTAAGTAGAGTTCAAGGGATAATTAGCACGAATCGTAAGTTTACCCATGCCCAAATTGGTCTACATAAACTAGAAATGAGTTCGGGAGCGAGGGTACTAAGATAACGTTCCCTTTAGAAGGGAATCACTATCTTAGCCCTAATACGACCTCTACTAGCTCTTCCTTTTTCACAATTTCGTTACCAAACAATATAAGAAACATGATACCTAGCTAAAGAATAAGTTAGTTGATTTTATTTACAAGCATTAATAACGTAGGAATTACATTGAAAAAGTCATTATTCTTTGTTTAATCAATATTCGTGAGAAGAACAAAATAAACAATATTCGCCTTGTCTTAAGTGATAAAACAACAATTAATTATCAAATTCTAGTCTTGATTAAACGAAAGAATACTATGTGACTTAATTAATTAAAATTTTGTTTAAAGGGATCAAATAACACTACTTATTCAATTAAAGTTATTTAAACAATAAAATAAAAGTGATTTATCTAAGTGCTCGGGAAAGTAACCGTTCTTCTTTTATGTTAAGTCTTCGTTTAATGCGTTTATGGACTTTCTTTCTTCTTCGTACCTCCAAGGACTTCAATGGATTTGATTAGGGTTGGAAAGTATTTGGGAAGAGAGAAGAAAAAGTAGTATGATAGTAAGAGAAGTTGAGGGATTAGGGTTTTGAGAATTCTAGGGTTTTAATTCTGACTTTTCGGTCCCCGTAATGCAAAACGAAGACCCCTATTTATAGACTTAGGGATCTAGTTTTAGGGTTTTAGAGCCGCGCCGTCAGGTAGTGCACGCAACTCTCTGAGTCGCGCTGGGTGCCGCGTGCATCTTAATGAGTCGCGCGTGCCAGTTGTGCGCAACTTACTGAGTTGCGCTGGGATGCGGTTTGCCTTATACGAAAACGCATTTTTTAAACTTTCATAACTTTTGATTGCAAAATTGGATTTAAGCGTGTGAGATACCATTGGAAATCTCTGAATGTATAATTTCCCATGCCGTTGGAATTAGGTTAAAATCTATTATGGATCAAAAGATATGGTCGTTGTACTGCAAGGGTGTCGGGTTTAAGGCCCGGTTTAGTGTTTTGATCATAACTTCTTTGTTTTAACTCGGAATTGGGCTTGTAATATACCGTTGGAAAGATCTTTGAAAGGAATATCCATATGTATAGTCCATGAATGGAAATATGATGGTTGTTATATATTTTTGGCTTTGTTTTCAACAATGTAAGATCCATTGGATCGAATCATTACATTTACCGCATTTGGCTCCGTTATTAATCAAGTTTAAACATGTATGAGCAGGTTTTAGGACTAATTAGTAATCGGACAAGTCTCTAAGATTACTTGGTCTCAAATATGAGTTTTAACTTACTTCAACTTTGATCTAACATGAAGAACGGATTTTTGTAACATCATCGCACTTCATTTCGGGACAAGAGGCCAAAAGTAGGTGTCTACAGTTAGCTCCCACTTTGATTGAGTCTAGAATAGACAATGATCAAAGTAGTCAAGGAAATAAATCTGAGACTCATTCTGCGAAGTTCTCAAAGAATAGAGAATCGTTCAGAAATGTTAAGGATGTCGAAACGATCCTTGATTTGCTAAGTGTTCGAGACAAGTAGCTATTAAGGCAAGAAAAAGTATTTTCTAGTCTAAGTGCGCTAAAGAATCTAGATTGATCCTTTGCAAATGCAGAACACTTTCACAAGTAAAGGTATTCTCGGTGATGTAATGTCATGAGAAGAAATCGGTTTAAAAAGGATTAAAAGGGGATGATGTCCTCCCAATTATGTCATCGTTGGTCTAAAGTCCCTCGATACGTCATTGAAACTTTAGTCTGATTTTAACAATTTGAAAAGATGATAAAAAGAATGTTTCTGCTTTTGCAGCCTAAACATTTCAACTTTTGCAACCGGAATAAAGTTCTTGACAATTCCCTTGTCAAAACGCAATAATCGATGTCCACAAGATAGAAATACATGTCTCAGACTGGAGGCATATATCCAAATCCAGTGAGAAAGAAGAAAATCGGCAACTCTCTCAGCAGTTTTGTTCACAAGATGAGTACACGTGTCTCAGGACTAGGGGCACGTGACTACATAGGTGCGACATCGTCTCGTCGCTCTTTATATAGGGGGTGGACGACACCCTAACTGTCCGGTAAGCTAGTAAGCTCACCAACTATCGTATTTTCTTCCAATCAAGAAGTGTTTGTTCCTGAATGGTACGGCGTGCCTGTCAACTCGTGAGCTAACGCCTAAAATAAAGTAATTCTCTACCTTTTAGTTCCGAGAGGTAGATCTCGCAAAGCTGGGGAAAAAGTGAAATTTTACGCAACACCTACGCCATACAATTTTACGCTGTATGATAATGCCTTGCATTTTTACGCTTCATGATGACGTCTTCCTTTTTGCTATGGACGTAAAAAAATAAGAAAAGCTGGACATTTATAACGTCAGTATAGTATAATGAAAAACCTGTCTATGGGAGCTTTTACGTAAAGCACCATTACGGAACGTCTTAAGACACTTTTATGAAAAACGTTCAAAACGCATGCTTAAGGAAGGCACAAAGCACGGTGTGAATGCAGGATAATGTAAAATACTATCAAAGAAGAAAAGAAATTACTGGATGCAAAGAAATTTTAAAAGATTTCGATAATTTGCGCGTTATTATGTCTAACAACGACGTACAAAACCGTTGGGAAAAATTCAAAACAGATCGAAATTTGAGTACTGGTCTTTTAAGTGACCAGTGTTCGTGCGCAACATAGTAAGTCACACTGGCCAGGCGCCACAAGAAACCAAGTTGCACTGGGATGCCACGCGTAACTTGATCAATTGCGCGCAACATTTGAATTAGTAAAAGAGTTAGAGAAGCGCGATCTGCAGCTCACACTCTTCTCCTCTTTCTCCAATTTTGATCTCTTCCCATTTTTTGGTGTCGTTTAAAGCTAAGGAAAGTAAATCTTGCTCCTTTTATTTTACCAGGCTTTGATCTTGTTTAATAAAATGGAGAAATCGAATGAAGAATCCTAACTTATAGTTGAGGTTTTCGATTCGACTTGTTTTCATGAAGTTGTTTGTTTGTCGTTGTTTTAAGAAATATATGGCAACAAATTTCATGTGAAGTTGTAAAGTATTGATCCTGTATGAGCATGTCAAGCATATATGTGTTTTTTTTTTTGTTCATTCTAATTTTAAATTTGTGCTTGAACTTTATTTCTCTTTTTTACTCACATAGACTATACTTGTTAATTTTAATGTAAATTGAAGTGTTTAAAACAACAATTATGCATTAAAATTATAAATGAAATTTTGAACTATGATAATAGCATGAATTTGTTCTTGCGAATCATGTTTATTTCTTTCATGCGTAAGTTGCAAATTTGGCTTTATCAATGATAAATTATTGATGGTTATTATTATTCACTTATAAAACTGTGATTTCAAGATTTGCACAAAACTAATTAGTTTAGGAAATTCTTGAAGAGATCATCGAACTGGTGTAGCTTGGTTATATTTTGGGTTCGTAAGCCCCCATTTATATTTTCGAATGTTGTAGCCCCCAGGTGACTTCGATGATTTGCTTGTTGTTAATAATTAGACCCTTTCATGTTGCTTGAAATGAGTCTAAAAATCCTGTGTTTCTTCTTATTATGATAACAACTAGGATCTAGGAAACGATTAAACAAGTGTGTTAAAATCGTTTTTGACCATTCATAGTTTTAACAAAGGAAATTTGCTAAGTCTAGTAATATTGGTCATTCATTTGAAAAAGTGAGAGGAAAAATAAAATGTTGTTCAAATTTTTCGTCTATTCTTGCTACTTTTGAGTTCAAATTTTGTCACTATTTTAAAGCTCGAGAAAGTAGATGTTATCCTCCTTGCGAAATTCCAATGTGTGCAACAATGGAGAATAATTTTAAACGAAGACTCCTTAATTTAGAATTTAGGAGTCTTTTGTTTACATTCTAACTCATGAAATTGTTTGTCTTATGTTAATAAAGTGTCTTGATACAATTTTCATGATGAATGATTGAGTACTAAAATTTTGTATGAGCAAGTATGTATCATGATTTTGTTTCTTTGCTCTATACTAGTCATTACTCTCTAACCTTTAGAGTAAATTGAAGTATCGAAACAACAATTATGCACTAAGATTAGTTTTTGAAGTTGAACTTGAAAATGGCTCGAATATGTAACCTGTTTAATGGCCAAATTCAGTTGCAAACTTAGTTTTCAAAGGAACAAAATGATTATTAAATCATTGTGATGCATTTGAAAATTGTAAGGCTCGAGATCTACGTAAACCATTTGTAGCTTAGGCGATTCCCGAAAGTAGCTCGAATGGCATGAATATTTCATTTTATTATTTTTTTTTGTGTGGATATTGGAGCCCCCATGTGTCGAGTTATGCGCATTCTTGCTATTTCACAAGTCTTGGAGCCCCCAATTTGGGGTATTTCTAATGACTTGCTATTGTTTAGGCCATTCATAAGATACTAAGACGGACCTATGTATATGTCCTATTTTTGTTTTGAGATATTTAGGACAATGACATGGCTTTTGCATTTTAGTTAAAGTCATGTTCAAGAAAGTAAGTTAGTTCTTTGCTTGTTTATAAACCAAAACAATTGTGTTTAAGGTTTAGTAATATTATCTAAGTCTAAACGGTTGTAAAGATCATTGCGGTGATTTTATTCTCAAAGTTGATTTAGAACATCAAATATTTTCTTTGTTCTTATCAAGCTTTGATTTTGGTCTTGTAGGCGGTTTGTTTACCATCCCTTAGCCAATATTTGCAGGAGAACTAAGTGAGAATACGTTCGAGTCAAGAAGAAGCCGAATCTTAATTCATTCCTTTTGGAAATATTTATGTATATACATGTATTATCCAAACGGTTATTGAGAATCTGAAAATTTATTTATTTGAGAAAACAAAAATTCAGAAAGGAAATTTTGAATACTATTTTTATTAGAAACATGTTGCTTCGAACTAGAATTCAAAGTTTGAAAAGAGGTCCAATAATTATATTATTCTCAAAACTGGACCCAAAATGGAAAGAAAAGTCTAGCTCCTAATTGAGTGTGACTTTTTTTGTCCAAGATTGATGAAGATAAGTTGTAACTTGCAACTTATTTCAACAAAGATATGAAAATGTGAGCACACTTTCGTATATTTGATTTTGTTTATGTTTTTCAGTTTGTCATCATTGTCATATTTTGCTAATTGAAAGTGAATTTCTTTCAATTAAAAAAGCACCGTAGTTTGAAAATGAATGTTTATCAAACCTAGGTTTGGTGAAGTGTTAGAATAATTTGTAAAATCATTCAAATCACTTTCCAAAATATGGTCTTATTTTAAAATGAAAGTTAAGGTGAGACCTATATTTGAAGCCCCCGAGTGTAGACTTAGGTGGCTTATAGACATGTATACATATGCTAGGGGATATTTCTCATGTTTATTTAAAGCCCGAAGATTTGTATTTTCAATTTGTGGAATATTGTACTCCCTCCGCTTCGGATTACTCGCAACAGTTTCCTTAAATGGCTGGTTCACATTACTTGCAACAAATCATTTTCTTTCCCTTTTTAGTAAGTTTTTGGCTACAAAATGACAATTATTCCCCTTACTATTTTTTAAAACATCCTAATTAAATTATAAATCTATTCTTATCACATTAATCCCTAAAGTTACTTAATTTTACCTTACTACATCCATCCTAATTTATTCCCCTCCTCATCTACATTCAACATCTTCTTTCATAATTTTCTCTCTCTTCCTTCATAAACTACCACCTTCAACGACAACCACCACCATCACCACCGCCACTACCACCGACCACCATCTTTAATGGAAACCACCACCAACATCGCCGTCGCATTTTCTCTCTCTTCCTTTGCTTTTTGTTTCCTCATAGGCGATGAAACCAATTTCGAATGGTTTATTGTCAAATTTAACCATCAAAAGTCTAGATCTAGAGTTTTGAAGAGTTTTGATGGTTAAATTTAACTAATTCAAGCTTTAATTGATTATAGAGAAGGATTGTGGGTTTGATTTCGGTTTCAAATTGTGGGTTTGATTTCGACTGTGGGTTTGATTTCGGTTTCAATTTTGTGGGTTTGATTTCGGAATTGGTTTGATTGCTAGTTCTTGGATTGAGTGGGGTTCTGGGCATTGTGGGTTGGATTGGGGTTTTGGTTTCAGTTGCTGTGGGGTACGGTGGTTTTGGGGTTTTGATTGGAGGGTTCGTGGGTAGTGTTGGATGCATCAGTGTTGGGTGGTAGTGTTGGGTTCGTGGTAGTGCTGGGTATGTGGTTGTGTTGGGTGGTGGTGCAGGGTTCAGTGTTGGGTGGTTGGTGCTATGGAGGGTTTTTAGGTGGTGTTGGGTGCGTCGGTGGTGCTGGGTGGTGGTGGTGATGGGTGGTTTCGGTGATGCTGGGTGGTGGTGGTTAGCTTCGGTTGCTGCTTGGTGGTGTGGGTGGTGGTGGGTATTTAAATTAATTAAGGTCGAATTTGTTTTTCCTTTTTTTTTGGGTTGGATTAATAATTAAACATATATCCTTATTTTTCCATAATCATGCTTTCAATCTTTTGCCTCGCCCTCCGCAAACATGTCCTTTGTTGCGAGTAACATGAAGTCATGAAGCGGAGGGAGTATATGTTTATCATAAATTGTTTGATTAAGTAACATGATTAATTATCTTGGTCAAATAATATGAAGTGGTATTCTTCCCTTTGTCATTTAAAGTTATTAAGATGGTTCGTAATAAGCTTTGCATGACATTGATTTCGCAGTATAAATAGCGTGTTCAAATCTATAAATAGACAGAAGTGGGAATGTCCAAGCTTTTTAAGCCCCCTGTTTGAGGCAAAGAGTGAAAAAATTATACTATTTTCAAGTATTTTAGTTGCCAAATGGGAGGGATTATCCCGACTTACCCCCTAAAAAAGAAATGAACTAAAAAGACAAATTTGCAAAAAAAGGAAGGCGGATCCAACTTTCCCGTAGAATAATAAAGAAAGAGAATTAGACATTTTTTTGAAAGCAAAGATTATTGACTTAATATTTGAATCATTGTGATGACTTGGCAGTGAGTTATACGTGTAATAGTGATAACGATCATTTTTTCATGTAGCGATCATGTTCATTCAATGTTCCTCGCTTATTAGAGAAGATTGAGATATCTCACGCAGACGAACATATTAGTTGCTCATGATAAGTGAGAAGACCAATGCTCAAGAGTTGTAACAAACATCTAAAGTTGACGTCGAGGCTGTCGATATATCAAATCAATTTATTGTATTAACTTTTTTTCTTTTTAGGCAATGTATATAGAACCTAAATTACCTTGATAATAAATAGCCCTATTATTAAAAGGAAATAAGATGATTGTTTTTTTTAAATGATAGTCATCTCATTTTTCTTTGGCAAAAGATATGAAAAACATCGAATTTAGTTTGATTCGATTGCTTTACTAACATGATGTAATCAAGCCAATGGCTATCAAATCATCCAAATCATTTGAATTTTTTTATATGATCTTGTAATCATAACTCAACACTTAATGCATTTTATATATGGGCATGACTACTCAATAGTAGGTCCATATGTGCAAAGGGCTAAGATTGGCCATATTTTCATGGAATGATGATTTTGGTATATGATTATGGTCTACCTCAAGGAGGGCCTTTCTAAGGTTGTAACGTGGCTAGGCTTGGGGTTATGAAAATTGGACAGGCTCAAGTATACTCCCATAATCCCTTACTTTTGGTGCTTATCAAATTAAAACCTTTCTGCTTTATGTGGCAACTTACTACATTTGGTGCCTTTTCCTTGTCCTCTCTCTCTCTCTCTCTTTTTCTATTTTTTTTTTTGACAAGTTTTATTTTAGGTTTAGAAAGATTTTTTTTTCTTTTACATTTGATCTTTTCTTTTGGGTTTAGACTAACTTTGTGCCCCCCTCTTATGTTTCGTTCCTCTAATTTCTTATTTTTATCTCTTTGCACCATTCCCATCCCAAGGTATGGAATAATCACTAGTAGAAAAATACAAAAAGGCATCGGTTTAATAACTATGTTTATTTGAGGGGTGCCAAAAAGTGAGAGTTTTTTCCACCGGTTCAGAATCGGTGGCAATAACACAGTTATTAGCACTGGTTCGGTTCAGAACCGGTGGCAATAACACAGTTATTAGCACCGGTTTGGTTCAGAACCGGTGGCAATAACACAACTATTAGCACCGGTTCGATTCAGAATCGGTGCCCTTAATGCCCCAAAAAAATAAATATTTTTTTTTTGAATTTTTTGACTTAAATTGATATATAAATAACTTTTTTTTTAACACAAAGAAAAGATAGATTATATTAAAAGGCTAAAGCCTTAATATTTACATAAGTCATCACATAGTGTTTACAATGAAAATTTATGTGATTGCAAAATAAGCCTAAAGAGAAGGCAACAACTAAAACCGTTAAACACCCTAATAAGAGGGAACTATTTACATTACATAACAACCCAAAAGCTTACAACATCCATAACCAAGACCACTGGAACAACCCTGTCAAGTAGAAGCAGATTCCACCATAGCCTTCTCTGCTTCATAAAGCTTAGACACACAATCAGGAATTAGATAGTGGGTTTTGTACCCAACTGCCATCACTCGTCCAAAGATAGTTATACGATGGGTTAATTCATTCTTCTCCCTTGGTATGTGATTAACCACAACAACTTCAAATTTGGACAGGACAGCTGCAACATCACAAATTGCAGCAGCTAATTCATGGCGAGGATTAGGGCCTGTTGTAAGGAGCATATCACGCAAAAGCTTAGCATCCGTTTCAACAATCACCTTCTTTATTCTCAAATCCTTCGCAATAGACAAACCATCATTCATGGCATACAATTCAGCCAGAAAGGGGGAGACAACATCATACTTGCATGAGAATCCCACATACCATGAGCAATCTGACCTTCGAATAACACCTCCTCCTGAAGAGACATCAGAATTCATCCAAGCGCCATCCGTATTGATTTTGAAGTATCCTTCCTTAGGTGCTTCCCAATCAGTGGTTGAAGTGACTGGCTCCTTGCCCTTTCTTTTCTTATTATCCTATAAAATAGAGTTAGTAATCTGATAGTCCAAGCGAAATTTAGTGAAAAGAGAAACCAAACTAATCTGCTTATTATCAAATATTGTGCTATTTCTGTGCAACCATAAATGCCACAACACAGTTTCAAAGATCAACTCCAATTTTTATCCAAACCAAGATTATAATTTATCCATATCTTTCAAGCAGAATTAATATTAAAATCAAAGTTGTTTGGAAGATAAACTCTAGGAAATATATCATTCCACAAAATTGAAGACGAAAAGCAATCTCTAAAAATATGGATACTCTAAGTATAAATTGCACCTAGTACATGTAGGAGATATCAAAGGAATGTAAATAGACAGAAATTTGGCTACTGGCAATATAGAGTGAGCACCATTCCACAAAAACATCTTATATTTAAAAGGTGCATGTATTTTCCATAAATTCTTCCATGATTTTATATTTGTGGAAACTAAACACTTTCCTCTTAAAAGATAATGATAAGCAGATTTGACATTAAAAACTCCATCTTTGCTTAAATCCCAAGTGATGAAATCTTCCATATTAGTCAATTTTGAAAGAGGGGTGGTGTAGGCGTCGCTCAAAGTATGCCTACGTTAAAGCATGTGTGAATATGCTTGGCACTCATAGGAAGTGAGAATTGACATATACGATTAGGGACAAGGAAAGTAGGGAGCCGCCAACAAGTTTTTAAGGAACTTGTAAACCGTTCACGGATCATAAAAGACAACCACGATTAAAGGGACAATGATAGGCAACAACGATTGACCCGTGAAGGTTACACCCCATTCATAATCCATGAGATTACTAACTCCATATGGTTTGGATTCACGAAACGAGGATTGGGGATGATGGTACGAAGTGAGTCATGGAGTCACATTCGCCCGTATTGGCCTCTACTCGATTCTTATTGTGAAAAGTGATTCCTGCGATCTCAAAGGCATATAGACAAAATATTCAATTTGCTCCAAACTATTATTAAGCTAAATTGGTTGAATATTAATGCAACATATAATTCTAAAATATTGTGATCACTTGATTTAATAACAAGGTTGAAAAGGAACCTATACCGGTTGTCCAAATTATCTTATTAGTCGTGAGTTTCAATTACATATTCCCTTTAACATGCAATATGGTGATCAATAAATTATAATATAATAAACATCAATATTGGAAGCAATTTAACAATAATAGCGTTAGTCAAATCAAACAATAAATAAGAACCCTAATCATGATACTTGGAACAAGAATAAAAATAAGAGTAATAAAGTGATTAATTACTCACTTTCCGCGTTTCCTTGAATTGCTACATCATGAATAAACCGTTAGTAACTTCAATAAAAATAAATAAAATTGAAACAATTAAATTAAATAAAAATTAGAGTTGATTCGGTCCAAACCGTCAATTAATTATACCTTTCACACCTTGGTTTAAGGATGGAACCTCGGGTTAAGTATGAAGTCCTTGAGTGCTTAAGGGAAGTATTTTGAGAGAATAGGATGACTAGTATTTAGGCTAAAGAGGGAGAAGATAATTAATTGATGATCAAGCTTGTTGATCCCTGAAAAAGAGGAGATATGACCTCTATTTATAGAGAAAAAAGAAGGGTCGAAAAAACAAGATAAGGTCCGAATTAAATCGGAATAAAACTCGATAGATTGCACTTTTTGCGGTTTTTGTTTTTATCATATCTTTTGATCCAGAAATTGGAATAAGATAAATAAGATATCATTGGAAAGCTCTTGAAGTCTACTTTCTAAAACAATTAAAATCAGTTTAAAATATTTGTAGAATAAAAGATATGGACGAAATAGTGAGACAGTGTCAGTTTTGGATAGAGTTTGATATTTTATTCATATCTTTTCCGTTATAGCTTGGAATTGATATTATAATATTTCATTGGAAAGATAATTTCAAGGGATATCCAATCATATAAAATTTGGATAAAAACTATGAGGCACTAAAATAATATCTGTCTATCTTTGAACGTCTTTCAATTCGAATAGAATTAGGACTTTCAACAAAAGAAAAGTTTTATTCAATTTCAAACGGTTATTCACTGTCATAATGCAGGTTGTCTTATTATGCCCAAAGGAACTATGATAATGCAGGTTATTCACTGTCATAATGCAGGTTATCATACTTAATCACGTCAATTATAAAGTCAAAACCTCAAGTGTATCAGCAGGAAGTCAAAAAAAAATGTGGTACCGCTGAGAAAAGTCAATACCTGGAGTGTATCAATGGGAATTTCCCTATAATATGTCGTTGGAAAGATCTTTTCAAGACCCATCCAATTATTAAATCATTGGACCCAGATTATGGACCAAAATAAATTGTATTAAGTATTTTTATAAAAAGGACACGAAATGAATGATTTTAAAGGATACAAAATGAATTATTTTGGGTCTAAAGGCACGAAAAGAGGAAAATAAGTTATGGTTTGGGGAAATGGGCTAGAAGTTGGGTTGGTTTATGAGATCAAAATATGGATTTAAGCACTCCAAGATTAAATACTAATCCCGACCAATAATGGCGGTGAAAGGTTGTTCATCATCGAGTTTGGTTTTGAGGAGACATTTTTAGGTGTCTACAGGTGGCTTTGATCATATTGATTACTTAGCTGAGAGAGGAAGAAGGTGTTCAATATCTTTAAGATACCAAGCCTTATCTTTAATGATATCAAATACTTTCCAATGAACCATTGAGGAAGGAATAGGGGAACTCATAATATCCTTTAAGGGAGATTTTCCTACCCAATGATGGTGCCATAGAGAATTTGAAATTCCATTACCTATTCCAACCCTTAAACCCGAGGCAAGTAATTCTCTCCCCTTCAAAATATCCTTCCAAATTTGTGACTGATTAGGATTTTCATGACAATAAAAAATACCCTTCCTCTTACGGTGTGTTTGGATTGAAGGAAATGGAGAGAAAGGAAGGGAAGAGAAATGGAGAGATGGAGTATCTTTCATTTGGATAGAAAATGAGGAAGGGAGAGAATTGGAGCGGGGGAGGGGGATGGAAGGATTAAATTGTAGGAAATTGATCCCTCCAACAATGGAGAGATTTGGAAGGAAAACTCATCCTTTTTCTCTCCCCTCCCTTTCCCTCCCCTCCTCTTATCCTCCCTCCCCTTCTTTTCCTTCCCTTAAATTTATCCAAACAATCTGTTAAGGTATTTTTCATTAAAGATTCTAACCCATAACTTTTCCGGTTTGGTAAGGATATTCCATCCTAACTTAGCCATTGTAGACACCCATTTGTGTCTCCCCAAAAACCAGACCTGGTGATGAATACCTTTTACGTCGAATCATAATCAAATGAAGTGAAAGTGTGGAAAGTCTAGTGTTGCGGTTAGTTTTTTTTTTATTAAAATTCTCCTCTTTCTGTTTTCGAAAACCTATTTTATTTTATGAAAATAGTAAATCCAGTTTAGTTTGGTCCATGACAAGGGTTCAATAATAGTGTTGTTCTATAGGGCTCGAAAATAGCTTTCCAACGATATATTATAAGCCCAATTCCGATGAATGATGAGGAAGATATGGCCAAATGACTAAACTGGGTCCGGTTTGATCTTTATATGCGGCCCAATGATCTAGAGGAGGGCCTATTATGAATTATCATTCCTAATGCAATTAGGATTGATTATAGTCTTCTATTCTAGAAGGTTCTTTTGAATCCTAATGTGATTAGGATTGATAATTTAGTTTTATGAGTTTTATTTGGAATAAAAGAAGTGTTTTAAATGAAATTACGATTTTACCCCTCGTACGGACTTTTACGCTAAAGTTTATCAAAGAAATAGAAAACGTGTAGAAAATCGCCTGCAGCGCCGAACGTCAGGATGTCGCCACTTTTTTTCGACGACATCGACGTGTTTTATTCCTTTGCAAACTTCGATTCTTTTTTATCATATCCGGACTGTTTTCATTATAAATAGCGTCCTTAGACCTCTGTTTTAATCATCAATTATCACCAATTCTCATCAACTCTTAACCAAAATTCTCTAATTCTTTTCTCTCTCTCTAAGCTAAAGCTTATTCTCTCTCCCCCTCTTTCTAGCTTAGCTTTTACAAACAATATTCCGCATTCACACGATTTAGACACGCCTAGCATAATTCGATGTTGCCTTCTCCCTAGATGTGAAAGGTTTGATATTTCTGAGGGTTTGGTCCCAAATCTCTATTTCAATTATTTAATTTAATTATTTGTTGTATTATTTTCTTTGAAGTTACTAACGTGTGTATTTTGTTATTAGAAAGAGATACGAGACATCCAAGTAAGTACTTTAATTGTTTAATTAATATTAGGAAAAATTGCCCAAAATAATCTCACCTTTGGGCCGTCCGATGAAAATAATCCCACCTTTGGATTATTTTTAAATAATCCCACCTTTATACCCACTCCGCTATAACTAGTCCCAACCGGTAATATAACTTGTTATAACAAGTTACCATACACATGACAGCCTGTAATTGGTAAAAAAAATAAAAATAAAATAAAATAAAATAAATCTTTTTTAAAAAAATAAAATAAAAAATTAATATTAAAAAACCATTCACCACCCAAGCCAACCTCCAACCGGCCAACCCCATTCACGCGGCTCCGGCCAGCCACACTGCTCCGGTCAGCCAGCCCTTAAACCCAGCTCCGGCGCGCGACTCACCCCCTTCCTCTCCCCCTCCCCCTCCCATGAACCACCAACCCTCTCCCTCACACCTTCGCAAAAACCCAAGCGAGCCACCACAATTTCTAGCCGCGTCGTCGATCTCCCTTAAACCTAGCTCCGGCGCGCCGACCTCCCCCATCCCCAGATATGGTTGCGTCGATCTCCCCCGTCCACTGTTTCCAGCCGCGTCGAACTCCCCAGGTTCTGGTTTGTTGGGTTTTTGAATTTTCGAAGGGGGTTTCGGGGTTGGCTTGGCTGGGGTCTTGTTCGGTGGCGGTGGTTCCTGGGTTGGCTGGGGTCTGGTTTTGGGTCTGGTTTGGTGGCACCGTGGCGGTGGTTCCTGGGTTGGATGGGGTCTGTTTTCATGGAAGTGGTGGTTCTGGGTTTGGGTGGTGGCGGGGATGGTGGTGGCTGAAACTTTGATTTTATTTTTTTTAATTTTTTTTTAGACAAATCAAATTGTGACATGTGTAAATTAAATTTAATAAAAAAAATATTACCTCTTCAACCGGTTACTAGTCACTCGGGACCATTTAGAGTAAATCTGGTATAAAGGTCGGATTATTTAAAAATAATCTAAAGGTGGGATTATTTTGGGCGGACAACCCAAAGGTGGAATTATTCTGGGAAATTTTTCCTTAATATTATGATATAGAAATCATGTTTAGGTTGTTATTTTGATTCCTAGTATCACGTTAGGATGCTTTTCTTAGTATCATGTTTAGGGATAAATAAGTTCCTTATATCAATTATGATTTCTATGATGCTTCCTATTTTCTTTCTTAGTATCATGTTAGGGCTAAAACTTTGATTTTTATTGTTTAGTGACATGCTAGGGTTTGTTATTAATCTTGTTAGTATCATGCCTAGGATCTCGCTATTATTATGTTTTAACATGATTATTTTTTATAATTGTTATGATTATGTTTATCATGATTTATTATTATTATGTTGCTTGATTATATTTATCGTTATTGCTTGATCACACCTTTTATGCATATTTAAAGGGAATTTGTACTTGTAATCATGCTTAATAAGATAATTAATAATCTTGTTTAAGGTTAATTTGATTATAATTCAAGTGATCGCCAATAATAGTTTTATTTGTGCATTAATATTCAACCAACATAGATTAAACAGGTTTAAGGTAAACCTATTGATTTCATGTTAGTCAGAAAGCGCACATGAATATGAGTAGAATAAAGTAGAGGCCTATTATTAGGGTAGGTTGTTTCTCTTTTAGATTGGATTTGTACCTTCATCCCCGAACTTTCAGTCTTGGTTCGAGACCTATTGGAGTTAACGATCTCCTGGATCGTTAAGGGGTGTAACCTTCACCCTGTGAACGGTTTACAAGTTCCTAAAACTTGTTGGCGACTCTTTTACTCTAATTTATTTCCCTTTGACGCCACCATGCTTAAGTGTGTGATAACATTGGGGTTTAAGTTTGGGGTAATGCTTGAAATATTCCCTACAGCCATAAAAGCCATGTTCCACAATTTAAGGCTCCTAATTCTTAATCCTCCAATCTCCATAGGTTTGGTGATATGATTCCAACCTAACCTCGTAGTATACCTGGACTTATCCACCTTATTCCATAGAAAATTTCGACAATTCCTCTCAATATCCTCACAAACAGAATTAGGGAGAGTACTAGTTTGCATTAAATAAACAGGAAAAGATGAAAGCACAGACTTGACTAATGTGGTATACCTGGACTTATCCACCTTTTTCCATAGAAACTTTTGACAATTCCTCTCAATATCCTCACAAATAGAATTAGGGAGAGTACTAGTTTGCATTAAATAATCAGGAAAAGATGAAAAGCACAGACTTGACTAATGTACACCTTTCTGCCATATTCAATAATTTGGATTGCCAACCTTTAATTTGATTAAAATTCTTATCAAGTAAACCAAAATAATCACATTTTTTTAACTTATTTGGATGGATTTCAACTCCCAAGTATTTACCAAAAGATGTTGTGGAGGTTAAATTAAATTATGTGATTAAGTCTTTTCTTTTATTATGACTCTTTTTGGAAAAATGATTGTGGATTTACTTTGATTAACTCTTAATCCAGATATATCTCCAAATTCCTGCAAAACTTGCATTATTAATTTGATATTGCTCTTAGAAGCTTGGCCAAATAGAAACACATCATCTGCATAAATGATATGAGACAAATAAATTGATTTTGTTACCTTAATTGGCTTCTATAAATTCTGATTCACCTTCTCCTCTATCATAAGAGACAACCTTTCTAAACATAACACAAAGATATATGATGATATGGGATCTCCTTGTCTAATACCTCTCGATGGCTTGAATTATGAGGTTATTTCTCTATTCCATAATACAGAGATTTGAGGAGTGGTAATGCAGTACATAATTAATTTGACAAAGTTTATAGGGCAATTAAAACCAATATGAGTTTCTTTAATGAAATTCCATTCTAAGTTATCATACGCTTTCGTTAGATCAAGCTTAAGAGCCATTATATTCTTCCCTATTTTGGCTTTATTAAAAATATGAGACATTTCTTTTATGATGATAACATTATCTTCAATTTCCCTCCCTTGTATAAAACTTGATTGTAAGAGGCTAATAAGTTTATTTAAGAACAAACGGAGCTTTGAAGAAATTAGTTTTGTTATCAATTTATATACTGTATTACAAAGCCCTATTGGCCTAAATTGAGTCAAATTAATTAGATTTTCCACTTTTGGAATCAAAGAAATATATGATTTATTTAAATCTGGATTAAAAGAACTAGTTAAAAAACAATCAGCACATAATTTGTGAATTATGTCCTAAAGAATCCCAGTGAGCATGAAAAAATCTTAGTAGTCAAAAAAATATTCTCACTATTAGAAAGTTTATTAGCAGGATTAAAATTACCCGAGCCACCTCTATTTCTTATTTTAGATTGAAAAATATTTTTATAAAATCTGTTGCCATATCTTTAAGGACGGAACCATCACTTATCCAATTCTTTTCTTATTCGAATCTTAAAGGCACAAAATCTTTCCCCTACTTTTTTTATTTTAGCCAAAATATGGAAATATTTTGTATTTAAATCCCCATGTTTTCGCCGGTTAATTCCAGCCGTTTGTGCCTAAATAATTCGTTCCTTATCATATAAATCCTTTAGTTCTAATTCCTTTAATAAATCTTTTTTCAAGTTTATCAGAAAGTCTGAATGCTTATTTGCCAAAAATCTTTGTATTCCACCAATTCTTGCCAAAAGTCTATTCTTTTTTATATTTTAAGCTCCCAAAAATATTTTGATTCCAGTTTTTAATATTAGATTGGAAATTATTAATACCTCCCATAATCATCACACGGATGCAACCAATTGCTAATAAAAAATTGTTAAAATCAGGATGAGAAAGCCAAAATTCTTTACAACGTAAAGGAAAAGGACCATTAACTCTAGGATTAGTACAATCAATCAATATAGGCGAATGATCGGAATAAGTAAACGGGAGATGAAAAACCTTAGTGTGTGGAAATTGTTCCACCCAAGCTGCATTCCCAAGAGCGCGATCAAGACGTTGCTTAATAAGAGTTGCTCCTTCCCTTGCATTAGTCCATGTAAAAGGATTTCCATTGTATACCATATCGAAGAGGCCAGCAAAATTAATGAAATTATTCATATCTTTGCACTGAGCATGCCTAAAGCCACGACCTCCATACTTCTCATGTTGCGAGGTGACTTCATTAAGATCTCCAAATAACAACCAGGATGTATTAGGAGGAGGTAAATCAGATTGCATCTCCCTCCACATCTCATGTCTTTCCTTACGGGTAGATGGAGCATGCATGCCCGTAACCAGAGCTTCATTATTTGTGTTTTTTAAATGGAAATGAGCATGAAAAAAGGAAAAATCCTCTTTGAAATCAGCAATATCAACTACATTTTCCCAAAATAGCCAAATTCCTCCCCTCTTGTCATTAGCTTCAATTGCCTTAAAGTCATGAAATCCCAATTGTAGCATGACTTGTCTAGCCCTTAAATCATGATACTTGGTCTCAAGAAACACAAACACTGCAGGACGGTGAAGATTAACCAAATGACGTGCATGAGGAATAAACTCATCCCTACAAGCCCCTCTCACATTCCAGAGAATAAATTTCATTTTCAAATTAGGAAGAGGACATTGAAGAGGGAGGTAATACACTTCCCAATCTCTCTAATAAGCACTCTTCCCTATTGGCAGCAGATCCTCCAACGACAATGGAGTTAATTGGGCCACTATTTCCCTTGGACCCTGAAGGAATCTGTAAAATCGGACCTGTAGCTGCATCCCCACTACTTCTTCCTCTGAGATGAACGTTGCGATAAGGTGGTTTGCCATGTTTTGGCCTCTGGTTTCGAACCGCAAGTGAAAAACTGGAATTCTTCTTGGTATTTGAAAGGGAAATGTTCAATCCCGCTCCTCCGCGCTTAAAATTGATAGGGCTTCGTGTTTCCGCTTTAAAGCATCCAACAATCACACTGCTCCGGTAATCTCCGTCGGAGATCCCGGTCTTCTCTTGATTATCAAGGTTTTAATCATCGACGAGGTTGGAAACAATTGTAGAGTGTTTGATTTCGTTCCCAACCCCTGATGTAATTCGTGAATTGGAATTCCTTGCAAGATTGGCTCCTTCCCTTGAGACTGAGAATCCATTTCTTGCTCCGTGACTGTGTGTCTTTGGTAAGTTATCAATGGTAGAGGCTGAGGGAGATGAGGATCATTCTGGTTTTGCATGGCTTGAAAATGAAGGGTTTTCTGTGTTTAACTGGGAATTGGAATTGAAATCTAATATAGTGAGGAAAGGGTATTATATTCTGTGATAGTTTCACAATTAGACTTGAGTGGACTCGAAATCAACGGTGTGGATCAAATATCTAGCTGCATATCCTCCATGTGTCTAGTCGAATTCGACACCTGAGCATTAATGCCACTTGTAGAACCAATGCCTTGATTGAAGAATCAACCTCCATCATTACTTCTAAATCGTGATTAACTTGATCAATTACTGGAGGATTAGGAATTGATGTGACTCCTAATTTTCCTTCCTTCATAATAACTAAATTATCTTCCTTCCTAGTAGAAACTTTTGCAGAATTATTAATAATAAAAGTAGGACCATCCTTAATTTTTGGATTAGTACTACTAATATTAGTCGCCTCTTTCTTCTTATACACAAGGCTATTTTTTGTATAATTTAACTCCTTCTTATAGCTGTTATTATCAACATTAAGGGGTTTATTAAATTTTTTATTGTTATTATCAATCTTATTACCATTATTATTATACCTTGGGCCACCACGTCTGTTGTTATTATCAACAGATTTAAATTGTTTTTTTTATATTTGTGACCAAAGTCCACGGGCCAAATTCCCCATTTGAATCATTTTAAGCCAATAATTGAAACGTGTTGGACTTAGATGATGACCCAACCAAACTAGTGGGCTTGGAAGCTAGTGGATCACTTGGACTTGACCCATTTGTACTTGAAGTTAACAAATCCAAATTCTTATTCTCCTCTTCAGTAACTTGCTGTCCAATTTCTGATGATATAACATCCACCTCATGCTTTTTACGCAAAATGCAATGAGCTTGAACATGGCCAACTTTGCTACATGTAAAGCACAAAGTGGTAATATTCTCATAGGAAATTAATTATCACGCGTCTCCAATCCACACTTTCGTCACCAAGGGCTCGCTCAACTCAATCTCTATACAAACTTGAGCATACCTTCCCCTTGTTAGTCTGTCCGTTGCATAATCCACCCTTATTTGTGTACCAGCTAGTTTTGTTATTTAAAAAAATGTAGATTTATCATAATACTCCACCGGAACTCGGTAAATCTGATCCACACAGTCATCTTATCAAAGGGGTCTTACGAGTCTCTAAAATTAGGCCTCTATTTCGCCATCATCAAGTAATGGTCAAAGACAAACCATGGGCCTCCAAACAGAGCCCGCTCATAATCATCTTCCATAGTGAAATGAAAAAGGAAAACATTATGACCAAGAGCAATTGTCTCCAAGCCCCCTTTAACCTTCCACATCACCCTTGCTCGATTAAGCATGAAAGCAGGCCTAATGGATGTGCCTAAGCACTTTCCCATCAACGTTAATCCCCACGGCTTCCTTAACCTGTCAAGAGTTAACTTGTCAAATTGTACCGCTAAACTAGTGTCTGGACCAATTACCTCATCATGAGACCATTCAGTCGAAGTTGCAACAATTTTTCTAGCCTCCTCAAACCATTGAGAAGAATTAGCAACCACCTCACGAAAACTTACAGGGGAGGATGACCTTTGATCAATTTCACACATTTCCTGATCAGAATGATTAGGAGGATCTGGCGGATGAGAAACATCCACCATAACTTAAGAAAGCAACAAATAAGTTCCTAGAAACTTTAGAGAGAAAAAACTTTAGAGAGAGAAAATTGATATATAAACAAGTTACATATATATATAAACTTATAATTTTCATTAATATAAAGTAATATAAAGTTGTAACATTACAATTTTAATTAAAAAAAAAGAATATAGTTTTATACTGTAAAACTATATTCTTTTTATGATGCTCAAAAGATGATAAAGAGCCTTTCCCTTGAGTCTATCAAAATTGATGCTTGTCCTAATAATTGTATGCTATTCTGGAAGGATCATGCTAATGCAGATGAGTGTGTAAAGTGTCATGCTTCTAAATGGAAAATTGATGAACATAATAGTGAATCTTCAACGTCACAATGTAAGCCTAGAAGGACTCCTAGAAAGACAATGCGTTATTGTCCTTTGATTCCCAGGCTTCAAACAATGTATATGTCATCTAAAACTGCAGCAAGTATGATATGGCATAGTGATGAGCGTGTTGATGATCCTGATGGTACAATGAGGCATCTAGCAGACTCTAAGCGTGGAAATTTTTTGATGAAAAATATCCTTCATTTTCCTCTGAACCTCGAAATGTTCGCCTTGGGTTAGCAAGTGACAGGTTTAGTCCCTTTTAGATGGTCATATTGCTCACAGTAAATGGCCGGTAGTTCTTATACCATATAATTTATCTCCATGGCTTTGTATGAAGCAAAATTCTTTCATTCTTTTAATGCTTATACCAGGTCCTAAGGGGCCGAAAGATAAGATTGATGTTTATTTGCAACCTTTAATAGAGAAGCTAAAATTAATTTGGAAGTTGGTTTTGAAACATATGACGCTTCAAAGAAAGAGAACTTTAAAATGCATGCATCTTTGTTATGGACGATAAGTGATTATCCTGCCTATGGTGATTTATTAGGTTGGAAAACTGGAGGAGCTATTGGTTGTCCGTCTTGTAATAGCGATACTTGTTCTGAGTGGTTACCAAATGGAGATAAACATTGTTATACGTGTCACTGTAGATTCTTACCTTTAGATCATAAATGGAGATATGATGGAAGAACCTTTGATGGGAAACAAGAGTTGAGGCCTGCACCTACACCATTATCCGCTGAGGAAGTGTTACAACAAATTGATGCTGAACAAGCTGAATGCAGTAAGAAAAAGAGAAAGCGTGATAAGAAGACAAAACAAAAGAAATTATGGTGAAAGAAGAGCATTTTTTTTAAATTTCCATATTGGAGTAGTCTTTTGATACGTCATAACTTAGATGTAATGCATATAGAAAAAAATGCGTGTGAAACTTTACTTGGGACACTACTGGATATTGAAGGAAAAACCAAGGATAATTTGAGTGCACGTCTTGATCTAGTGGAAATGAAAATTAGGAATTCATTGCACCCTATAACACATCCTGATAAACCAAAAGAGCAACCTCCGGCTCCTCATACATTATCTTTGGGGCAAATATTTCAAAAAATTCCCTCCTTAAAGAACGTAAACTCTCTAGATTTAAAAGCCATGATTATCATGTTATTATGCGCATCTATTGCCTTTAGCTATACGTGGTTGGCCTAAATCATTGTCTGCTCCACTTATTCAGTTGAGCACCTTTTTCAAAGAGTTATGTTCTATGGCTTTGAAGATTGATGAGTGAGAGAAACTCGAAAAAAAAATTGGTGTTACCCTATGTGAGCTAGAAAGAATTTTTCCTCCTTCCTTTTTTGTGATCATGCTACACTTACCCATTCACCTTGCAAGTGAAGCTTTGATTGCAGAACTAGCTCATTATCGTTGGATGTACCCCATTGAAAGGTAGATAAATTTAATTTTATTTTTATTTTGTTTTTATAGTAATAATAATAAATAAATATGTAATTTTTAATTTTATAGGTATCTTGGAAAATTAAAAGGGTATGTACGCAATAAAGGTCACCCAGAAGGATCAATTGCAGAATTTTATCTTTTAGAGGAATGCTTGATATTTTGTTCAAGATATATGGAGGATATTGAGACAAGATTTAACAAACCAGATAGAATTTATGATGATCGTGAAAATTTTCCAACTAATGTCCTACCTATATTTGAGACAAGAGGTAGAGCATTTGGGAAGGAATGTCCTCGTTTACTTACTACAAAGGAATGGGAAGAAGTTCACTTTTATGTGCTGAATAATTGTGACAAAGTACAACCATTTATTAAGTAAGTTTCATATATACATACATATTTTCGCAAGTACAAAGATTACTTATATAGAAAAAATATATAACTTTGCTAATTAACACTCACAGTGAGTACACTCGCAATGCTACAAGTAACAAGAGGATGATTTCTTCTCATAAAAAAGATTTCATAACATGGTTTAGAGATCAAGTAAGTATTTACTTATTTCTTATATTATTTCCTATTTTGAAATATATTTTTTCTTATTTCGTATAATTGGGCAGCGACCACAGTGATTAATACACTTACCTGTTGCTTTTAAATTAATAAACAATTGAGTAGGTGAGTCAACTAACTTATAAATTCGTTAACATATGATCTTTAAAAGTTAATAACCAACTGTTAATTAATATATATCATAGACATAACAATATACCTAATGTGATTTCAGTGTGACAATAATTAATGACGATATTTAGCTTTGTGAAAGCTAAATGATTGGCGGGAGGCGTAAAATACTTTGATAGCACATTGTTTTCTAGGGTCGAATAGCTTAACATCCTAGATAATATTTTGCAACAAATCTTTATGATGAAATACATTTTTTATGGTGATAAACTGACAACTACTAGTCTACCACCTCAAAATAAGTGTAAATTGTTTGATGATTAAGTGCCTGTGATGAAGTTTTTTTTTTTTTTTTTTTTTTTTATACGCATTGGCTGGCTTATTGTTCTATTATCTAAGTTAGGCGTCAGATTCATATGAGATACATGATTAAATGGTATTCCCTTGCATCTAAGTAGATGAAATGGATCATGATATTGTGTTGTTTGTGTGGAGTGTATATTGTTTAGCCATGGGCTTATATTTGTGGCTCCTATATTCTGATGCATTGTTTTCGTTAGAAATAGTTTGACATTACTTATTAGTTACTAATGATTCTCTCTTTATTTTTTTTTTAATTTTTTTTTATGGTTACTATTGCATATATGTCTCTCTATTTTTTTGTTAATATTTTTTTACTTTTTTTTGGCGCAAATTAGAACATGAGTACATTCATTAAATTAGTGCACATTACGGTGAAAAGATTGCCATGATTATTTAATAAAAAAATGATAATTGGTTTGAGTGCAGTTTCATGGAAACATAATTGACAAGCTAACTCCTAAGATTAATGGTTAAATATTAGTTTAACATCATTTTATGATGATCTTCTAAGTTATATTTTTCATCTATTTCATAGGTGACAATTTTGTCAAAGGAAAATCATTCAAGTGCTACTACTAACTTATGAGCATTAGCACAAGGTCCAGATCGTGCGGTGATTTCCTTAAATGGCTACATGGTTAATGGATTTATGTTTCGTACAAAGAACAATGAAAGGGGAAGAGAAACACAAAATAGTGGGATTGTTGTGAATGGAGAAAGTGGAGCATCTATCATTCCTTGATTATTACGGCCTCTTACAAGAAGTCATAGAAGTTCAATATATTGGAGGAAATCTTGTCACTTTATTTAAGTGTGATTGGTGGGATGTGCATAGTCATGGCCGAGGGATCAATACGGATTGTTTTGACTTCATAAGCGTCAATACATCAAAGTTGTTAGATAATGATCCTTACATTTTAGCTACACAAGCTCGCCAAGTATTTTATGTTAATGATGTTTTGAAGCCAAATTGGAAGGTTATAGTTAGGACTACACCAAGAAACTCCTATGATGTTCCGGAGGTCAGTGATCATGACGAAAATAATTATATGGATACTATATATCCATGAGCCTTTATTATTATTATTATTATTATTATTATTATTATTTGACAATTATTTTATCTTTTTTTTAATATAAATATAAAACCATTATCATCTATTCTATAGGTTCATAGTTTACATGTGATATTAATTTTTATATATCATTGTGATTTGATTTATGCACATACCTTTTTTTTTTTTTGTAAGAGACTTTGATTTTTTATATTAATTTTATATCAAAAATATTATTAAAAGTCATAATTCCCAAATAACGTCGTCTTCAATTAGCCAATTAATACGAGTAAAGCACATTAATTACTCCATACTATCTTTTACAAATAATTTTTCATTTTGAAGGAAAAAACCAAAACTCATCAGTATTAACTACTACTAGCTTGGTACCCTTTATTCCTTTAAAAATTGATACTAACTCAAGTTATAATAGAAAAAAATAGGACTTTGACAAAGACAAAGAAAAAAAGTAATTAAAAGATATATTCAATCATTTATTCATAAGTAAGAAAATTCAAGTTGATACCGATTGCTATCAAAAGTGAAAAACTTATTCTACTAAACTAATTTAATAATAAAAAAATAGTGGCACAAAATCATTGAAAAAATATTGACTAACAAAATTAATAACCACGTAACCCTTCATCCATAGAGAAAGAACCTCGATTTTGTTATTTATCTACAATCTTGGCAAACTTATGGTGTTCAACCCATAAAATTAAACATTGGTGAGAAAAATTATTGTGTGAAAATTAAAGGCTCCAACTGTACAAGATTGAAGAACAACCACTTAATCATTTTCCTTTTTCAGCATTAGCATACATACAATTTCCGATTTCTTAAGAGGCCACTTAAAAACTTTTAGAGGCAACCATAATTTCGCTAATACTTCAAAGAACTTTTAGAGGCAACATAAAATACATTATTGCTAAAACTAACTTTTAGAGGCAACTAAATTTTCACTAATCCTAAAAATGAACTTTTAGAGGCAAGTTTAAATTCACTAATGCTAAAACTATCTTTTAGAGGCAACAATAATTTCATTGATGCTAAAAAGAACATTTAGGGGCAACCTCTAATCCACTAATGCTAAAAAGAACATTTAGAGGCAATAATAGTTTTATTGATGCTAAATATATTTTTTAGAGGCTATGAAAAATCATTTGCCTCAAAGTTTTGCCTCTATAGATAAATTTTCTTGTAGTGGATGTAAGGAAGTGGATGCTCCAAGTTCTAGCTATTGCACTCTCGAGTCGTGCTCCCATGAAGAAGTGGTGTTGATCCCACTAAAAGTGCTCCTAGCTACTGCCCTTACCATCATGCATCAGCCGGAGCTCGTGGGTTCATTATCGAGCGCACTAAGCGACGAATAAGACGGAAGAAACCCAGATCGGAGAGGGCACGCAAGCCAGCAGCGCGGGCGCGCACCTCTGATTGCGCGAGCGCTCCTCCCTGTTTTCGGCTTTGCTTCATTTCCTTTTCCGCACCTCTTATAAATACCTTTCTCAACCAATTTTTGTGAGAGGATGGAGAATTAGAATTTAGATCATATTCTTAGCTTTGTTGAGAGCTTCTCCCTCTAGTTTTAGGGTTAGTTTAGGAGTAGATTTTAGATAGAGAAAGTGAGGAATTTTAATGGTGATTGAGTGATTGAAGATTCAATGGTGACAATTGTGTTGAAGATCTTCTCTATTATCAATGAGCATTTCTAACTCTATCTCATTTTATTGCTTTTTTCAATATTCAAGTTTGTTTGGATTGATTTTGATGTTTGATGCTTGATTAGTGTAGTTGATGATGATTCTAGAGTAGTCGTTTGGCTAGGAATTGGGTGAAACTTGTATGATTGATTGATTGTGATTAATTTGGGAATTGTGTTGATTGATTGTTGAGATTAAAGTAATTAATTGAAGTTGTGCATGTGTGTAATTCGATCAGGGCTTGAGAATTATGCTAGATTGCATTGTAATTGCTAATGACACGAACAATTGATTTAGGAATTGAAATTATCGATTGGATTGTGATTCTCTTAGTTTGTTATTCGTAGAGACATCTAGGTTAACGATTAGGAGATAGCTCTTTGATTCCAATTGATTGCTCTTATCATTAGTCTTCACAACCATTAATTGGCATGTTTGTCCCAAGTTGTTGCAATTTTCATGATTACTTGTTGATCCCCGTTCCTAGTGTCTTATTTATTTTGTTGCTTGTTTTGTTAGTTGTTAGTATTCTCTCTTTACCTTCGACTTTGACCTAGCTTAGGCGACCAAATTGAAAGCATTTGAACATTACCTTTCCTTTGGGTTTGACCCTTGACTTGCCTCTATACTAGTATTTAGGTTGGTTAAGTGTTTATAAATTTAGTTTTTGCCGAGTGAGGATTAGTTTCAAAGACCTAGTTCCACCCCTCGTGAGCCTTGGAGTTAGCAAGGCCCGACCTCAAAACCCGAGTAATTAGTGTTCAAAGGTTTTCACATTGTGATGCCTTTTTCAACACTTACTCAAGTGAAGAATTCCCAACTTCCTAGGCTAGTATTTATAGGGAAAGGCTCATGAATTTTCCATCATCTTTCCATGTGGGAGATTTTGATTTTATTCATTTTATTTTAAATCTAAAATAAAATAAATAAGCAAGCTACTAATAAATAAACAAGTGTCAAGCTCACATGAGGGGTTAGGTGAGGACCATTTGGAGGAGGGGGGACCAAACTTGCTCCCCACTGTCCTTATAAACATCGGCCACCTCATTCCCTCATACCCCTCTATTTTTGCGCCACATGGATGCCCCACTTGGGCACAAAGGCACCCAAGTGGGCTGCAATGCCCTTGCTGCCATACACTCGGGCAGCACGCCTCGCACTTGCGTGCAGGCTGCTTGGGCGAGGCCCAGCTGCACGCAAGGCCAACCATGCTGCGGCTAGCTGCTGTGGGTTGGCCCTTGAGGCTGGCTGCTACGGCATGGCTGCTAGCCAATGCACGCACATGGCTGCGCCTAGCCATGCTAGCATAGGTGCGCTAGCATGCACCAGCATGCTAGCCACCATGCTAGGCCCTATGCCCCTAGCATTCGGTTTTCTTGGGGCATTCCGATGCTAGGGGTATTTTGGGAATTTGTTGATTTATTAGTTTTTCTCGTCTCGTCTTTTTATTATTTTCGACTCGTTTTTCGACGCTCCAAACTCGAATTTTTGACGTCTAAATAATTAATTACTCGGGCGACTCATTTATTCCATCCGAATCAATTCGTCACTTCGGTTCGCTAATTGCTTGGGTGTGACTTAAAGGGTTCAGTCAAGATTAAGCTGTAATATTAATTATTCATTAATATTACTGATCGAAAGCGGTCTCCACCCAGGCATTTTGATCACTTGACCTCACCGAATGATTAGCTTTCTAAAAAATTTTGAACCCTCTATCGGAATAATACACTTGTTTGAAGGACACCATTCCCTTCAATCTCCCACTTGTCCTTCCGGACAAGTACGAATTTAGTGTATAGTGTTTTTCCTATGTCACTTAATGTCTCTTCATGAACTATAAGGTAAGATTTATTCGTCATCCTTATTATGTCCAGAAGTGTTTCTCGTTCCCGATTCCGATTGTCAATAAACAGATGATTTCTAAAATCCATCTGATCACGACCATGCATTTTACAGTCTCGCTCTTCGAGAGGCCTTGTAAACAACTAAGAAATCTTCCCTATTTTAGTAGGGGGACATTCCCAGTCCTGTAATGTAGCTTCTCTTATTGAAAGGACCTAGCCGCATGAGTTTTGTCATTATAATCCCCTATAACGGCAAACGTTTGACAACATCAAAGCGGACTAGTACTCAAACAAGAAAACTCACAATACTCATGGTCGAGGAAATAGGTTCCGATAGCCATAATTAGAAGTATACTTATGACGATTTTTAATCTCTTAAAGTATTCTCATAGGTCGATCCAGTATGGTTTTAAACCAATAATTGTGCAAATGATTTATGACGATAGTGTCCTTGTAGCACAAGAAACGGTGCTATAAATCAAACTACACACTAGCCTAAAATGGTCATTAATCGTCCATCGTTTAAATGACCTCGATTAGGGTTAATTTTCGACTATAATATTCAATGTTCACTTAATAGGTATTTCCTTAAGACTAGTCTTGATACCCTATTTTGAATATTCCAAGAATCGAATGGACACATTATTTAATCCTAAACCACAATTAAATAGCAAACGGAGCAATAAAATATTGCATAAATTTATATTACTCCAAAAACTTGTATGGTTTTTCTTAGTGTCTTACACTAAATGTTCAAAATTAACTTAAATACTAAACAAGGAAATGAAAGCCAATCTCCCACATGCCTGATTCCCATTGCCTCAACGTGCTTGTTGTGCTTCACTTAAGGCAAAGGTTTAGTAAGTGGATCGGCTACATTATCATCTGTTCCAACTTTGCAAATTCTGATTCCACCTTCTGATTTCCATGCTCGAATCATGTGAAACCGCCACTTGACATGTTTGACCTTCTGATGTTCCTTTGGCTCTCTGGCCTGAGCAATAGCTCCGTTGTTGTAACAATAGAGGGATATTGGGCCCTTGATTAAAGGTACAACATCAAGTTCACCAACGAACTTATGAATCCAAACAACCTCATTAGTTTCTTCAGCAACTGCTAAGTATTCGGCTTCAGTTGTACTTTGCTTGGCACTCTTCTAACTAAACGCTCCCCCATTTAGACAGAACACATATCCAGATTGCGTTTTGAAATCGTCTCTGGTTGTCTGGAAGCTCGCATCGGTATAACCGTCCACAACTAATTCCTTTGAACCACCATACACCAGGAATTTATCCTTGTTCCTTTTCAGGTACTTTAGGATATTCTTGGCCGCAGTCTAATGGGCCTCTCCTAAATCTGATTGGTAACGGCTCTTAGCACTCAAAGCATACGATACATCCGGCCTAGTACACATCATGGCATACATGATCGATCCAATAAGTGAAGCATATGGAATCTGAATCACTCTTACCCGCTCATTAGGTGTCTGTGGACACTACTTCTTGCTTACGGTTATGCCATGTGACATTGGCAAGTGACCTCTCTTGGCCTCCTCCATGCCAAATCGAGCAAGTAACTCAATATAAGTACTTTGAATCAATCTAATCATCCTTTTTCAATCTATCCCTATAGATCTTGATGCCTAGTATGTACTGAGCCTCTCCCAAGTCTTTCATTGAGAAGCACTTTCCGAGCCAGGCCTTTACAGACTCTAACAACGGAATGTTGTTTCCAATGAGCAATATGTCATTGACATATAAGACTAGGAAGGCGATGTCACTTCCGCTGACCTTCTTGTAAACACAAGATTCATCTGGATTCTTGATAAAACCAAACTTACTGATGGCTTCATCGAATCGCAGATTCCATCTCCTACTTGCTTGCTTTAGTCCATAAATGGCCTTCTTAAGCTTATAAACCTTCCCAGCATTGTTTTGGTCGACAAAACCTTCAGGTTGTGTCATATACACAGTTTCTTCCAAAATACCATTTAGGTTGGCGATTTTGACGTCCATCTGCCATATAATTGTAATATGCAGCAATCGCTATGAGGATCCAAACAGATTTAAGAATTGCGACTGGAGAAAAGGTTTCATCGTAACCAATGTCCAATACCATGAACTTGTCTGTAACCTTTTGCTACCAATCTAGCTTTGTAAATGAATACATTTCCATCTTTATCGGTTTTTCAACTTGAAAACCCACTTACATTCAATAGGTGTGTAACCTTCGGGTAAGTCAACTAAGTCCCAGACTTGATTTTCAAACATGGAATCCATTTCAGATCTCATGGCCCCTTGCCATTTAGCAGAGTCGGTGCTTGCCATCGCTTGCTTGTAGGTTGTCGGTTCATCTCCATCCATGACCAGGATGTCCTGATTCTTGGTTAATACTAAACCAAGATATCTATCAGGTTGAGACCTCGGCCTTTGAGACCTACCTAGGGTAATGGACTAAGCATTTGCATTGTTGGTTTGACTTTGCATATTTTGATCATGTTGACCTGCGTCAATAGATGTTGTTTGAGCACTTTGACTGTCATTCTGATTTTATTTCTCATCCTCACAAACTTTGTTGAGTTCGATTTTCCTCCCACTTTTCATTTTGGAAAGGTGCTCCTTCTCTTAAAAGACACCATCGCGAGCAACAAACACTTTGTTCTCTGATTTGTTGTAGAAGTAATACCCTTTGGTTTCTTTTGGGTAGCCCACAAAGTAAACCTTGTTAGATTTGGGATGAAGTTTGTTAGAAATCAATTTCTTAACATATGCTTCGCATCCCCATGTCTTTAGAAAAAACAACCTAAGTAGTTTCTTCGTCCATAACTCGTATGGAGTCTTTTCTTAAGATTTTGATGGAGCACGGTTCAGTGTTAGTACCGCAGTTAAAAGTACGTGTCCCCAGAAAGAGATAGGATGATCACTAAGACCCATTATTGATTTTAATATGTCTAATAAGGTTTGATTTCTCCTTTCGGATACTCCGTTCCATTGTGGAGTTCCTGAAGGTGTCATTTCTGAAAGTATACCCTTTTCTTTCAGATGGTCATCGGATACTTGGCTCAAGTATTCACCACCTCGATCCGATCGAAGGGCTTTGATTCTCTTGCCAAGTTTATTTTCAACTTCACTATGAAATTCTTTGAATTTGCAAATGATTTAGATTTATGCGACATGAGGTAGACATAGCCATATCTACTATAGTTGTCTGTGAAGGTGATTATATATTGATGTCTATTTCTTGTGGCACAGCTCATTGGTCCACATGCATCGGTGTGTATTAAACCTAATAAGTCTCATGCTCTTTCTCCCAACTTGGAGAATGGTTATTTGATCATCTGGCCTAGTAAACATCCTTCTCAATTCTCAAATGATTCTAAATCAAAAGAGTCAAGAACACCTTCTTGTAGAAGTTTCTTGATGTGTTTGATGTTAATGTGGCCAAGAAGACAATGACACAAGTAAGTCTTATTTGACTCCATGGCCTTAGCTCTTTTGTTATCATAATAAAAAAGTTTACCTAAACACGCAAAAGTGTCATTTCCATAAATGTAAACAAGACATGAAACAAAAGTCTTGCGATCAAAGTTAAAATGACGTCCAATGTCATGAAATCAAAGTATGGTGGATAAAACTAAACAAGTTTTAAAATCTAGACAAAAACATGAGATTACTAGATTTCTTTGGATAAATTATCTTTATCTTCCACTTATGTACTCATGTCCACTTGAAAAGCGCCGCTCTCTTTGTTCCTGAAATAGGAGCGTAAAGTGAGTCAATTTTTTTTTTGGTATCTAATACCTTATAAATTGCTTATATTCAAGAGTAAATATGATACATGAGATTGAGGCTCCTTTTCCTCTTGCCTCATCTTCCAGATACTCGCTACATTCTCTCTTGTAGTGACCTTGCTTACTATAATAGAAGCAACGCATCTTTGCCTTGTTCTTGAACTCCTTCTTCTTGGGCCTTAGAGCAAACTTAGCTGCCTTACAAGAATAGGTTTTCTAGAGCTCTTGGACATACCCCGAGTATGATATTTTGTTGCGATTATTGGTAAGTCGCATCGTAATTGCAACATACCCCGAGTAGAGTGAGCTTAAAAGCATATGAGCCGCTTGCTCATCCTCCACTGGTCTACAAATCAGCTCCAAATGGTTAAATAACCTTGCCATCTTGAGCACATGGGCTTGAAGTGGCATCCCAGGCCTAAGTCTTGCACTATAGACCCTAGCCCATACTTCCTGCGTCTCTTTGCTGAGACATTGACCTAGTCACTTCCTCCACAAGGCCATCATATTTTCCTCTAATGCTCTTTCTTACCCTCTCAGATTGACCACATCTTATAGAGCTTTAAGGAGTACATCCGGAATGTAGTTAGAGAATTTCTTCTTCCACTGTTCTGGAATGGAGTTTGCCATGAGTTGCGAGACTCTCTTGCAATCATAACTCCACTCCTCATGAGCTTCATCGCTCATAACCCCTTTTGAGTAAAAACTCGGGATGAGAGTATCCAAGATATGCTCTAGTTAGCAATTATGGAGGGTCATACAGAGTTCTTCCTCCCATTCTTAGAAGTTTACCAAATTCAAGCTAAATGGTAACTTCTCGGGAAGTTTTGGGAACATTAGATCGATGTCGATAGTTGAAGACATGATTCTACAATTTGAACGAATTTTAAATGAAAAACCATTCATAATACTTAAATAAGATTGAAATCATGCATTTTAATCAAACTTTCTTAAAACGTCTTATTCACACATTAAAATTGTCCCCATTTTGGTGAGAATAAGTCAATCCAAAGAAACAAAGAGTGGTTATGCATGCTTTGGCTTGTCTTAAAACTCAATCTCCTAAGGTAAATAACGTTTTGCTAATGGCTACAAGCCGCTCTTGGTTAAATAAATCGTCGCATCTAATGCTCTCTCAACAATTTATTCACTTTGCCACGACATGTTAGGAATCCATCACTCATATCGTTGAGTATAACCAAAACCAACATGCATAACCGGTATGCCTTATGAATCCTAATGGTGATGCCTCGCTTTGGCGTAGCCTATCACTACTCTCAATAGGTCGATAAGTGTTGTTTTGGAATGACAATTTCACTCGATAATTTAGGGACCTAGGGTTTCTATGTTGATTATTTTAAGTGAACTTAATTAATCATCACAACATTCGAAATCCTAAACATGCCTCTAACATATAATTCACATATAAATGATCATAAATATATATCAAAAACATAAATAAAGATGTATTTGGAAACTAGAATGACCCCTTGAATCTTCAAGTCTTCAAGGGAAGGCTTTTGCAACTTCATGGATTCGTCTTCCAAGAACCTCCGTCTTCAAGACATGACCATATTTATGCAAATACTAGTATCTACGATTAGGACTAATCTTAATATTAAGGTACAAAAATACTTAACGGTTCGCAGACCGTATTTAGATTTACAAAAATACATCATGGATCGCAGTCCATATTTTCTATCCAAATCGGGCCCCACTAGTTGCCATTTTACAAAGCATGTGAGAGAATATACATTCCATTCATTCATTCACTAATTATGAATGGCCCATGCATTTACAACGATAAAACAAGTAACAATGCACAAAACGCGCGTAAACTAGTAGATAATTTAGGTCGTTAATCCAATTAAAATGCTTAATTAAAACTAGTCAAAATTGTATAATTAATTATGTTATTTAACGCAATTAATTATTGAATCTCCCACTAAATTCCGCATCCATCTTAATTAATCCAATTAAATAAGTCGGTAAACCCAATTATTTGCCAAAATTAAATTTTGCAAATGCCGCTCAATAATCGAGACCCAGCCTCCAACATTTATTAAAATAATTAAAACCAAATTAAATTAATAAAATAATTAAAAAGGCAAAATAAGAAAACACGAAGCCAACCACACTGAAGTGGCTCACGCACTACATGCGCGCCATATACAATGCGACTTAGCGCATGTGCTCCACCACCCCACGTAGCACTAGTAAGGTCGACCCTAGTAGCGTTTCCTACAGGTTACCTGGTGCTAGGCATATGCCCCACGAATGCTTTCCCCTTCGCACCAAGCACCAAGCTCGCACATGTTGCCCACGACCAACGCAACACAGCACCACGCATGGGCGCATCGTGCTACTGCTTGGCCTGTGCTGCTGTGCGGCTACTGTGGCTAGGCACACAGCCATGCTGCCTTTGTGTGTGGCGCACACCAGGCAGCCCCACCTCAGCAACCACATACGGGCTGCACAACAGCCCGACAAGCCGAGGGGTGTGCTTGGTTTGCGTGCCACACTCTCGAGATTAAAAATTCGAGTTTTTGCGTGACTAATTAACTAATTCTAAATTAATTTTTAGAAACAATTTAGTGAGAAAAAATGAAAAGTTAAATAAGTCCAACTTTAATTAAAAATTCATAGAAGTGCACATAACCAAATTATTTCCAAGAACCATTCTTTAATAAAATTGGTTTAACTTGGTGCAATAAAATAATAAGGGCAATCACTCACTATTAATTTAATTAATTTAAATTAATCATTCAATAGCCACTTAGACTCTTTGCGATTATATGCCCTCGTCATTCTTAGACGATAAATTTCGTGCATAAGCGCCGCGTTGCCCCTAGCTTCTAGAAGGAAGTCTAGGGCGGTCTTCATGGCCTCCTAATTAGCCAATTCATCATATAACATTATTCGGAGAGTAGGATTGTACATTTTAATTGGGAGCACGGCTTCAGCGCCATAGACCAGAAAAAATGGGGTTTCCCCTGTTGAATTCTTCGCAGTCGTTCGAGTGGACCATAACACATTGACCAACTCATCTGGCCATAGGCCTCCTTATTTCTCAAGCTTGCACTTGATGTCGTTGGAGATCATCTTGTTGTAAACTTCAACCTGGCCGTTGGCCTGTAGGCGTCCGACCAAGGTAAAAGCAGTGTGTGATGCCCTGGTCACTTAGCCATTTTTTAGTTGGCTAGTTTCAAATTGAGGTCCATTGTCCAACACCATTGATTGTGGCACACCAAAACGAGTGATGATATTTTCCAGATAAAGGATGACATATCCATCCATTTGATACCTCGGACGGCCTCAACTTCAACCCACTTCGTGAAGTAGTCCACGACTACTAACACATACCGCCTTTGTCCGGTAGTAGGTGTATACGACCCCAAGATATCCATTCCCCATTTCGCAAAGGGAAGTGGACTACTTATGTACGACAAGCTATTTTCCAGGTGGTGGATGAGGGTTGCGAATCTTTGGCACTTATCACATTTTTTATTATTTCCATGGCGTCCGAATTCATACTCGCCCAGTGTAGGCGTTGTTCGAAACGTGCCTACGCATGTGTGAATATGCTTGGCACTCATACAAAGTGGGAATTGACATAATATGATTAGGGACAAGGAAAGTAGGGATCTGCCAACAAGTTTTTATGGAACTTGTAAATCGTTCACGGATCATAAAAGATAACCACGATAAAGGGACTACAATATGCAACACCGATTGACCCGTGAAGGTTACACCCCATTCATAATCCATAAGATTACTAAATCCATATGGTTTGAAACCACAAAAGTAGGATCGAGGATGATGGTACGAAGTGAGTCATGGAGTCACATTCACCCGTATTGGCCTCTACTCGATTCTTATTGTGAAAAGTGATTCCTGCGATATCAAATGCATGCAAACAAAATATTCAATTTGCTCCAAACTATTATTAGGCTAAATTGGTTGAATATTAATGCAATATATAATTCTAAAATAACATGATCACTTTATTAAACAACAAGATTAAAAAGGAACCTAAACCGGTTGTCCAAATTATCTTATTAGGCGTGATTTTCAATTACATATTCCCTTTACACATGCAATATGGTGATCAATAAATAATACTCCGTAGTATAATCAACCTTAATATTGGAAGCAATTCAAAAATAAATTGTTAGTCAAATCAAATCATAATAAATTAACCTAATCATGATACTAGCAATATAAAAACAAAATAAGTAATTAAATTAATTAATTTCTCACATTTCACGCGCTCCTTTAAATTGCTACATCATGAATAAATTGTTAGTAACTTCAATAAAAATATAAATCAAATTGAAACAATTTAATTAAATAAAAAGTAGAGTTGATTTGGTCCAAATCCTCAGTTAATTGTACCTTTAACGCCTTGGTTTAAAGACGGAACCTCGGGTCAAGTATAGACTCCTTGGAGTACTTAGGGGAGGTATTATGGGAGAATAGGGAGGCTAGTGTTTAGGCTAAAGAGGGAGAATATAATTATTTTTTGATTAAGCTTGTTGATGATTGAAAAAGGGGTGATATAACCTCTATTTATAAAAAATAAATAAATAAGGGTCGAAGAATCAAGAAAAGATCGAATTTAAATCGGAATAAAACTCTTGCGATAGGCAGCAGTTTTTGCAGTTTTTGTTTTTATCATATCTTTTGATCCAGAAATTGGAATAAGATAAATAATATCTAGTTGGAAAGCTCTTGAAATATTATTTCTAACCTAATTAGAATCAGATTAAAATATTATTTAGAATAACATATATGGCCGAAATAGTGGGACGGTGTCAGTTTTGTATAAAGTTTGGTATTTCAATCATATCTTTTTCGTTATAGCTCGGAATTAATATATAATATATCATTGGAAAGATAATTTCAAGGGAAATCCAACCATTTAATATTTAGATAAAAACTATGAGGCACTAAAATCATATCTGATTATATTTGAACGTCTTTCAATTCGAATAGAATTAAGACTTTAAAAAAGAGGAGTTTTATTCAATTTCTTACTCTTTAATCTTATCTTTTCATAAAGGATAATTAAGATGTTTTAGAAACTTATAAAAGATTCTAATTAATCATAATTGTTTTAGGAATTGGATTAAATGCTTTGGACCCTCCACATGATCATTGGGTCGTAGGTAAGGTGGGCTTCAGTTCGGTTTGGACTCAGTTTAGTATTTTGCCAAAACTTATTCACTATAACTCGGATTTGGGCTTATAAAATTTTGTTATAAAGATCTTTTCAAGCCCCATAGAACTATTATATCATTGGATCCAGATTATGGACCAAAACAAACTGTTCTAAACGTTTTTATAAAAAGGACACGAAATGAATTATTTTTGGTTTAAAGGCACGAAAGAGGAAAAGAAGTTATTTTTTAGGGAAATGGGCTAGGAATTGGGTTAGTTTATGAAATGTATTGGGATTTAACATGGATTTAAGTAATCCAAAGATTAAATACTCAACCTGACCAATAATGGCGGTGAAAGGTTGTTCATCATCGAGTTTGGTTTTGGGGAGACATTTTTAGGTGTCTACACCTAGTAATACCCCAGACAAGTAACTTTCTCAGCTAAGGCTCGTCTGCCTATATGCTCCGCATTGTCTTTGATGAAGGTCGTCCAATACATCATACCCCCTCTCTGGCATAATGCATTTCAAGTATGGTTTCACAAAAGCTTTTTTGAACAACACCCCTTCCATAATTTTGAACCCGGTCACCCTCCTCTTCATTAGCCAACTCTCTTTTGGGTCATCCAGAAGTATTCCATCCTTCAAATAAGAGATAACGCTTACCATCTAGGTTGAGCTTCTGTCAGTAAGTTGCATAGGCTCGGCAACAATATTCCTCTTTTCTTTGACTTTCCAAAACACTAATCTTAGAGTATCACATGATGTTGGGGAACTTTTTGTAGCATGAAATGATCTAGGCTCTAAGACTCATCCTACACCATTTGAAGATACTTCATCATAGCCGGCTCCCTGGGTTTATAATCACCATTTACTTGGCTGAATATCAGCTGGGAGTTCGAACTAGCATCAATTTTTTTTCCCCGACCGCCTTACACATTCTAAGGTTGGCCAGAAGGGCATCATACTTGGCCTCATTGTTAGAGGTTTGAAACTAGAATATCAATGCGTACTCAAACTTATCTCCTTCTAGAGATCGACAAATGATACCAGCGCCACATCCGATCGTTGTTGCACTTCCATCAACAAAAACTGTCCAGATTTAATCCCCTGCCGGCTGTAGGTCCGTTTGTGTCATTTTAGCCAAAAAATAAGCAAAGGCTTGCCTCTTGATTTCTTTCTTAGACTTGAATGTGATATCAAAACCTCTCAAATCCAAGTCCCATTTAAGCATTTGGCCACTAGCATCAAATGTTGTGAATGGCTTCTTCAACTGTTGGTCTGTGTAGGCCACAATTAAATGAGCAAGAAAGTATGGCTTTATCTTTTTCGATCCCATGAACTAACAATGCAAGCCCAAATTTTTCAACAGGTGGGTACCTCAGCTCGACATTGTGCAAGACATGGCTTATGAAATACACAAGGATCTGATGTCGTCCCTCTCAACAAGAAGGACAACACTTAAAGAATGATCTGAGATCATAAGGTACGTGTATAGTTTCTCGTCCTTGAGCGGATTGACGAGCCGAAGAAGGGTATGCAGATGGTTCTTTAATTGTAATAAGGCTTCCTCGGTCTCCTCTATCTACTTGAACATTGATTTCTTTTTGATAGTTTGGAAGAAGAATCAGCACTTGTCCCCTGACTTTGACAGAAATCGACCAAGTGTCGCTAAACAGTCGGTTATTCTTTGGACTTCCTTGATAGTTCTCGGCGATTCATGTGTAAGACAGCTTGGATATTCTCATAGTTGGCATAAATACCGCACTAATCGATAAAAAATCTGAAATATTTGCCGGACTCAACACTAAAGACACATTTCTTTGTATTTAAGATCATCTTATGCTGCCTGAGTTCAGTGAATGTTTCTTGGAGATCCTTAAGATGGTCGACCAGCCTTTTCGATTTAACAATCATATTATCGATATAAGCTTCCATGTTTTGACCGATCTGGTATTTAAAGATCGAATTCACAAGCCTCTAAAAAAAGTAGGAGGGGCATTCTTCAGGCCGAATGGCATAACCTTGTAACAATATAGCCCCTGCTCGGTCACAAACGTTGTTTTCTCTTGATCTTCTTCCCATAAAGCTCAAAAGGGCATGTCCGGCCATTGAATCAACCAGCCGATCGATATTAGGCAAGGGAAAGTGTAGAAAATATTTCAAGCATCTCACATTTGATCCCCACTGTGATCATACACTTAAGTATGGTGGCGTCCAAAGGGAACGGAGCTAGAGCAAAAGAGTAGCCAACAAGTTTTAGGAACTTGTAAACCGTTCACAGGGTGAAGGTTACACCCCTTCACGATCCATGAGATCGCTAATTCCATAGTAGTCTGGAACCATGACTGGATATTCGGGGATATGATGAAGGTACAAATCCAACCTAAAAGAGATAACCCTAATATTATGTCTCTACTTTATTATTCTCATATTCATGTGCGCTTTCTGACTAACATACAATCATTAGATTAATCCTAAACCTGTTTAATCTATGTTGGTTGAATATTAATGCACAAAAAACTATTATTGGCGAGAACTTGAATTAAAATCACATTAGCCTAAATAAAAATATTAATTATCTTATTAAGCGTGATTACAAATACAAATTCCTTTAATCCTTCAAGAGAGGGCGTGATCAAGCAATATAAATAATGTCAAGCAAAAATAACAATAATTGACATAACAAATCATCATATCATCACAATAATATTCTCAAATCATAATAATATTAGCAAGATCCTAGGCAAGATACTAAAAAGATTAATAACAAATCCTAGCATGTCACTAAACAATAAAGATGAAAGCTTTATCCCTAACATGATACTAACATGATAGAAGAAAGAGGAAGCAACCTAAACATGATACTAGAAAGCAATAAAAGCATCCTAACATGATACTCGGAATTAAAATAATATAATCATGCTTTCTAAAGATACAGAGAAATTAAAACAACTTTATTTGTTGCCTCGTGACACACGTTAGTAACTTCAAGGAAAATATTAAATCAAACAATTAATAATTGAAATAGGGATTTGGGACCAAACCCTCAGAAATTATCAACCTTTCACGTCTAGGGTGAAGGTAACTTTGAACTTGGCTAGGTGTGTCTAGAACTCGTGAATGCGGTATGGTGTTTGTAAAAAGGCTAGGCTAGAAAGAGGGAGAAACACTACAAAAAAATGATAATAGGCAACACTTAAGATTGCAACACTTACATAAATGTTACTCTTAATAATCTAATACAACAATATTTATTTGTTGCCTTGAACTAAAGTAACAGAAAAAAGGTGTTGCTCTAGACTATATAAGGCAACAGTCGCTTAAAGTGTTACCTTTTTCTTGTCTAAGACAACAAACATAACAATTATTGCATGAAAAGATAACAATAACAAAATTATTGTTTGAACATGTAACATTAATATCTATGTTACCATCGATGGCAACAATCATATTAAAAAGATGTTGCTCTTATATATATATATATATATATATATATATATATATATATATATATATATATATATATATATATATATATATATATATATATATATATATATATATATATTTTGTAGACACCCAAATGTGTCTCCTCAAAACCAAACCAAGTGATGAATACCTTTCATTTAATTTGTTATCGAACAAAGAGAAAGTGTGAAAAGTCTAGTGATGAGGTAGTTTTTATTAAAAATCTCTCTTTCTATTTTCGAAAACCTACCTTATCTATGAAAAACATATTTCAGTTTAGTTAGGTCCATGATATGGGTCCAATAATAATGTAGTTGGATGGGGCTTGAAAAGAAATTTCCAACTATATATTATAAGCCCAATTCCGATGAATAATGAGGAAGTTATGGCCAAAATACTAAGCTAGGCCCAAGTTGGATTTTACCTACGACCCAATGATCATGTGGAGGGCCCAAAGGTTTAATCCTATTCTTAAAATAATTAGGATTAATTAGAAACTTCCATAAGTTTCTAAAAGATCCTGATTATCCTTTTTGAAAAGATAAAATCAAAGAGTTTGAAATTGAATAAAACTTTCCTTCTTTTTTAATCCTAATTCTATTCGAATTTAAAGATGTTCAAAGACAGTCAGATATTATTTTTATGCCTCATAATCTTTATCAAAATCTTATATGGTTCGATAGATCAAGAAATTATCTTTCTAATGATATATTATAATATTAATTCCGAGCTATAACGAAAAAGATATGAAAGAAATACGAAACTCTATCCAAAACTGACACCCTTCCACTATTTCGGCCATATCTTTTTATATAAAAAATATTTTAATCTGATTACAATTGGGTTTGAAAGTAGACTTCAAGATATGATAAAAAGATATGATAAAAACAAAATATATCAAAAGATATGATAAAAACAAAATCCGCAAAAAAGCGTCAAACGACAGGTCTGTTGCTTGGCGATGATACCTGTCTCCTGGCGACAAGCTTGTCACCTGGCGCTGCTCCTGTCGTTGGCGACAGGAGGTCTTTTATTTCGAATAGGACTTGAACTCTTTTCTTTCGATTTCCGTGCTATTTTTTCTATATATAGGGGTCATATCTCCCCGTTTTTAATCATTCACAATCATCATCTCTCTCTTTCTCTCTCTAAAAGCTAGAAGCTTTCCTTCTTTCTCTATTCTTTTTCTAAACCTTCCCTCTTACAAAATTGCTCATACATTAGTTCTAGACACATCTAGCCAAGTTCAAAGTTGTCTTCGCCCTAGACGTAAAAGGTTGATAAATTATGAGGGTTTGGTCCCAAATCCCTATTTCAATTATTTGATTTAATTTGTACTGTTTTAATATTTTCCTTGAAGTTACTAACGGGTGTATTTTGTTATTAGAAATAGATACAAGACATTGAAGTAAGTAATTTAATTGTTTCATTGATCTTTTGATATAGAAATCATGCTTAGGTTATTTTGTTGATTCCTAGTATCATGTTAGGATGTTTTATTAATTCCTAGTATCATGTTATAATGTTTTATTGTTTCCTAGTATTATGTTTAGGGTAATAATTAAGTTTCTAATATCAAATATGATTATTATGATGCTTCCTATTTCTTTCCTAATATTATGTTAGTATCATGTTAGGGCTAAAGCTTTGATTTTTAATGTTTAGTGACATGCTAGAGTTTGTTATTAATCTTGTTAGTATCATGCCTAGAATCTTGCTAATAATATTATGTTTTAACATGATTATTTTAATTATGATTATAATGATGATTAATATCATATTACTTGATGTTTATTACTATTTTTATTGCTTGATCACGCCTTTTATGCATGTTCAAAGGGAATTTTTACTTGTAATCACGCTTAATAAGACAATTAATAATCTTGTTTAGGGTTAATTTGATTATAATTCAAGTGATCGCCAATAATAGCTTTATTTGTGCATTAATATTAAACCAACATAGATAAACAGGTTTAGGGTTAACCTATTGATTGCATGTTAGGCAGAAAGCGCACATGAATACGAGAAGAATAAAATAGAGGCCTATTTTTAGGGTGTAGACACCCATTTGTGTCTCCCCAAAACCAAACCCAGTGATGAGTACCTTTCACGTCGAATCATAATCGAATGAAGTGAAAGTGTGGAAAGTTTAGTGTTGCGGATAGTTTTAATTTCTTTTCTCCTCTCTCTGTTTTTGAAAACCTATTTTAAGAAAACAGCCAATCTAGTTTAGTTGGTCCATGATATGGGTCCAATAGTGTTTAGTTGGATAGGGCTTGAAAAGAGCTTTCCAACGATATATTATAAGCCTAATTCCGATGAATATTGAGGAAGTTATGGCCAAATTACTAAACTGGGCCTTGTTTGAGCCTTATATGCGGCCCAATGATCTAGAGGAGGGCCTAATATAGATTTATCATTCCTAATGCAATTAGGAATGGTTTTAGTCTTCTAAATTCTTCTAGAAGGTTCTTTTCATTCCTAATTCAATTAGCATTGATAAATTGACTTTTGTTGACTTTTTAGAGTTTTAATCAGAATAAAAGAATGTTTTTGAGGAAAATACGATTTTATCCTCCTATACGACAATTTCTATCTGATTTTAGAAAACGCGTCAATATTTTAGTCAGCGCCAAACGCCAGCATTAGCGCCTGACGCTAAGCTTGGCGCCTGGCGCTAGTGTCAGCGCCTGACGCTAACCTCGTTTTACGCGTCAGAACTCTGTTTTGATTTTTTATCTTTTTGGTTGATTTTCTCTATAAATAGTCTCCTAAAAACTCCGTTTTCATTCACCAACTCTCATCAAGATTTTCTTGATTACTCTCTCTCTATCTCTCTCTGTTTTTTAGACTAGCCTTTTCTCAAATACAAAATTCCGCATTCGCAAGACTTAGATACACCTAGCCATATTCGAAGTTGCCTTCGCCCTAGACGTGAAAGGTTTAATTTATGAGGGTTTGGTCCCAAATCTCACTTTCAATTATTTAATTTAATTATTGTTTGTTTATTATTTTCCTTGAAGTTACTAACGCGTGTATTTTGTTATTAGAAAGAGGTACGAAGCATCCAAATAAGTACTTTAATGGTTTAATTGATATTATGACATAGAAATCATGCTTAGATTGTTATTTTAATTCCTAGTGTCATGTTAGGATGTTTTCCTTAATTTGATGTTTAGGGTGACAACAATAAATTCCTAGTTTCAAGTCTAGGGTAACTTTAATATTTAGTATGATTAAAAGTATGGTGCTTCCTATGTTCTTTCCTAATAGTATCATGTTATGGTTAAAGCTTTGATTTTTATTGTTTAGTGACATGTTATGGTTTGTTATTAATCTTGTTAGTATCATGCCTATGATCTTGCTATTATTGTGCTTTAACATGATTTATGATTATTAATTCATGATTATGAATATTATTGTGATGATTATTTATTATGTTGCTTGATTTTTATTGTTATTGCTTGATCACACCTTTTATGCATATTTAAAGGGAATTGGTACTTGTAATCATGCTTAATAAGATAATTAATAATCTTGTTTAGGGTTAATTTGATTATAATTCAAGTGATCGCCAATAATAGTTTTATTTGTGCATTAATATTCAACCAAATAGATAAATAGGTTTAGGGTTAACCTATTGATTGCATGTTAGTCAAAAAGCGCACATGAATACAATCAGAATAAAGTAGAGGCCTATTATTAGGGCAGGTTCAATCTCTTTTAGGTTGGATTTGTACCTTCATCCCCGAACTACCAGTCATGGTTCAAGACCTATTGGAGTTGACGATCTCTTGGATCGTTAAGGGGTGTAACCTTCACCTCGTGAACGGTTTACAAGTTCTTAAAACTTGTTGACGACTCTTTTGCTCTATCTTCTTTCCCTTTGGACGCCACCGTACTTTAGTGTATGATCACAGTGGGGTTCAAGCTAGGGATAACGCTTGAAATATTCCCTACAATTTTTGGCGACTCCACTGGGGAGGATTTCTATTCTAATTCCTGAAATTTATTTTGGCAATGATTTGTAATGAGTGGATAAGACTCGAAACGTTCTAAGTATTTCATGTGCGTAATTTTAATTAACATTATTGTCATATGCATAAAAAAGGTCTCATTGGAAAGTTCATCCGTAATGAGTTAAACCATAGTATTTTTACGCATAGGGAATTCGAGAAATATCTTTCACAACTAGGGCCGAAATAACACTGCGTGAAACTGGAAAATTTTATCGAGCACAGAAAGCTGCTGAGGCATGTAGGAATTAGCGTCAGCGAACAGAAGTTAGCGCCAGAATTTTGACTGTAGCGCCAGACGACAACTCTGTTGCCTAGCGCTAAAGCCAAAAGTTGGCGCTAAATTCTTCCAATACCGAGCCAGAAATATGCGTTCTAATTTCGACCAGTTTTTAGCATTGTCTGCTCGATCCTACTTCATGATTAAGTTTTTTTCACTTTTCTGAAACCTATATGTGTTCTACATATGGACATAACCCCCTAGGAATTTATGCTCCATCTACCTGATTGAACGCTCTGAGCAACAAAGAGTACATACGAGAATGTTGAATTCACCAAACCATGGAAGCGAGTTTTTTCTTAACTCGCGGTGTCCTATCCACTCGCGCCAACCCTTCACGGTTAGGCTTCCGTGCGGTGCATCCGGACAATTAACCATGGACCCTCTATTGACTAACCATATCCCGAACTTTAGAGAACTAGAGCCATGGTTAGGTTGCAAACTCATTGCATCATATTGTGCCTACTTGACTAATTGTGCATTATCTGTTGTGCATATTAGGGGTGTTCAAATTCGGGTACCCGGGTTTTCGGGTACTTGTTAATCTGTCCCATGTCCCGACCCGAATATCTCGGGTACCCGGGTTCTAGGTACCCGAATTATTCGGGTCGGGTCATAGGGTACCCGGATCTCTTAGTTTCAATTTCAGTAGTTCTGATATACAAAGTATAGAATTTAGTTCCAATTTCAGCTCCATATATTCCATGAACAAATGCTAAATTAAATTAATTAACAAACGCTAAATTAAATTAATTAACAAATGCAATAAAACAAATTTGAGCACAAAATACACTACAATTAGTCAATTAGTACAATTACCACGATAATACAAATTACAACAAATTCAAATCGCATGAGAATTACGAAAAAAATATTCAATATACAAATTGAAGGATACCAAAAATCAATTACGAAAGAGAAATTGATAATACACGACAAGATGGACATCATCTCCCTCTACCCCTCGTCCGAAGACCACCTCATAGCCAACCTACATACACCACCAATCTCCAACTCAAACAATCTCCGACCTTGATAAATGGTGAGGTGAGATGGTGAGACTGTTGCAAACTTGCAAATTGTGGATATTGTTGTCGCCGCCTCGCCGGTTGCATGCGTGAGTTGTAGAGAAAATTTTAAATTTTCTGTGAAAAGAGAGTGGAGGGATGATTGAATATCAAAAGAACAAGAATAAAGTGAAAAAAAAAGAGAGAAAGAGATAGGAGGGAATGACGGCTAAGTTTATTGGAGTGAGAATAATAAACCCTAAGAGGCTAGGATTTAGTGGGCTGGGTTGGCTGGGAATATAAAGTAAGTAGTGACAGTTTCATTGTTGTTCTTTTTTTTTTTTTTTTTTTTTTAACCGGGTATGCGGGTACCCGATATTAGCACAACGTGTCCAATGTCCTGGCCCACGAAATTGTTATTTTACCAGGACGGGTACCCGACCCGCCAAAAACAGAAAAAATTCCTAATTTCCCATCGGGATTTTTACGGGTCATCGGGTAATTGGGAGGGATAATCGGGTCGGGTTTTTTTGAACACCCCTAGTGCATATGGTATATGTTTTTCTTAACCGTTTGTTTGACTTGTGCTAAGATTAAATAAATTAATGACTAAAAGAACTTTGCCTAATTAATTAATTAATTAATTAATTTGAGTAAATAAAATCTAATATTTTAACCAGAATTGACCTAGTACGACTTTAGGCATACCCCTATTGATTAATAATACCGAAAGCAGTTCCAGATCAATGTTCTAGCACTAGCGCCGAGATTTGGATTGCAGCGCCACTCTGTGGAGTGTAGCGCCTGGTGACAGCTCTGTCGTCCGGCGCTACACTATACAGTGCGGCGCCAGTCCTGTCGTTTTGGCGACAGTTCGGTTTATTGCTCGAGTCATCACCTTGTGTCTAATTAAACAGTTTGCTAATCAATTCTAATTATACCTTGTTAAGTCGTTAATCGAGTCTAGTCACATAGTCTAGCCACGTGGTCATGACACGAATCTTAACATGTCACCTACACTCACTAGTTTAACACACACTTGGTACGTGTCACCATGACCATGTCTTAGGTTCATGCATGAGTCAGTTTTTTCCGTCATTTGAGTTGGGGGTACATTCTATTCCTAATTTTCCACATCTCTCCATCTACATGCTTTCTCCATAACACCACCCTCATTTTCCTACCTTCTTCTATCTATTGCATGTTAAATAAAGTTTGAGTCAAACAATTAACAATGAATATCCCCAAATTCCTTTTCCACAGTACTTGGTCGAGGAGAGAAGGGCGATTAATCAAGGATAATCTCTTTATTCAAGTCTTACTTTTTGATAAACCGATTCGTCAAAAGAGGAAGGCTAAAAAGATAATGGCAACTCAAGACGAAGTTAATGAACTTAGGAGTCAATTGACTGACGTGACTGAGGTGTTAAAGGCTTTAACCCTCAAAATTGATGACCCTGTGAAGCAACAACAAATGAACCTCATGCAAGAAAGCTTAAGCAAGCTATCTAGTGACTATAAATTTCAGGGCATTAGTTCACAAGGGATCTTGGTGGATAAAGAACTTCTTCCGCATAAGTTTAATGCCAACGACATCCCGAAATTCAAGGCAACTGACAACCCTCATTTTTTTCTAAGAGCTTTTGAAACAATAATAAGTATTAAGGGTATAGATAAGAAAGTGTTTCCCTCTATATTTTCTCTATCTCTTGAAACCGTTTGTCAACAATGGTTCTTCTTCCTTGACAAAGAGAAAACCTCTACCTGGGAATCGATAGTAAACGCTTTCATTGATAGATACAAGTGTAATATTCAAGTTGAAACCGATTATAGACAATTTGAAATTCCAAGACAAAAAGAGAACGAAGGCTTTACTTCTTTCTTCAATAAGTGGAGGGAAACTTCGGCTAAGATGATTGAGGTCCCCACCGAAAAAGAGTATGTAAGGATGTTTATCAAGAATCTCCAAGAAAAGTATTCAAAGCACTTAAAATATCAACACAACTTGAACACTTTCAAAGCCGTTTATGACATCGGAATTGAAATTGAAGATGACCTCGCAAAACAAAAGGCTACTAACAATAGTAACCACAGTGGCTGGAAAGGAAAGAAGAACGACAATCCTTCTTCTTCCGAAAACGCCCTCTCTAGTAATAATGTTAGTACCTTTGACCATAATGGTGTCTTAGCCATGGACAATCAAGGATGTAAAAGGAAACCCAGGAGAGAGTTCACACCCATTGGAATGACCTACGATGCTGCTTTCGATCGTCTCTATGATCGAGGGTTAATCAAACCTATTGGCCCTACCGAGGATCCAACGCCTGAAAATCGATCTTCGAGATGGAATCCCAACTCTTATTGCAAGTACCATCGAGGACGCGGTCATACTACTGATGAATGCTACAGGTTTCAAAATCTCATTCAAGATCTCATAGAAGCAAATAAGATCCCATTGCCTCTAGCTAACGAGAAGACTGGGTGATGATGAAGCAAACGACACAAGACAGAGGCGAGCTTCAACGACGAGATTTCATGACCTTTTTTTTTTTCTATTTCTTTTTTTATTTACCCTTTCCCCCAATAAGTCTAGCATAGGCACCTTTCTTTTCCCTTAGATGAATTTTGTAGAATCTTTCTTTTTCCCTTTTAATAAAATGAGTATTTATTTCCTTGCATATGATAATTTCATTACATTGCATTAAAAAAAAATATCCATGTCAAACTAAGCACAAGGTATACCAATGATTTGAGGCACCCCTTGTAGCGACATCATATCACTTCTCACCCTTCAAATATACAATCTCTTCTTGATAAACCACTTTGAGCCTCGTCTAACGATAGACCTTTCTTTATTCAACATACATCTACCTAACCTTGGGATGGGGCAGTGTGCAATTTATGCAATTTTCAATATCATAAAAAGCTTGAGTGACTTCAAAAGATTAAAATAGCAAAAAATAAAAAATAATAAAAATAAATAAAAGTGTACAAAAGGGCAAGTGTTCCAATGTTTTTGATATGAACATGTCTCAGATTGCGTCTCTTATTGAGTGCTCGGTACCGTGCCTGAGAAACATGAATGCCAAGTAAGTGATAGACCGCATGATTGGGATTGCCCACACTTATGAAAATAAAATAAATGCTAAAGCAAAAAAAAAAAAAAAAAGAGCTAAAAAAGAATTAAAAGCCTCAAGCATAAAATTATAAATTAAAAAGCAAGGTTGCACACCTTGGGGGCTTATCGAGGGTCTTGAGCCTTTATCCCCTTCTTCTAAAACCTTTAGCCTAACCGCGTTACAACCCTTAAAAAGACTTTTTTGAGGTATACACACACTTGTGCGAGGTTCGGCTAGAGCTACGTTCAGCCTGATTCCTAACGGATACGTAGGCAACCTCAAATCGAGGTGCGGCCGTAATAAACATGCATTCATATTCACATTCACACACTCTCACACCATGATCATATCAAAAGATCTCCAATGCTCATCCCTATCTACTTAGAGCTAGACTTGGGGGCTTGATCCCTATATCATTAGCTTACCTAGCCTAAGAGTCACCATTATTTGACTCTCCTAAAAATAATATTTTCCCACACACTTAGCCCTTCCGGCCTAACTTTAGTGTCACTATCACACACATCACAAATACATGACCAAATATACTTCCCTTAGGAACCATTTGTCATGAAATCTTAACACAACATTGAAGCATACTTCGTCATAACAAAATCACTCATCAATCATAATCATCATTGCATCGAAGTATGAAGTGCTTAGCCTCCATGCCTAATTTACCCAAATACTTTCATCATTGAGTCAACCATTGAGATAGCCTAGGATGGATTAATCCTTGCACCTTGAGAGATAGTATCAAACAACATTTGACTAAGCTCATTAAACATGCATTCAAAAACTTCGCTTCTTTCTTTTTTGGCGTCATTCTTTTTCGGGAGAAAGTCGGTACCCTCCACAAAAATGGCGGGAAATTTTTGCTTTTTTCATTTTCGAGTCGCACAATCATAATACAATGCACACACGGGTCATGAGTCACACGTGTCATTTCACTTCGAGTCGAGTCAATCTCGAGTCAATCACAGCGAGTCAAGTTTATACCTTGAGTCGTGTCAAGTCAATGAGTCAGGCAACATTAAACCTTAGGTCAACCCTTAAATAATTAAAGAAAGATAAGAAAAGTCCTACAGTCAAAGATATCAATGCAGGTGCATCCTAGCAAGCGAGGACATTCCCGGATTTTTTTTGAAAAAACCGCGAATATGACACAGGAGATTCCTCCAAGATAAGAGGAGTTACATTGATCGGTAAATTAGATATGAAGAGTTTTAATTTACAAAAGACTTGAGCGGATTTGGTTGAAAGGAAACGACCAAGTTCAAAGTTCGGAGCGAAACCAAGCAATAGCGGCAGCAAGAGCAGAGTAGGGAAGACCCGACTCCAGCAACAGACGACAAGACTGTCGTCTGGCAACAACATCTAGCGTCTGGAAACAGAGTTTAGCACTTGGCTCTAGATCCCATCGTCTGCCGACAAAGCTAATTCTCGACGCTAGAGATATTTCAGCAACGATAGAGCTCGAAGCCTCTCAGAATGGTTATTTCGACCTCATACAACAATTTCGGGTTCCTTGGTACGCCAATTAGCCCCTATAAGAAAATTGACATGGTTAATAGTCGGATCAATTACAATCGTAGTAAGTGATTGACCTAACAAAAAATTGTCTCACTTAGCTTAAGCGCCTAAAACACTGGCTCATTACAAGCACCAACGTATCGGTTTAAAATCAAGCACTTAAACGACAATATTTTCAAATATGCATTGTCGCGCATTCTTCTTAAACGACAATATTTCCAAAAACGGATTGTCGCGCATTCTTCTTAAACGACAATTTTTCCAAAAATTGGATTGTCATCCCCAACTGACAATATTTCCAAAAATGGATTGTCGTGCATCTTTTTCAACGACAATTTTTCCAAGATTTGGATTGTCATCTCTGGCAAAGTTTCCAAGCGTGGATTGTCGTGCTCCTTCTCTATTTGGAAATTTTTTCCAAGTTCGGATTGTCATCGCTAGCAAGTTTTCCGAGATTGGATTGTCATACACCCAGTTCCCTATGAAAAAATTTCCTTAAGGATTGTTGTAGGTCTCTATTCATCATAAATATCGGCAATGGTTCCTCAACGTGGATTGTCATTCATTTCAGTAAGTGGCAAATTTTCTCGAAGTGGATTGTCGGACGACTCTTTTTTGCAAATGTTCTAAGACGCGGATTGTCAATAGTGGCAATATTTTCCCAAAAGGATTGTCACATAGCATTGGCAAATTTCCAAGGTGGATTGCTTTCAAGAGTTATATTTCAGTATGTGGATTGTCGATCGTATCAAAGTTCTTATGACAGATTGTTATGAAGCATTGACAACTTTTCCTAAAAATTGGATTTTGGAAACTTTCCCTAAATCGGATTGTCATACATCATACAAGAGTTGTGTTGGCAACTATTCCCAAAGAAAAGAGGATTGTTATCACAACAAAGGCACCGACATACTGGTTCATTCAGAAAGGCACCGACATACTGGTTCATTCAGAAAGGCACCGACATACTGGTTCATTCAGAAAGGCACCGACATACTGGTTCATTCAGAAAGGCACCGACATACTGGTTCATTCAGAAAGGCACCGACATACTGGTTCATAATTCAGCAAAAAGCACCGACATACTGGTTCACAAGCAGCAAAGCGCCGACGTACAGGCATAGCGGAAGCAAAGTTCAAGCGAGCTTTTAAAAGATCGACAAGCGGAGGTATTCGATAATTTTCTTTGGAAAATTATCGCAACAAATGAGGATAGCTTCAAGCGAGGATATCTTCGGCAACATTCCCTAGCTTGCGGAGAGTTGTCACAAACAACTGAAGGTGATTTCAAGTGAAGTTGTCTTCGATCGTGTTCCCTAAGATGTGGAAGATGGTCACAAAGCGGAAGAGGATCGTTTCAAGCAAAGCAATCTTCGATGGTGTTCCCTGGCTTGTGGAAGATTATCAAGGCGGAAATTGGAGGCAGTTACAAGGGTAGCAGTCTTCAAACAGGAAGGCATTCTCTAAATTGCAGGAGGTCGTCAAGAAAAACAGCAAATACAACAGCAAATCGGTTACTTTCAGAGACGAGTGCTCGACAGTGCAAGATACGCGTATCTTAATTCTTTTATCTGTTTTAACTAACGCTAGTTTGCAGGAATCGGCGTTACAAGAATGATTTAGGATCGCAGAACGTTCTGAATCATTCTCCGTCCCTATCGATACTTTGACTTTTGTTTTCGAAACTTGCGTTTCTCCAAACTCAGTCAAAGTGGGGGCTTCTGTAGACACCCATTTGTGTCTCACCAAAACCAAACCCAGTGATGAGTACCTTTCACGTCGAATCATAATCGAATGAAGTGAAAGTGTGGGAAGTTTAGTGTTGCGGATAGTTTTAATTTTTTTTCTCCTCTCTCTGTTTTTGAAAACCTATTTTAAGAAAACAGCCAATATAGTTTGGTTGGTCCATGATATGGGTCCAATAGTAGTTTATTTGGATAGGTCTTGAAAAGATATTTCCAACGATATATTATAAGCCTAATTCCGATGAATATTGAGGAAGTTATGGCCAAATTACTAAACTGGGCCCGATTTGAGCCTTATATGCGGCCCAATGATCTAGAGGAGGGCCTAATGTAGATTTATCATTCCTAATGCAATTAGGAATGGTTTTAGTCTTCTAAATTCTTCTAGAAGGTTCTTTTCATTCCTAATTCAATTAGCATTGATAAATAGACTTTTGTTGACTTTTTAGAGTTTTAATCAGAATAAAAGAATGTTTTTGAGGAAAATACGATTTTATCCTCCTATACGGCAATTTCTATCTGATTTTAGAAAATGCGTCAATATTTTAGTCAGCGCCAAACGCCAGCATTAGCGCCTGACGCTAAGCTTGGCGCCTGGCGCTAATGTCAGCGTGTGGCGCTAACCTCGTTTTACGCGTTAGAACTCTGTTTTGATTTTTTATCTTTTTGGCTGATTTTCTCTATAAATAGTCTCCTAAAAACTTCATTTTCATTCACCAACTCTCATCAAGATTGTCTTGATTACTCTCTCTCTCTCTCTCTTTTCTAGACTAGCCTTTTCTCAAATACAAAATTCCGCATTCAAAAGACTTAGATACACCTAGCCATATTCGAAGTTGCCTTTGCCCTAGACGTGAAAGGTTTAATTTCTGAGGGTTTGGTCCCAAATCTTTCTTTTAACTATTGAATTTTATTATTGTTTGTTTATTAGTTTCCTTGAAGTTACTAACGCGTGTATTTTGTTATTAGAAAGAGGTACGAGGCATCCAAGTAAGTACTTTAATGGTTTAATTGATATTATGACATAGAAATCATAATTAGATTGTTATTTTGATTCCTAGTGTCATGTTAGGATGTTTTCCTTTATTTGATGTTTAGGGTGACAACATTAAATTCCTAGTATCATGTCTAGGGTAACTTTAATATTAAGTATGATTAAAAGTATGATGCTTCCTATGTTCTTCCTAATACATCATGTTAGGGTTAAAGCTTTGATTTTTATTGTTTAGTGACATGCTAAGGTTTGTTATTAATCTTGTTAGTATCATGTCTAGGATCTTGCTATTATTATGCTTTGACATGATTTATGATTATTAATTCATGATTATGAATATTATTGTGATGGTTATTTATTATGTTGCTTGATTTTTATTGTTATTGCTTGATCACACTTTTTATGCATATTTAAAGGGAATTGGTACTTGTAATCATGCTTAATAAGATAATTAATAATCTTGTTTAGGGTTAATTTGATTATAATTCAAGTGATCGCCAATAATAGTTTTATTTGTGCATTAATATTCAACCAACATAGATAAACAAGTTTAGGGTTAACCTATTGATTGCATGTTAGTCAGAAAGCGCACATGAATACGATCAGAATAAAGTAGAGGCCTATTATTAGGGCAGGTTCAATCTCTTTTAGGTTGGATTTGTACCTTCATCCCCGAACTACCAGTCATGGTTCAAGACCTATTGGAGTTGACGATCTCTTGGATCGTTAAGGGGTGTAACCTTCACCTCGTGAACGGTTTACAAGTTCCTAAAACTTATTGGCGACTCTTTTGCTCTATCTTCTTTCCATTTGGACGCCACCGTACTTTAGTGTATGATCACAGTGGGGTTCAAGCTAGGGATAACGCTTGAAATATTCCCTACATAGGGCAGGTTCAATCTCTTTTAGGTTGGATTTGTACCTTGATCCCCGAACTTCCAGTCATGGTTCTAGACCTATTGGAGTTAACAATCTCCTGGATCGTTAAGGGTGTAACCTTCACCCTGTGAACGGTTTACAAGTTCCTTAAACTTGTTGGCGACTCTTTTACTCTAGTTTCCTTCCCTTTGAACGCCACCATGCTTAAGTGTATGATCACAGTGGGGCTTAAGTGTGGGATGGTTTTTAGAGTTCATTTAGGTAGTTTTCAAGCTTAGATTAATTGTTCATAGCTTATTTTAGCTTGTTTTGATTTTGTTGTGATCATGTTGTGCTTTTATGGGTAGTTTCGTTGTTTTTGATGTATTTCAAGATGAACGAGACTAATTTGGATGGCCACGAGAGTTTGTTAAGATGGAAGAGTGATGATACCTGTGTCCGCCCTGGCAGGGCAAAGGAAGGAGAAGAGAAGAGCAAAGTAGTACATAGATGTATCTTACCCCCATCGCCCTGGAGGGAAACATTGCCCTGGCAGCCAGGGCGAAGAAGAAAAGAAGTGAAGAATTCAACTCCCATCTGCCCGGACCGGCCAGCATTGCCCTGGCAGACCGGGTGGGCAGAGAATTGTGCGAGGAGGCGAGTTTGTCTGTCGCGCCCGACCGGGCTGCTTTTCCCGGTCTGACCGGGCGGAGTTTCGCGAAGCGTATTTTTACTATTTTCGGGTTTCTTATTTTAAGGGTTATAAATACTTTTTGTAAATCCCGACTAAACATACTTAGTTTTTATATTCTAGCTTTTAAACCTTCATTAGAACCCTAATATTCTCTCTAGATCTAGATTAATTTGCACTTTCAAGTTTTGATCTTTGTTCATCAACAATTGGTACTTTTCTTCATTCAAGCAATTGGTATTCATCTTTATTTCCTCTTTTACTTTTTATTACTTATTAATTATGTTTTCTTCATTGAATATTGTTTTTGTTTTCGTTAATATGTGTGAGTAGTATTCTTATTCCAAGATCTAGCGGAACCCGAATATGATTGATGCATGTTTTAATTCTTTAAATTCTCTAAAAATAATTGTAATTGATATGCTTAATTGATTGTGCTTATGCCAATACTAGATTAGGGATAATTGGTATTGTTATTAATCCTTTGTTTTAATCGCAACGAGAGTTGGGTTTTGACGGATTTGAATAAATCAATTAAGGGTTTGAAGTTCATCACGGGAGTAGTTGAATGGATGATTAGGAAGTTAGAGTAATGTGCTCAAGGTCTTTAATTTACATGATTCCACGGAAGTAGGCTTGATTGTGATTAGAGAAGCCATTGATAACTCAGGAGAGACCATTGGTATTATTCATGGATTACTTTTCCTCATTAATCAATTGAATTATGTGTTAGGGTTAGAACGACTATTGCATTAATTGTATTCGTGGTGATGCTTGATCTTGGATGTTTTTAGCATTGATTTGTCATATTGTTTTGATTTAATCGTTTTAATTAGTTCTTAGATATTGATTCTCATTTACTTGATTTGATTACTTGCTTGGTAATTGCTTGAGTCTATTTAATTGGTTGAACCATAGTCTTTTGGGATCCGACCCTTGCTTGCTTGTCTACATAGTAATGGTCTAGTTAGGTTTATTTTTGTTAGGTACGTGACACGCCTATCAATATATATATATATATGTATATATATATATATTTATATAATGTTTGGTGGATTTGGTAGGGAACTCACCCAATTTCGATCCCTACCAACTACTAAATGCTTGAGAGTGGCAATATTTTGAAATATTTTTTAATTGTCTCCTTAGATAGCAACATTTTTTATTTGTTGTCTTTGTAAAAATGTTGTCTTATGTATCATTTTACCTTGGCTTTAAAAATTGTTGCCTTTGAATAAAAATGTGTTTCCTTATGATAGACAACGGAGGCATATGTTACGCCTCGTATATGTTGCCTTAGCTACAAGGCAATAATTTTTTAATATTATGCAATGGTTTTGAACTGTTACCTTTGCTCTATTTTGTTGTAGTGAAAGAACAAGCTATCGCTTAAGAGAGAGAGAGAAGAATTAGATGATTGTTTATGATTGTGAATGATTGAAAATGGGGATTTACGACCGTCTTTATAAGGAAAAAGGTCCTGAAACGATCAGAAAAAGACCGAATGTGTTTCGGAGTAAAACTGCTCCCATCGCGGCGCGACAGGATTCATCGCAACGCGATGGATTTGTCGTTTTGCGATGGTTCACACGCTAACTCAAAGATGTATAGAGTCCTTACTCTAATTCAATTTGACTAATTAACGTCCGTACTTATCTTTTAAAACCATATTTAATTCTTTTAAAAAAACACTTGTTTTATTCCAATTAAAATTCTTTATTTTCTAAAAGATATAATTACTAATCCTAAATTCACTAGAATTTAAAATAACCTTCTAGATATTCTAGAAGATTAAAATAAATCCTAATGACTTTAGGAATATTAATCAATGGGCCTTCCACTTGATCATTAGGCCATATAAAACCATTTCAAGCCAAATTTAGCATTTCGACCATAATTTCCTCATTATTCATCGGAATTAGGCTTATAATATATCGTTGAAAAGCTCTTTTCCATCCCAATCCAACTACACTATTATTGGAAATTCATTTTGGACCAAAAATAAACTAGACTTGACATTTTCATAAATAGGGTACGAGAAGAAACATTTTCAAAAATAGAAAGAAGTATATTTTTTAAAACGACCGCATCACAAGACTTTTCACATTTTACTTCGTTCGATAATCAAATGGCGTGAAATATATTCATCACTGGGTTTGGTTTTTGGGGAGACAATCAAGTGTCTACAGAAAGATATCCTTAGGACATGCATGCCTTATTAAGGTCGGTATAACTCACACCCATTCTCCATGTTCCATTTGACTTTTTAATAAGAACTAAGTTTGCTACCCATTCGAGGTGGTAACATTGCCGAATGAAATCAGCGTCCAGCAGCTTCTTAACTTCTGTTGCGGCCGCCTGATTCCTTTCTTCTCCATAACTTCTCTTCTTCTTCCGGACAAGCTTGATAGCCGGGTTCACGGCCAACTTATGAATAGCCAAGTTTGGACTAATGCCCGAAATTTCATATACTTCAAAAGCAAACACATCTTTGAACTCTTTCAAAAATTTTACTAGGTCCTCTCTAAGCAAACCCATAGCCATAATGCCTACCTTAACTGTCAGATCAGGTATTTCGGGTCGAGCATTATGTCTTTATGATCACCGGCCGATGTCGACCTTAATTCCCTTAGTCGACCGCGGTCATTAGCTTCTATGCTTGCTCCTTCTTGATCGATTTATACTTCTGTCAGACCTTGTATGCTTAGAGTGACCCTTCATCTGAGTTTGGCTTAGACGCTTTTCCTCGTCCTCGAGTTGTTGTCTTTGTAGGACTTTACTATTAGCAGAATTACATGAATCATATTCATAAGCATCTAACACCAAGATCAATGCATAACACATAAAGAACAATTAATAATACCCTTGAAGTGTGATTCCATGTGCAATCGAGCAAGAACAACATCCTAAGCGTGATTCCTCTACTTGGTCCACGAGCACAGATTAAACCTCTACTAATGCTAGTTAGTTGGAATTGAACCTTTCAATCAACCTTCTACGGATAAGAGAGAAACACGAACTAACCATAATCCACCACCAAGAACACCACGTGCCACCAAGGAGGTGGCCGGCCTTAGGGAGAGAGAGGGGAGGGCCGTGAGTGAGAAAGAGAGATTAGGGTTTGAGACTTGGTTGTTTGAGTTACAATTCACTATAAGTTAATTGTTATTCTAAATTTTTGTCATAAATCTTATTTATAAATCATCAATAACTGTATACTAAAAGACACACCAGCAATGACACGTGTCATTTTCTTGTGTGTCCTTAGTTTTGTTTTGAATAAATTTTAATTAAAGAAACAAAATTTATTTACGAAAATAATTCTCTAATCTTATACGATATAATTACTTAAAATAAAAAAGGTTTGACATATATTTTACACGAATATTTATATAGCTATTAAAAATTTCTTAACATTCCTTTATTTTACTAATTTTCAACATCGTTTTATATCTAACATATCTTACGTAATCCTTTATTTTGCTCAAAATTTGTCAACTATATTTTTAGATTTTTTTTTTGTTTTATAAAAACTGATTATAATGATAGTTTAATAATGGTTATTAAAAATTACCGTGCATGGCACGGGAACTAACCTAGTCACATCTCTAAATAAGAGTCCATGTAAAGCCCAAATACCTTATCCTAATCAAACTACTCTAGCCAACCACTTTACATGGTATGTCATGATCTCATGAGGCCCCTTAATAGGCCTCTTACTTGTTTAACCCAATACCTTTGTCGTGCGACCTCATAGGATCCATTCTATTGGGCTTTGGACTATTTGACTAGCTTAAAGATCATTTATCATATCTAGCAACAGACATCGATGACAATGAACTTATTATCTTTATAATAGTATTCCTTAATATATCTAGTAATTGCACTTATCAAAGACATAATTCCTTCGGTCTTCATGGCCAGCTGATTGCATTCTTTTGCCATTTTCTGGTTTACATGAATGGAACCAATCTTTCCATCCGTCTGCTCAAACTTCATTAGCATCAGATGAGGGACGATTACTACTTTTGCTACTGTTAAAGTGGGGCGGCCAAGGATGACATTGTAGCTAGTGAGCTCTTTAACTATTAGGAAGTGGACATGTATTTTTCTTCTCCCTTCTTCCCGAATCAAATAGGCAGGTTAATTTGTCCGACCGGATGGATAATACTCCTGCCAAATCCAACCAGTGGATGAGAGATATCCTGGAGGGCATCTTCTGGAAATTTTAAGTTCTTCAAGCATCCTACACTGATTATGTTGGACGAGCTGCCAGTGTCTACCAGCACTCGATCGGCCTTTAGGTTGGCAACCGTCATGATGAATACCATGGAATCATTGTAAGGGGCTCTAATTTTGCCTCGATCTGACTTACAAACCGTCACTTCTAGGATAGGTTCATCTTTTACCCTTTCAGTGTGCATCACATTCTTAAAATTACATGCATCTTGCTTTAGTCCTTTCACGGTCAGGCCACCTGTAGCAAAGCAGCCTGATATGACGGCTACAAACCCTGAATCAGTGTTGTTCCCATCATATTTTTCTTTATCACTCTTCTTCTTCTCGACTTTGTTGTCTATCTAGGTGTAGGTAAACTTAGACTTCATAACGTACGAGTTGAGCATGCCCTTCTCGGCCAACTTATCTAGCAACCTCTTCAAATTATTGCAATCGTTCGTGTGATGTCCTACATCTTTGTGGTAATGACAGTACTTATTCTTATTTTTGTCCTAGGTCAATCCTCTCAACGGTTGGGGCTTCTCAAACTCGAACTTGTCCTTGATTTCCATCAAAATTGAATAACAATCCTTATTAAATTCATATGGAGGCTCATACGTCTTGATTTTCTTTGATTTTGCATGTTGGCTATCAGCCACCCAGACTTCTTTTCTTTTGTTGTTTCCTTCTTTCTTTTACCGTCCGAGTCTTGCTGAGTAAATTGCTTCTTCTCATCCCCCTTGGCCGGCACTTACGCTTTTGTAAGTGAACATAAATCAACTACCTTAATATAGACCTCGTCTTCCCGTAGAACACCTGCGTATGTCCGAACCTTTTTTTCTGAACAAGTCAATCTTGAAGCCATTATGCCTTGATCCCTAGAGAAACTCCGAGTAGGCCATTTCATCCGGCATCTTATGAATTTAGGCTTTCTCTTGATTGAACCTCTGGACATACAAACGCAACGTTAACCCCTCGTTCTTTCCTTGGACGATAGTTACCAAGTTAAGACTGGTCTTCCGAGGAGGTATATTGTTGTAGGAGAAGTTTCCAACAAATAATCTTTTTACTCTAAACCAAAATCTTTTAAAGAAATATCCAAAATATTACCGCCACCGTGATAAGGGTTAAGGCTATTTTTCAAAGTCACAAAGCGGAATTCTAAATAAAAAACCAACTTTCAAAACAAAACTTGAGTTCACAACTTCAAAAAAAAATAATATAGAAATAAATAAACCACAAGTTGGAACCAATCCAATATGGCCCTTTTAAAAATCCAACTTAAAAATAAACATAATAAAGTTAGTCCATAACCAATAATTCAAAACATAAGACTAGGAATAGCTCGTTGTGGGGCTTGTCACAAGGCTTAAGAGTCAATTCCGTGAAGGACTCTACTCTCCTCTTTCGGTCCATATTCACCCTTGGATGATCTTAGTACGGATTTGTGGTTGCTCTCCCTCGCACTCAAAGGAAAAATGATTCCGTGTTTGTTGTGGTTGATCGTTTTAGCAAGATGGCTCACTTCATTCCTTGCCACAAGATCGATGACTCTTCTCATGTGGCTACCTTGTTCTTTAGAGAAGTGGTGAAGCTTCATGGCATTCCAAAAAGTATTATGTTGGATAGTGATCCTAAGTTCTTGAGCTATTTTGGAAGACTTTGTGGAAGTTAGTGGGAACCAAGCTCTTGTTTAATACCTCTAGTCACCCTCCAACCGATGGCCAAACCGAGGTGACTAATTGTACCATGTCCACCATTCTCCGAGCTATCATTAGCAAACACATGAAAGATTGGGATCTTAAGCTACCTCAAGTTGAATTTTCTTACAACCGCTCTCATTGCATAACTACCAGGAAAACACCATTTGAATTAGTGTATGGCTTCAATCCACGCCTACCACTTGACTTGTTGCCTAGTATCCTTCAAGAGGAGTTGAGCTTTAAGGCGAAAGATAGAGTTGAAACGATGAAAAATCTTCATGAAGATGTTAAGAAGAGAATTGAGAAGGAAAATGAGAGTTACAAGGCAAGGGCAAACAAATTCAAGAACCAAGGGAATTCAATGTAGGTGATCTTTGTGTGGCTCCATCTTCGGAAGGAAAGATTCTCGGCTAAGAGAAAGAACAAGCTCATGCCAAGATCCGAAGGCCCCTTTGAAGTTGTGGAGAGAGTTGAACCTAATGCTTACAAGCTCAAACTACCGGGAGACTTTGGTGTTCATGCTACCTTTAATGTTGGTGATCTTGCTCCTTTTCTTTTTTAAGATGACATTGGTGATGATGAGGAGGGAATTGAGGGCAATTCCTTCTGAAAAGGAGGGGTTTGACGTGGGTGCATGGAACTTAGTGGAAGAAGTTGAATATTTGCCACGTGTCGTGACACGAAGTTGGGCCAAGCTCCTTGGAGGTAACATTTCGGGACTAACCATCATCACACTTGAAGACAAGAATTATTTTAGAGGATCGGCCGAACCAAGGAAGTCCAACTGAACCATTTTGTCAGTTTCCAACCCGATTTTGTCAGTTTTGCAGCAAAGGTCGAACTCCAAAGGTTCGACCGAACCAGGAGCTAGACAGTTCGACCGAACTTACCCTTAATTCGGCCGAACCTACCCACAAGTTTGACCAAACTTACCCTTACTTCAACCGAACCTTTTACCGTTTTCTTGTTAGTTTGTGCGAACTATTTAATTTGTTTAAAGACGTTTTGTATCTTAATTAATGTTGAACTTTGCTTGATTTTGTAATCAAAGAGAATTTCTCTCTCTACCATAATCTTTGTGATTATTTGCTTTCTTTGTGATTGCTACCTTGTAATATTTGTGGTTACACCTTAATCCTAGATTTACTTGGTGTTGGCTTTGATTAAGAACCCTATTTTCATTATCTTGGTGATTTTGAGATAGGTTTGCCTTATTTTGTTGGTTTGAACTTGTTGTTACTTGATTTCTCCTCCCTTCTTCTTGGGTTTTGTTGGTTATTTCATATCATCTATTGTCAAATTAGGCCCCAGGCTGAGAAAGTCACTTGGAAGAGATTGATATGTAACAATAAGGCTTTCCTTAAGAGCCTTTTATTTACTTGGTTAGCTTTGTGTAATAGATTGGTGACTAAAGATAGCTTGGAGCATATCTTGTGACCCTTCTTGCTTCTTCCGCTCCAAATATGATGAGACTATTACTCATTTGTTCTTTTAGTGCAATTATTCTGCTGATATTTGGAATAGATTGCTGTTGTTACTTGGTTACTGCAGGTCTGCTTAGAGCTTTCAGATTGAGGTTGAGTGGGTTTTGCAGCAAAGCATGATATCTAATGATAAGGGCAAGTTGTTGTCTATGTGTTTTGCTGAAGCTGTGCACTATATTTGGATTTAAAGGAACACTCTGATGTTCACAAGGAACTATAAGTCTACTGATGTTGTTGGTTAGAGACATAATTTTTGCAGTGGCTTGTACAAGTATTGAAGTTGATAGAAAATTGCTTTATTTGTAATTTGGTTTGTTTTTTATTGTGGTTGTTGTATTGCCTTTGTTGTCTAGTCCCACTGCTGGTTTGCAGTTGAGTCTAGGATTGGCATTTGTTTGTTTCTCCTGTTCTCTTCTCTTTGCACCCTTTCCTGGAATGTGGCTAGGGTTGGGAATAGGTGTTATTCCTGGTTCTATGGTGAACCCTTCCTAGAAGGTGGCATCATAGGTTCGAGAAACTGGTTAGGGGTTTGTGTGTCTGTATTTACCAGCTTCTGTAGTTTGGGATATGCAGCTTAGCTTTTGTAAGTTGTATTGTTCTTTTCTCCTTTTGGTAATAAAATTCTATTTGCCAAAAAAAGGTGATTGATCTAAGTGCTCGGGAATTTACCACTTCTCTTTGCTAGATCTTCATTTAGAATACTTATGGACTCCTTCTTGTTCAGGAACCTCCACCGTAGTAACAAATATTTAAGGGGGTGAGTGTTTAAGACAAGAGGGTTTGGTAGCACACAAGTTCACAAGATTTCTGCCAGAGTTTTAGGTTAATTTTTGTTTGTTTGAGCCTCGTATTAAACACCTATTTATAAGGAATGGGTACGATTTAGGGTTTTGAACATTCTGTCGAAGCAGGTGTCACGCGCATCTGAATAGTTTGCGCGCAACTGACCAGCGCAAGTGGATTAGTTGCGCTGCTGCAGGCAGCGGAACTAACTGCCTTGCGCGCGGTATTATGGTAAGATTTAATTTCAAATTTTCATAAAATTCTGAATCTTCTGCAAGCGCATAAATAGAAGTTGCGCTGGGTGACGTGCGCAACCTTTTCAGTTGCGTGCGCCAGATTAGCGCGACTCATTGAGATGCACGCGGATTTATCTACTGCAACATTAATTTTAACATAGGCGCCTCTAAATACGTCATTTTTAGGGTTTAAGCTTCAGCTTAAGCCTAATTATGATCGGGATTAGTTTATTGGACCTTAATGCTTTTGTTTTTTGGGTTCAGCTAGCTTATTTTTATGTTCTTGCAACTCAATCAGTTTTCTATAAGTGTTCTTCTCGTAAATCCTACACGAAAATGCTTTTAGTTATCGTCATTGCACCTGCTGTCGAGGCAGGAGGAAAAAAGTAGATGTCTATAGTTAGCCCCCCAATTTGAACGAGTCTAGAATAGACGAGGATCAAAGTAATCAAGGAAATAGATCCGAGACTTTTTCTACAAAGTTCTCAAAGAATAGAAATTTTTTCAGAAATGTTTAAGGATGTCAAAATGGTCCTTGATTCGCTAAGTGCTTGAGACAAATAGCTATTAAGGTTAGAATGAAGTATTTTCTAGTCTTAACGTGCTAAAGAATCTAGATTGATCCTTTGCAATTGTAGAACGCTTTTTCAAGTAAAGGTGTTTTGGGTGATGTCATGTCATGGGAAGAAATCGATTTAAAAAGGATTAAAAGGGATGATGTCCTCTCAATTATGTCATCGTTGGTCTAAATTCCCTTGATATGTCATTGAAACTTTATCCTAATTTTAACAAGTTATAAAGATGATAAAAGAGTGTTTTGGCTTTCGTAGCCTGAATAAAGTTCTCGATAATTCGCTTGTCAAAACGCAATACTCGGTGGGCGACGAAGTGTTCAATAAATTGGAACAATTTCACGCTTTCTTTGGTTCCAATGTTAGTCATATCATTGTCAGACAAGCCAAAAAATCTTTGGAATATAGGTTTGGGATCCAACAAGGTAGGCACATAGGTCACATGGAGAGTATTTGCAGGGAAGCCTAGCAAGACCTTAAAATAACCAGGAAGTGGGACAATTTCGTCCCCTTTAAACAAGAAAAGGTGGTGGTTGGAGTCCCAATGATTGACGGCGGCATGAAGAAAATCAAAATTAATCACGAGTTGCATGTAATTAAATAGAGGGTCTAGGTGGTAAATTTTAAAAGCTAGTTTGTCCTCGGTTGAGAGGAAAGTGACCCATTTCTTCAAAAGTTGGTCAAAGGTTTTCACCATTGTTTAAATTCCAAAAAAAAAAAAGAAGAGAGAATTTAGAGGGATTAATTCTTTTTAGTTTCTTATGATATCACTAAGAAAATGAATGCGAGATGATCAAAAGCCTACACCAAACCACGTTTAAATAGACCCAAGAAGTGAAAATTTTTGGCAATTTTTGCTCAAAGGAAAGTTCGCCAGCAGGTGACGCGCGCAACTCATGTATTGCACACGGATATTTACATGCGCGCGACGGCCGCGTGCAACTCATCCAGTTGCGCGCGTCTGGTTTGTCGCGACATGAAAATTAGATTTATTTCCGTATTTTGGACTACATAATGACGGAATCTTGACGAAATATTAAGACTAATTATACGCTTGCTGCCTTTTTCTAACTCCTGTGTCTCTTTTTTCTTTTCATTATTTGTTTCTTTCTTATTTTCCTTTTTTATTTTATTAGTATTTTTAGTTTTATTCTCTTCTTTCCTTTTTTCTTTCCTCTTCGCTTTCTTTTTTTTTGTGTCTTTTTGTTATTTTTCGGGGGGGGGGGGGGGGGTAAGTCGGGAACCCTTCCCTCCCTCAGAATTTTAAAAAAAAAAAAAAATTTAAAAATGAACGCTTGGAAACAAAAGAAAATAATAATGACATATATATATATATATAAAAAGTGTGTCATATGTACAACAAAAATAATAAAAATGTACATATGTTTCCTAATAAAAAAAATGTGTACAAAGGAGGTCAGGATGCTCGACGACTCCCAGACGGTTGCAGCACATCCTGCAAAATCCAAACTAAGATTAATACATAAAATGTGTGATAATTTCGTTAAAAGAAAAAAAATATATAACAAACTTACCGCGACCATCCGATGATCAAGGCATGACAAAGTGATGAGAGCTCTCCGATGAGCAGCTCGGAACGTGTGCAAAGTCCTCACCATGTCGTTCACGGTTTCTCGCGGAACCTGTTCCAAAATACAAGGACAGTTAGCAAACAAATATACATGAAAAAAAATATATAAATACATATGCATAAGGAACATACCGACTCAACCGTCTTAGGAACAAACGGTATCCCCTCCTCATCCTCCGCTGCTGTAAGGATCTCACGTATTACCGACTCGACAGCATCGGTATACGTGATCTCCGCCGCATGAGGCACCCAACCACCTAGCTCGGCCCGCTAAAAATACAATAAAAGGGTTAAGGTTCTGAAAAAAATAAATATAAATAATAAGAGAGAGTTAGAGTACTAACCGGAACAAAAACTGGGAAAGGCGTCAGCTTGGATGCAATGAAAGTTGGATTATATGCATCCGGCAGCACTAGCTGCTCCACTAGATAACCAAGGATTGCCTGAGCTTGATCCTCGGTAGATAACAAATCCGGACGTAACATCCGGATCGGAGGATCCGCAAGAACCCTGGGCTCCTCAAATGCAGACTACCAGAGAACACGCTCGCCTAAAAACCAAACGTCTGTCCTCTAGAAGACTGGAGCCAGAAAACGACAACGAATCATGCCAGACCGGAAAGCCTCAGGGACTCCGATGATCAAACTTCAAGGACGGAGGTCAATCTATAATCACAGCCACATGAAAAATCATCAGAAAATAAACAAAAAAAATCAAAAGACGCACATGTGGTTGAAATATTCACCGACGCACGAGTCGTCATAAGGATCCTCTAACGAAAGTCGCCGGCTGAAGTGGCTCGTCTCTTCTTAATCGTGACCAGTCGATGGCCGATAGGAAAACGAGCAGCCCCAAGCATCCTTGGGGCTAAGAAAGGCAGGTACGAGTATCACCAAGCCTAAAAGAAAAACGAAAAATGATAAGCTTAAAGGGGAAAGGCAAAAATAATGATTGAAAGAAACTTAAAGTACGTACCTCAAGGATACGACCGTGCCACGTAAGGGAGATGCGAGGCTCCTCAGTAGCTGCCGCAGAATACACCACCCAGGTCGCCTTGCCCATTATTGTAAGCATACGGGCATACGACACCTCCGCCTAACTCAGGTTACCTACTTGCCCCAGATCACTAAGGCAAATAAGTAACCCGATAGCGAAAGTTCTCCCCAATCACTCAAGATAGTGACAGAAAGAACGTGAGCAATGTATATCTAAGCCATCTTCTCAGGTGTACACTGCTGATCAAGCTCGTCGGCCGACAACTCATTTGCAAGAATTGAGTACGGACAAGACTGCGAGGGTCACCGTGAGACTGTCCCCCACAAGGTCACGCAGTCTTTCGTCTGACCCCTTAACAATATCTATGGCTACGGGCTCGCCTCCAAAAGGAAAACCAGTAATAATAGAGAAATAGAAAAGGGTAGGCGTTATCTCTCCCCATGGAAAGTGGAAAGTGTTGGTGGAAAATCCACGGAGCTGTGGAAAGCTCACGACGCAGGCTAACTTGATAAATCCTGAAGAGCCACCAACTCGGGGCTGATCCTTGAAAGCTGCACAATCTCCTTTCCCACCTCGGGCAAACTCGCAAAACGGACTCGCAGGTCACCAGAGCCGTATAGACGCAAGCTAGGCTCACTCTAAGGAAAAATAAAAAGAATAAAAAACGGTTATGGTTTGAAAAGGAGAAAAAAAAAAACTAAACTAAGGTGCAAAGAACTCACAATGTCGCGCCACCCTCTGATCGAGACATGATGGTCTGTGTCCCACTTAAGGACCCTAGGATCCTAGTTGAGAGGAGCCTCCCAAACCACATCCTCCTAGCGACGTCGGTCGGCTGTGACGCATCGCTTCCGAACCTCCTCACGAGGATGGGTCACCCTTTTTCGAGGGCGGACCGCTTCGTCAGGACCTTCTAGAATCTCCTCCACATCAACGAATGGAGGCGAGTCCATGTTATGATTGGATAAGGTTTCTTTATTGGTTTATTTTATTTTTAAAACTAAGATAATATAAGTGTTCTAGACCCATTTCGGCAACATAACGGCTGCCGATAGGGCAAAACACGAAAATCAAATGCCACCCATACTCGGGGGCTACAATACTTGCAATTAAACTCAGTAAATGGGGGCTTCTAACACTCGCAAAAGCCATCCTATACCAGTTTCAACTAAGTATTCAAGGGGTTGTATCTAAAAATCTCAAAGAATTAACTACTCCTAGACGAATAACAGTTTTACAAACATGATTATCATCTACCAAGTAATTTTGAGGTTTAAACATGGCAAAAAACGAGCTTAGAGTATGCTTTGCGCCATTTTTCAAAAATTCAAAATTTGAAAAATGTGAATTAGTAAAGTAATACTAGTTCCACTACTATAATTTACTTCATAATCAGAAAATGTAACCAAAAAGAGCAATAAAAAACAATAGATTCGAGCAAAATTCGAAGAAAAAGAGCAAGAACGAGCTTAAACTAAGAAATGCTCATACAAGGTTCAATACTTAACCATTTTTCATGAAATTTGTTGCATAACACTCCTTAAACATGGCATAACAACATGGAAAAAACAATTTCAAGAATAATTGACTGAATAAAAAACCCCCAAATTCAAAATTTGGGGTTTAACGATTCGAAAATCGCCCAAATTCAGCCAAAAAAAACCAAATTTAGTAAAAAAAACTTAGGTTGGATTATGGAAAAAATGAATAAGGGACGAGATCTACTTCCTTTGGCTTCAAAAATCGCAAAAAACTGACTTTCTAGAGAGAGAAAGGGTCGAAAATCGTGAAGGAAGAAGAAAGAAAATGCGAACTGAAGATCGCGCTCAGCGATTTCTTTTTGCTGATTTAAATGTCGCGCGCAACAGAATCAGTTGCGCGTGACAAACCAGCGCAACTCAGAATGATGCGCGCGCTTGGCCAGCGCGACCTACTGAGTTACGTGCAGAAACTTGTCATTAAAATAACCGGTATCAAGATTTTGATCCGTTCGATCATTTTTCAACGCTATTTGCTCGTTATTAGACGTAATGGCGCAAAAATTATCAAAATCTTTTAATTTCTTTGCATTTTGTAGTTTATTTTCTTCTTTATTAGATTTTTGCATCATCCTGCATGCACACCGTGCTTTGTGCCTTCCCTAAGCATACGTTTTGAACGTATTTCGTAAATGTGTCTTAAGACGTTCCGTAGTGGTGCTTTACGTAAAAGCTTTCATAGAGAGGTTTGTCATTTTACTGTACTTACGTTATAAATGTCCGAATTTTCTTTTTTTTCACGTCCAAAGCAAAAAGGAAAGTGTCATCATGCAGCATAAAAATGCAAGGTGTATCGTATAACGTAAAATTGTATGGCGTAGGTGTTGCGTAAAATTTCACTTTAGCCCAAGCTTTGCGTGATCTACCTCTTGAAACTAAAAGGTAGAGTATTACTTTAGGCGTTAGCTCACGAGTCGACAGGCGTGCCGAACCATCAGGAATAGACACTTCTTGATTGGAAGCAAATACAGTAGTTAGTGAGCTTACTAGCTTATCGCGCAGTTACGGTGTCCGTCCACCCCCTATGTAAAGAGCGATGAGACGATGTCGCACCTATGTAGTCACGTGCCCCCAGTCTTGAGACACGTGTACTCATCTTGTGGACAAAAATGCTGAGAGAGTTGCTGAATTTCTTCTCTCTCACTGGATTTGGATATATGCCTCAAGTCTTGAGATATGTATTTCTATCTTATGGATATCCGGCTCGAATGCCCAAATGTTTAGGCTAGAATGCCGAAAACACTTTTTTTATCTTTTTATTTGTTAAAGTCAGGCTAAAGTTTCAATGACATATCGAGGGACTTTAGACCAACGATGACATGATTGAGAGGAAATCATCCCCTTTACTCCTTTTTTAAACCGATCTCTTCTCATGACTTGACATCACCTAGAACACCTTTACTTGTAAAAGTGTTCTACAATTGAAAAGGATAAATCTAGATTATTTAGCACATTGAGACTAGAGATATCTTTTTCTAGCCTTAATAGCTACTTGTTTCAATCACTTAGCGAACCAAGGATCGTTTCGACATCCTTAACATTTCTGAAAGATTCTCTATTCTTAGGGAACTTCACAGAATGAGTCTCGGACTTATTTCCTTGACTATGTTTAGGGTAATTTTACCCCTCCACGTGGTCCAATCAGAGGATGACACGTGTCAGCCCTAGGATGGCCCAAAGTGGACCTATCCCTTCTTGACACGTGTCACTTTAGAAACCTAGGAGGAATGGAGGCCTTCAGGCCCAAATCCCGAGAAAGCCACAATGCGGCACAACCCACCAATGATTAGGGTTCAGTGACCTAATCAGGGGCGCAAATCCCGAGGACCCTATAAATATGGAGATTCCCCTCTTTTGGAGGGCACATTTTTACCATTTATTACAAACTGTCCCTGTGATAGAGACATCTGAGCTTGGAATCCGAGCAAATACCCACCTAGATTTCCGTACCTTTTTCTCTCCCTTCAAGTTAATAACTTGTTCGTTGGAGGTGGAGCACCACCCAACCGGTGTCTCCGTTTGTTTTGCAGGTACAGGCCGCACCGGACCAGTCTTTGTGTTGTAACTCTCTCAAGGGACAAAAAATACCCAAAACATTTGGCGCCATCTGTGGGGAGAGTACCTCAAAGATGGTTCAAGTGTCTATACCACCTCCTAACCGTCTAGGCGATGACCCAGAAGTTTTGACAGACTAGGAGGATGAAGATCCTCAAGTTGAAACCTATACAACCGATGATGGCTCTCTGATAACTAAGCGCATCCGGCCCAGAGAGACTCTGGAGCGGGGTGCCTCCCAGGCGGGTGCAAATCGACCCCCTGGGCAACCAGAAGGGGAAACCTATACGGCAGCTGGATCAGCTCCCGTCACCCCAGACGAACTCATAAGGTTTATGACAAGTTTCAAGGGTGAAATTAAAGAACTGATCACTAAGAGTCGGGCTGGCCCAAGTAAGGGTCAGTCGATCAAGAAGACTCCTCTGGAAAAGGGGAAGTCAGTCAAAGATCGGCAGCCCACTCCTCATCCAAAGGAGAAGGCAGCCAGGACCATTGATTGGTCCAAAATTCTTCTTTCTAAGAGGAATACCAACAATACCCGCCGGACCCAGCAGTCGGTGGGAAGTAAAAAATCAACTCTTGATGCCCGGGAGATCACCAACCGGAAGAGAAATCAACAGTTGTCTAAGTCGGCTTCTACGTCGAATTGTCCAGACAGCTTCAACAATACTTCTGCAGGGAATGCACTTTCCTTGCATGAAAGTCAGACAGGCGGTAATACCGTCCACTCTGGTCCTCAGATGATCGGGACTGCACCGTATGTACCTTCTCAGGTCTACGGTCAGTACCCACCTCATGTACTTACAGGGGTTGGATGATGCCACTTGGTGTCGATGCTTCCCGGCTACGTTGAAGGGCATTTCCCAACAATGGTTTGGCAATTGGCCAGCCGGGTCCATTGATAGTTTCAGGAAGCTTCCCTGCCTGTTTGCTTCCAACTTCTCAATGAACATCCCTGCTAAGAAAACAAGCTTGGACTTGAGTACCATTAAGCAGGGGGAGAGAGAAGGGCTGCGCTCCTATGTCAGGCGGTTCAATCTGATTAGAATTAAGATTTAAGGACTGTCTGATGATGTAGCTTTTACAGACTTTTTCAAGGGTCTGAGAGACGGGTCGACTTTTAAGTTCGACCTAGTCAGAAAAGGGGCTTTTACTTTACAGGCGGCCCTGAGGGAGGCGGAAAGCTATATTCAAGCAACCGACCTTTGCACGCCTGGTAATCAGTCGGACTCCAAGAAGTCTGACAAACAGAAAGACAACCGGCCTGCTCAGCCGGCCAAGAAGAAAGAAGAGAGCAAGAAAAGAAAAGAAGTTTGGGTGGTTAGTGACCCTGACCAACCGTCCCAGAAGAAGAAGAAGGAATTTAAACCGTACGTCCCTAAGTACGAGTTTAACAAGGATTACAACTCCATCCTCATGGAAATTAAAGACCGGCTATCCCTAGAGAAGCCGAATCCAATGAAAAGTTCCATTCAATCAAGGAACAAAAACAAATTCTGCCAATACCATGAGGAAGTTGGCCATGACAGCAACGACTGCTTCAGCCTTCAACGGGCGTTGGACCGTCTGGCTGACAAGGGGATGTTAAAGTCCTACATTTCTAAGTCCCCAGCCGGGGCAAAGAAGAAGAGCAAGGGTCAGTCCTCCAAGACTACCCCCCAACCTGCCAGTAGCTCGGATACCGACAAGGAGCCGGTCTACACAATAGCAGGCGGGTTCTCATGTGGTGGCCTTACCATCCGAGGCAACAAGAGCCATCTTCGAAAGATGGAAAAAGATGATGATGAGCAGGCGTCTGCAAGATCCTCCTTCCCAGACGTTCTGATCTCGTTTTGGATGCAAGCTTGCACCTTCTGCTGAAGGAATTCAAAGACATCTTTTCCTTTGAAGTGGAAGAGATGCCAAGCGTCAGCCCGGATCTCGCTGTCCACAAACTCGCCGTGGACCCCAAAAAGAAGCCCATCCGACAAAAGAATAGAAACCACGGCGAGGAAAGAAGTCAGGTGGCAGCTGTCGAAGTCAAAAAGCTGTTAGACGCCAGGTTCATTCGGCCTTGTAATTTTCCCGACTGGGTGGCCAATGTGGTCCTTGTTAAGAAACCGAATGGGACGTGTGTTGATTACACAGACCTCAACAAAACGTGTCCTAAGGACAGTTACCCGCTTCCAAGGATCGACAGTCTGGTCGACTCTAAAGCCGAACACGCCTTGATGAGCTTAATGGATGCCTATTCTAGCTTCCATCAGATACCCCTCTAGAAGAAAGATAAAGAGAAGACGGCCTTCGTCACTGATTTGGGGTGATTCTGTTATACTGTGATGCCGTTTGGCTTGAAAAATGCGCCTGCCACTTTCCAACGAATGATTAATACGGTCTTCATTAATCAAATTAGGAGGAATGTGGAGGCGTAAATTGATAACATGATAGTCAAATCTAAGCAACAGGCTGATCACCTTGCTGATCTCCGAGAAACATTTACCACCCTCAGGCGGCATAAGGTCATGTTAAACCCAAGAAATGCGTCTTTGGTGTTGAGTCTGGAAAGTTTCTCGGATTCCCAATTGATCAAAGGGGGATAGAGGCTAACCCCGAAAAGATACAGGCGGTGATTGACATGAAGTCACCCCATTCTGTCAAGGAAGTTCAGAGACTCACTGGTTGCCTGGCCGCCTTGGGGAGGTTCCTTAGCCGGCCAGGCGACAAATGCCTTTACTTCTTCCAAGCAATCAGGAAGAAGACCAGGTTTGAATGGGGAGACGATGGTGAGACGGCATTCCAGAAGTTAAAAGAGCACTTGCATTCTCTACCTAGGCTGGTCAGTCCTTTCCTAGGGAGACGTTGTACATGTATTTAGCCGTCTCGGATCATTCTCTTAGTGTCGTTCTCCTTGTTGAGCGAGACGGCATTCAGCTCCCGGTTTACTTCATTAGCCACGTTCTCAAAAATGCTGAACTCTGGTATCCCATGGTTGAATAATTTGGCCTTGCTTTGTATGTGGCATTCAAAAATTTAAAGCCTTACTTTCGGGCACATCCGGTGATTTACACCGACCATCCACTCAAGCGGCCAATGTCCACCTTGGAGTCATCCGGGAGAATGTTAAAATGGGCTATTGAAATGCAAAGGTCAAGCGTTTGCCGACTTCATTGTTGAAATGACCCGTCCGGTGGCTCCGGATAATCTTGATCAAGTTGGGAAAGTGTATGCAGACGGGAGCTCTACTAAGAATGGTTGTGGTGCAGGTGTAATCTACGAGTCTCCTGAAGGGGACAAATATGAGTATGCACTACGGTTCAAGTTTCAGTCCTCTAACAATGAGGCGGAATATGAAGCCCTGCTAGCTGGTATCTTTATGTGTAAGGCGGCAGGGGCAAGAAAATTGATGCCTACTCTGATTCACAGTTGGTCGTTAGCCAGTATGAGGGAAAATATTAGGCAACTCATCCGGCTATGATCAAATACCTTCAGGCAGTCAAAGAAGAGGCTGGGGCACTTGAGGAATTCCGTCTGAATCAAGTGCCTAGGTCGGATAACAACCAGGCGGATGCATTGTCAAAACTGGCATCTTCCGCCTGCCATGATACGCCTCGGTCAGTCTTCTGGGAAGTACTTGAAAAAAGAAGCATCTATAAAGATCCCATTGGAACTCTTGACCGAAGCTCTACCTAGATGGATGGCATCCGGGCCTACCTTTTAGATGGTACATCTCCTTATTCGCCACAAGAGGCAGCCGTCCTGAAGAAGCGAGCTGCAAGCTTCGAGTTGAGAAATGGAGAACTCTTCAAGGCGGGGGTTCTGAAGCCTCTGTTGAAGTATGTCACCCAAGAAAAGGGGAAGGAAGTTCTCGAAGACTTGCACTCGGGATTCTGCGCCTCCCACATAGGCGGAAGGTCCCTAGCCGTCAGAGCCAGACGACATTATTTTTGGCCCACTCTTGAGGCAGATGCCAAGGAGTTGGTGAAGAAATGTGACAAGTGCCAAAAATTCGGCAAACTTATTCAACGTCCGGCTACTGATCTGACGGCCATCCACAGCCCAATCCCGCTTGAAAAATGGGGCATGGACATCTTAGGTCCTTACACGCCTGCTCCAGGCGGAAAGCGCTACATCTTGGTGGCTGTGGATTATTTCACCAAGTGGGTGGAGGCTGAGGCGTTTAAGAACATCAAGACCTCAGACGTAATTTCCTTCATATGGAAGAACATGATCACCCGGTATGGGGTGCCTATGTCTATGGTGTTCGATAATGGTCCTCGGTTTGAGACGCCTCAGCTCAAAACTTGGTTGGGAAATCAAGGGATCTCAAGCTGTTTTGCATCAGTCGGCCGACCCCAAGCAAACGGCCAAGTTGAAGCCTTCAACAAACTAATCTCAGACGGCATTAAGAAGAAAATTGAAAGAGCCGGTGGCTTGTGGGCAGAAGAGTTAATCCATGTCCTATGGGCCATCCGGACAACATCAAAGGGGGCAATAGGTGAAACCCCATTTCTCATGGTTTACGGTGCTGAAGCCGTCTTGCCCATTGAACATTACGAGCCGACTCTCATAGCCATGCTATATGATGAAGAGGCAAACTGGGAAGCAATGCGCCAGACATTGGATTCACTCCCAGAACGCAGGGGCAATGTCGCCTTTGCGTCATGAGATTTACCGTCTGAGAATGACCAGAGTTTACAACAAGAGAGTACACAAGCATCCCTTGAAAGTTGACGACTTAGTGTTACGGAAAATGGAGGCAACCGGTAGGGCCAATGAGCTGGGAAAGCTAACTCCAAATTGGGAAGGTCCCTACCGGATTTATGAAGAAGTAAGAGACGACACCTACCGCCTGGATACTCTAGACGGCAGACGCCTGCCTAGAACTTGGAATGTAGACAATTTGAAAAAGTACTACTTTTGAGAATGTAAATTTTTTGTAAACAGTGAGTCAATTAATGAGAATTCAGACTTTGTTTGCAAAATTGTTTTGTTGTTTTTTTTTATCCGCCTGGGTAATTCTCAGACAGATTCTTCATTTACCTAACTAAGTTTGATACTTAGTAAAGATTACATTTGTTTGACCGCCTGGGTAATACTCAGATGGATCCTTTGTTTATTTAACTAAGTTTGATACTTGGTATGATTTAATAATTTCCTGTCCGTCTGGGTAATACCCAGACGGGCTTTTTTGTTTAACCAACTAAGTTCGACACTTAGTGTAAATTCAATGTTGTAATAACGCTTGGCCAATGCTCCGATTAAAAACTAAGCACAAAAACACTTAGTGGCTATACAACCGGTCCTAAACAAGACCAAAGGCTAAAACGACCGGATGGTTGCTTATTTTATAAAACCGCCTGTCCCAACATGGACAAAGGCGTCCGGCGACACCCCTCCGGGTGCAATCGTCGCAGAGAACAGACTATTTTTCAGTTCTACGTACCTATGTAGACGACAAAAATTGAACGACCAAATTGGTCAACTCATAGCCGTCTGACCAGAATGATCTGTGAAGAACGATCAAGTTACCGAATACCGGATGCCCCGAGGCATCAGTCGGTCACCGGCTGAAGTTCTCACTTAGATTATTTATTCCAAAGTTGCATTTTCTATCCCAATTGGGACAAAAGAGTTGTTCAATGGCTATGCAATCTCTACCAAGACGGAGAAAAACCGTTTGGTTAGTGACTGGAACGCCTGTTAGTGTACGGCTGTGCACTTGGTTTGGGGCAATCACTACTGTGATTGATTGACTTACAAACGTATCATGCTCTTTGCAGCATCATACGTTCCCAAGTCAATCAACCAACTCAATTTGAAACCAACCACACAGCCGTCCAGGGGCAAGGACAGCCGGCTTTTAATAAGTTAGGAGAAAAATCGCCGCATGCTTTTCATAAGTTAGGCAAAAATCAAGCATATATGCATAAATGCAAAAATTGAAATCCAAACATAAATGCAAAATGATCAAAATCGACTCAGTCGGTGCATTCATAAAAAGTCACACCCAACCAAACGGTAGTAGTGTATCAAATGTTAACCGGGCTTCGTCCGGGAGAAGATAGCAATTGTTGATTACTCGGCTCCTCGGCCGGTAAATACAAGGATACTCGGCACGCATGCCGGAAAAGCAAGTTTTTGGCATAACGCGCGGATTAAAAGAAAAAAAAAAGATGAGTTGGCATACTGCCGCTGAAAGTCACCTCTGGCCCACAGGCGACTCATCCTGGTCCTTCTCTTCCTCATCATCTGAGGGAATCTCATGCGCTTCACCAGGACCAGGTAGCTCAAGCGCAGGAAGCTCAGTGTTGGCGTTGCCCAGGCGTCGAAGGACTCAGGCTCTAGCTCACCTTTCTCTCTCAAGTACACCACGTCCTCGGCGTACTTGTGAGCCAGTGCCCAGATGCCATAATCCTTGTCTGGGTACAAGGCAGCCCATGCGATCTTCATGCGGGCGTCGTTGTCAGCATCGCTTTCAGCAACCAGGCGGTTTTGCTCCGCCTCCAGAGTTGCTGCAAAGTTAATCTGAGCCTGGGCAGCCTCCTTCTCCAGCTTCTCAACCTTGGCTTTCAGGTTGGTGTTCTCTTCAAAAACACCTTGGAGTGTGCCAAGGTCCGCCAGGGCCTTCTTGAGCGCCTCGTCAGCCTTCTTGAGGCCCTCATTTGCCTTTTTCTAGGCCACCTCCGCCTTCTTCTGAGCCGTCTCAGCGTCGCTCACCCGCTGGTTGGCCGTCTTCAGATCCGCCTCCAGCTGCTGGATTTTCGACGCTTGTGTCATTGTGATTGCTTTAGTTTCAAGTTCATTTACGATAGTGGAGTATAAAGCAACATTATCAGCGTCTGTGGCAGACTTCTTGGCCCTTTTTACCTCTTCCCGTTTGTGGGAATAAGGACACTTGAGCCCGTCTACCCGCAGCAGAGCCTACAAAAGCAAATCAAGTTAGTATTGCAGGCGGAGTAAAGCACTTGGAAAAAGTTGTTAAGTGTCTTACCTCAGCCAGAAGGGACGGGATTTGTTCCGGGTTGAACGTCTCTATCCCAGGGATATCGTTCTTGTCCTTCCTGCTCACCGCCTCCAGCATGGCCTTAGCATGCTTCTGGACGTCTGGCCAGCAGGGAGATTGATCTGCACCATAATCAATAGGTGATGAGTGCAAAATTAACGCAGCACCTATCCGTTGCCGACCGTTTGAGGATGACGTCTGTTGGGAGTGGGATTTCACTCGCAAAGGCCACCCCAGCTCAGGCGGGGATTCAAATGGGTTCTTACCTTCAGAGCCGGCCAAGCAGGAGCCGCTTGCAGGCGTGGTGAACCCCTCGGTTGCTGATAAGGGGTTGACGAAATCGAGGCACAGACTGCCGCCTATCCTCTCATTTCTCCCCCCTATCCGCATCTTAGTGTTCCCGGCTGAGGCGCCAGGAGTTAGGGCGAAGCTAGATTTTTTTGTCTTGTTGGGGGTGGAGGCGGATTCTTCCTTGGCCCGTTTGAGATCTTTCTCAAACGTCTTCCCTACCTCTCCTCCCTGTGAAAAAAACCAAGTTAAAGTTAGCATCCGGAGAAAGTAAACTTTGAGGCCAACCTAAGAAAGAGTCTAGCGTTTTTTACCTTAGCCCTGATTGCGGCCGCCTGTTTTTCTGCAAGCTCCTTGCGGATGGTTGCAGAGGACCGCTTGGGTGTCTTCTCAGTCTGCAACATGCTTAAAGATTCTTCTGCAAAAAGAAAAATATTGGTCAATATATCATCAATCAATTCTGATACAAAAGTACTACAAGCGGATTTGAACTCAGGCGCATATGTTTGGTAAACATGTTTCCTAGCCCGCAGGTGGCTAAGAAACACTCGTCCTTGAACCAGGCGCTCTTAGGGATCCAGTTCTTGGGGACATTTATTTTCTCCCCGGTTGACAAGGTCGCGTTTCCAAGGCCGAAAAAGTCTGCCTCAATTATTTTGTCGAAGTCCTCATCTGGGATCCGGGGAAGACAACACTTCCGGCCCATCAGATCGGGCTTCTTATTATATTGGCGGAACTCATAGTTCTCCAGCCTACTGGGAGCCGACAACAGGTAGATACTGTGCTTCCAGCCGTCGAATTTAGAGACCTTGTCCAAGGTCATCATGTATTGGGGATACGTGGTTAAAGTGTACCACGCCCTCCAACTGCCCGGGCTTCGGCTAAGATAATGCATCTTAGCAAAAGCTTCCCAGCCGGGATGAGGCCCCTGGAGTTCGCATGCGGGAACATACCCCAAGATGTTTGCCCATGAATTGGGGGTAAGTTGCCAGACTCCGAGGCCGTAGCCCCTCAAGATTTCCTTCACCGCCTGGTGAAGGGGAAAGCGAAGACCGACCTTGAACGCCGCCTCATAACAGCTGAAGTAGTTGTTGGTGTTTTGTTGATCGTCTTCCCAGGCGATGATGTCGTCCTCAGGCGGCACTCTGATTTTGTACACGTCTCCTAACGGGTGCATTTGTTTAAACCTCTTCAAGTTGTCCTCCATTTGACCCCTATCCTTGGCAGAGACGTGAATTTTAAAGGGGTCGTCCTTCTCACTCCACTTCTTCCTCTCCTACTCCTCACAATCTTCAAGCGGTGGCAAGTCGTCACTGGTCTCAGAAGTGGAGGCGGAGCTGTCACTCTCCGTCTCCTCCTCATTTTGTGGCAAAGGAGCTGAGACGGCTTCATCGTCGTCTTGGTCGCATTCTTCCAAAAAGGAATCTGCGGGAGTTGAAGGGGCACGCGGAGGGGATCTCTCCAGAGCCGTCTGGTTTCTCTGACTAGACGCTTCTCCCTCAGGCATTTGACCGCCTGAGCCTTCGCTTTGTAGTCCGGATCAGGGGTCGTCTGCATAGTCCGAGCCATTCTGTCCTGCACAGACACATAAATGGTCGAAATCCAAGCAAAAGGGTGGTCCCAACACCCCGAGACGGCACTCCCAGTTCTAGACTCAGCCGTCCTTGGTGACCGGCTGGACTCTAACCTAGGTTGTGCCGTGTGTGTTGGTGATGCATCCATTTATTGCAAGAAATATGTACAAGCGGTGAAACAAGAAAAAGAACTGAGAGAAGCAGAGACGGTACCTTCAGATTTGATATCTGAAGATAGACGGGTCCGGCTGGGTTGACGAAGAACGAGTTTTCTTGCTTGCGCTTGACTCAAACGGATGACTTCTGCTCTCTTAAAGTTGTCTCTCTTGAAAATTTTTGTAAACGTACAAAATTATGAGGGTAAACGGCTATATATAGAGGGTAAATGCGGGGGCATTCCCGTAATTTACTCGAAAGGTGAACGGTTACTCTTTGGCAGAAAAATTACCACCAACAGGAGCGTGACGCGTGTCACAGATGCCACATGGCATGCCACGTCACATCTGTGAGGGGCAAATGTTTAGGGTAATTTTACCCCGCCACGTGGTCCAATTAGAGGATGACACGTGTCATCCCTAGGATGGCCCGAAGTGGACCTATCCCTGCTTGACACGTGTCACTCCAGAAACTTAAGAGGAATGGCGGCCTTCAGGCCCAAATCCCGAGAAAGCCGCAAAGCGGCGCAGCCCACCAACGATTAGGGTTCAGTGACCTAATCAGGGGCGCAAATCCCGAGGAACCTATAAATAGGGAGATTCCCCTCTTTTGGAGGGCACGTTTTTACAATTTATTACAAACTGTCCCTGTGATAGAGAAATCTGAGCTTGGAATCCGAGAAGATACCCACCTAGATTTCCGTACCTTTTTCTCTCCCTTCAAGTTACTAACTTGTTCGTCGGAGGCGGAGCACCACCCAACCGGTGTCTCCGTTTGTTTTGTAGGTACAGGCTGCACCGGACCAGTCTTTATGTTGTAACTCTCCCGAGGGACAAAAAATACCCAAAACAGACTACTTTGATCATTGTCTATTTTAGACTCGATCAACGTGGGGGCTAACTGTAGACTCCTACTTTTGGCCTCTTGTCCCGAAAGGAAGTGCGATGATGTTACAAAAATCTGTTCTTCATGCTAGATAAAAGTTGAAGTGTTTATGGACTATGAAAAAAATTATGAAGTAAGTTAAAACCTATATTTGAGACCAATTTATCTTAGAGCCTCGTCCAATTACTAATTAGGCCTAAAACATGTTCATACATGTTTAAACTTAATTAATAACGGACCCAAATGCATCAAATGCAATGATTGGATCCTATGAAACCTACATTGTTGAAAAACCAAGCCAAATAGATGAACCAAACATCAAAATCTTGTGAGAGGCCTATAAAGATGGATACCCTTTAAAAGAGCTTTCCAACGGTATATTATAAGCCCAATTTTAGCTAAAACAAAGAAGTTATGATCAAAACACTAAACCGAGCCATAAAATCGACACCCCTGCACTAAAATAGCCATATCTTTTGATCCATAATAGAATTTAACCTAACTTTAATGGAATTGGAAAGTAGACATCCAGATCTTTCCAATTATATCTCACACGCCTAAATCCAACTTTGAAATCAAAAGTTATGGAAGTTTTAAAAACTCGGTTTTGTATAAGGCAAACTGGAAACCAGCGCAACTCAATACGTTGCACGCGCCAGGCGAGCGCGACTCATTGAGATGTGCGCGATACCCAGCGCGACTCAGAAAGTTGCGCGCGCGACCTGATGTCGCAGCTCTAAAACCCTAAACCTAGATTCCTACGCCTATAAATAGGGGTCTTCGTTCAGAACTAAAGAGATAGAAAATTCAGAATACTAAACCCTAAATTCTGAAAACCCTAAGGGGGTGTTTGGTTCACAAACTGGTATGGGGTTGGAATCAGGAATGAAATCATAGTGGTATGGGTTTGGAACTTGATTCTTAATACCATATGTTTGGTATGCTTATGGAAATGCAATTTTTTTCTTTTATTTGATACCTAAAAGTATGAGAATAAGCCAAACCCACCTCCCCCTCAAGGTTTCTAAACCCCATACCTTGGGGGTTTAAGGTATGGGTTTAAAACTCTTAAAATCATAAAACAAACATAAGGTATGGGTTTAAACCATTCTAAACCCTACCTTATACCTTAATTATGTGAACTAAACGCCCCCTAATCTCCCTCAAACCTTCTTACTATCATAATACTTTTCCCTCTTTCTTCCCAACTACTCTTCAACTCTAATCCATCCATTGAAGCTCTTGAAAGTATAAAGAAGAAAAAAAAAAGTCCATAAACACATAAGACGGAGATTTAGCATAAAAGAAGAACGGTTAGTTTCCTGAGCACTTAGAGAAATCACTTTTATTTTCTTATTTAAAAGAACTTTAATTATTTAATTAGTGTTGCTTGATCACTTTAAAAGGTTTAATTAATAAATTCCACATAGTATCTTGCGTTAAATAAGATTAGAATTGAAAAATTAATTGTTGGTTGATCACTTAAGCCAAGGCGAATCTTGTTTATTTCTTGTCCCATTCACGAATTCGATTTAATAAAGAATAACAACTTTGCAATATAATTCCTACGTGAATTGATGTGTGTAAATAAAATCAACTAACTTAGTTTTAGGTATCGCATTGCATATATTTTTTGGTGATGAAATTGTAAAATAGGAAGAGCTAGTAGAGGCCAACTAGGGCTAAGATAGTGATTCCCCCCTAAATGGAACGTTATTTTAGTACCCTTGCTCACGAACTCATTTCTGGTTTATGTAGACCAATTTGGGCATGGGTAAACTTACGATTCGTGCTAATTATTCCATAAATTACACATGGAAGAAAGACATGAACAAGGTTTATGAGTTTTCCTAAAACTCATTGGCGACTCCTACTTGTTTCTTATAAATAAAAGTGTAATGATAGAATTAATTCTAATTCGAGGTCCCCCAAACAGTCAGGAATTCAAATCCTAATACACCCTAACAAGTGTAAAGTCCTAGGCTTTTAAATGGCCATGGGCATCTAAGGAAGGACTCCTTACGATGGGATCACCCTCCTTATAGCGCGCAACTGAATCAGTTGCGCATGACAGACCAGCGCAACTTAAAAAGATGCGCGTGCCAGGCCAGCACGACCCATTGAGTTGCGTGCGGATATTGGTCACTTAAAAGACCGGTGTTTGAATTTCGATCTGTTTGATTAATTTTTAACGATTTTTGCTCGTTTTTAGACGCAATGGCGCACTAATTATCGAGATTTCTTTTAATATCTTTGCATTTTATAGTTTGTTTTCTTCTTTGATATTTTTTTTGCATCATCTTGCATGCACACCGTGATTTGTGCCTTCCCTAAGCTTACATTTTGGAATTTTTTGGTAAGAGTGTCTTAAGACATTCCGTAGTGGTGCTTTACGTAAAAGCTCCCATAGAAAGATTTGTAATTTTACTGTACTGACATTTATAATGTCCGGTCTTTTCTTCCTTTTTCACATCCACAGCAAAAAGGAAGGTGTTATCTACAGCGTAAAATTGTAAGGCGTTATCATACAACGTAAAAATGTATGGCGTAGGAATTTCGAAAAATTTTACCTCTTCCCAGCTTAACGGGATCTACCTCTCGTAGTTAAGAGGCAGAATTACTTTAAGCGTTAGCTCACGAGTTGACAGGCGCACCAAACCAATCGAGAACAGACACTTCTTGATTGGAAGCAAATATGGTATAGTGAGCTTATTGCCTTACTGAACAGTTAGGGTGTTGTCCACCCCCTGTATAAAGAGAAATGTGGGATGGCGCATCTATGTAGGCATGTGTCCCCAGTCCCGAGACACGTGTGCTCATCTTGTGGACAAAACTGCTAAGAGAGTTGCCGATTTTCTTCTCTCTCACTAGATTTGGATAGATGCCTCCAGTCTTGAGACATGTATTTCTATCTTATGTGAGGAAGGGTTTAGGAAAAACAACTATGACTTCCGTAAATTCCCTAAGTTTCACTAATATTATAAAATGAAAGATGTTAACATTACTTCTGATAGTGATCTAATGAGTATGCTAGATAGATTGAAGGATAGGGTAGAGATTACTATTTGGATTGGGTTTGGGGATAAACCTAGTGACTGTGTTATTGCTACTAGAAAGCTTGCTGAAACAATGAATAAAAACAACCCTGCTAGCCCACCTAAAAACTTGAATAGTCTAGAAAAGGAACAGTCTCAGATAAATGAGGGGTTAAATGATCTTGAACAAGGTTAGATTGTAGGAAATCTTGAAAGTGATAATTACATCAATGATATTAGAATAGAAGCTGAATTAAATTATAATGCACCAACTAAAGAGGAAGATGAATATGAAGAGCAGATTCAACAAAAGGGGAAAAGAAAGATTGCACCTAAATCTAAGAAAAGTAAGAAACTACCTGTCAAGAGAAAGCTACAGGTAGGCACTAGTTCAGAAACCATAACCCCACAAGAAACTTTCTCAAATGCCCCTATTGTTCCTCAAATAGAAAGTGTTGTCATTCTAACACCCTTTCCTAATGTCTTACACAAAATTTCAAAGACTACAACTGCTAGGAAGAAGGGTTCTCAGAACAATAATACTGTGGTTGAGGCAATAGTGGTGACTGAGATTGAGTTCAATGAAGCAGTTAGGAATAGGCAGGAGAGGGAAGATCAGGTGGTAGATGGCAGTGCAAGGGTGGAAGATCAGATGGTAGATGACAGTACAATGGTGATAGATGACAGTAATAGGGTGGAAGTTGATGCAGATGCTGAGCTTCAAGTTGAAATGCCAGTAAGGCCTGAGCAAAAAGATGACAGGGATGGTGATGGTTAAGATGATGAAGAAATGGGGACATTCATGACTCATATGACCCATACATATTAGAGGAATGGCAAAGGGAACTAGGTGTAGATGAGACATATTTGAGTAGGATGTATAAAAATGGAGAATTTATGTCTGATGTTGAGTTTGGCAGTATAGTGTTGAAGCCTTGGATGATATTTACTGATAAAGACCATTTCATGTCTGTCTTCAGAGATTACTATATACAGTGTGGCTTTGCAGTGGTGGTTGATAGGAGCAGTCCAAGGAGGTTCACTGCTTCATGTCTTGATTTGCATTGTAGTTAGAGACTCCATTCAAGCAGGCTACCAGATGGAGTGATTTGGGCAATAAAGAGCATAACTAAATCTGAGCATACATGTAGAGGATTAGATGAAAGAAATCCCCTGGTGACTGTGAAATGGGCTGCAGAAAAGCTAATAGAAGACATAAGGGCTAATAATGACATCTCTAGAAAGACACTAAATGAGCTCTTATTTAGTAGATATTGTGTGGTAATGGCAACAAGTACTCTTTATAAGATGAGAGGGGTGGCTTTGAGGCAGATAAATGGTGGGCATGATAATTATTTTGGGCATTTTCCAAAATACTGTGAAATGGTTAAAGCAACCAACCCAAAATCTGAGGCACACTGTGTTTGGAAGCAACTGAATCCACCTGATCTAGCCCTCACCTTTTCAACAATATTTATTTCATTCAAGGCTGTCATAGATGGTGTAATTGCAGGATGTAGGAGTTTGGTGGGAGTTGATGGAGCCCACTTGAAAGGCCATTTTGGTGGGGTTCTTCTGTCTGCTGTGGCATTAGATGGAAACAATGAACTGTTTCCTTTTGCTTGGTCTGTAGTTCCCAAGGAAAATGCTGACACATGGAAGTTTTTCTTTTGGCACTTAAAAAATATCATGTCAGACTCTAGGAGGGGTAATGACTGGTGTATCATTTCAAACAGACAAAAAGTAAGCTTGATTTTGTATTTGATCCAATAAGATGTTTATTTAATGCAACTAATAGCTAATCTTATTATTGTGTATTTGTATACATGGAATAGATCCAGCAATGACTGAGATATGGCCTGAGGTGGACAGGAGGTATTGCTGCAAACACTTAGCATCAAATTGGAAAGGAGCATTTCCTGACCCTTTGATGCATTCACTCTTCTGGTTAGCATGCAGTGCCACATCACCTTTCACATTTAAAAAAGGCCATGGATAGGATTAAGGCAGTAAATCCTAAGACTTGTGAATGGTTGGCTAATTTGGGGAAGCAGTCAAGGTGGACAAGGCACAAATTTGATCCCAAGAAATGCAATGAAGAAAAAAAAAACCAACTTTGTAGAGTTTCAATTCAACATTGGGTGTGGATAGATGCAGACCTATTTTAACACTATTAGAAGGTATAACTTTTGGTTTGTAACTTGCTTTAATGTTGATTTACATTGTCTATAATGTTGTTAACATAGCATACCATGCTTGAATAGGTATAAGAAGAATGTGTATGGTGAGGCTATCAACTAGAAGACAAAAGTGCAACAGTTAGAATGAGGATGAACCTTGCCCGAAAATAGTAAAGAGAATAAGGGTGTTGACCTTTGAATCAAGAACTTGAAAAGCTTATCAATCAAGGGATGGGAAGTCTATGCTTCCTGTATCACTTAACAAAAAAACTTGTATTTGTGGTTTATGGCAAATTTCATGTTTGCCTTGTAAACATGCAGTTAGAGCAATATTGGCTGCTAGATTGAACCCTTACAACTTCTGCAGCACATGGTTCTCAGTCCAAACATATAAGCAAGATTATGCCAACTTTATTCACTCTGTACCTGATTTTGAGCACTAGCCCGAGATTGACATGCCCACAATCCTACCACCACAAATGACAAGAGCCATTGGTAGGCCATCTAGACAGAGGAAAAGGGCAGCTGATGAACCAGACAAAGGGAAAAGGTCAACAACAGTGCAATGTTCTAAGTGTCAGTCCTATGGTCACAACAAGAAGACCTGTAAGGGTGGACTCACTGCAGCTGAGCAAAGTGCAAAGGTTGGTAAGAAGATTGCAAAGGCTAGGGATAAAATTGTAGCAAGGAAAGCTACTAAACAAAGTGCCAGAACAGAGCACTTCCACATCACAGCCAATTGGAAAGAAAAGATTCACAAGAAGCTCACTTAAGTTTGCTTCTCAACCTGAGCCCTCCATTAATAAAACTGAGCATTCCCAGAAAGCTTATGAGGGTCCCAGTAGCCAAACTGTTACTAGGTCAAAGACAAATGCAAAAGGAAAGAACAAAGTCTAAGTTGTCCTGTGACATGTAGCTTACTGAACTAAGTCTAAGCTTAAGTATTGTGGTTTTTTTTTTTTTGAGCCTAAGATACATATATGATCTTTATTTTGACTAAATCTTTAATGTCCTGTATTTTGACATTGCAACATGCTTTTGATATCATATTTATGCAAAATATCATTTCATATTAGTTGCTTATCAAGCAACATAATAATCATAAATAATAATTATCATAATAATAATTATAATAAAAACAATCATGTTAAAGCATAATAATAGAAAGATCCTAGACATTGCAACATGCTTTTGATATCATATTTAAGCAAAATATCATTTCATATTAGTTGCTATCATTTCATATGAGATTATTGCAACAGGCTTTTAATATCATATTTAATTCATATTCTGCTTTTCTATTTGTTTTGTAACATACTCCATAAAATTGTTGGCTAAATTAACATAACTAAAGAAAATACCATAAATAAACATCCATTAAATGTAATAGACAATAAAACTTCCAATCCCAATTTTTATTTATACTCAAAAGAATTACATAACTTCATTCATAAAACCCGTACAATTTAGGATTCACCTACTTGCTACCCATACTACCCCTTTCCCTCCATTACCCTGAGTACATCATTTCATGTAAACAAGAACACAATTGCAGCAATCTCTGAATTTGGTGAAGCATCATAATAACTCACAATTGCATCAGATGCGCCCCTCCTCCTTAAAGACAGTCCTTGATAATTCATCCTTACCCAAATGCAATGCTTTTTTTTCGCAATTGAAATTGCAGATGAAACCCTAGAAAACGAATTGGAAAAGGGGAATTGATGTTAGGCGGGAAACTGACAATAAAAAGGGGAGGGGATTAATTAAATCAGGGTTAGGTTAGTAGTTTTTCTAATTTAGTTAAAAAATGAGCCATTTAGGAGATGGTTAGCCCATTTAATGACAATTAGGCCACTAATTGTAAATTAAAGAAATTTAGATGTCACTTTAGAGATTCAAAAAAACATCGTCTCCCATGTGGAAAAGTTAAAAGTAGGAGGCCACCATGTAGAATTTCCCATAAATAAAATATATAAAAATATAATAAAATACAGAGTATTACAATTTAATATTGAAGCATTTAAACTACTAGAATTGGAGTTGGCGTACGGTGAGCTTGACTTTTGCTGATCCTGGCTGAGCTAGTATCCTTGGAAAGGGTGTGGTATGAGAGATCATCTGGCATGGTTGGGGTGGAAGCAGTATCCGAATATGCTGCCCGCTCTAGCTGCTTGTGCTGAGTGTATTCTCTTGCATCCTTCTAAAGTCGAGACGGCTCAGTTACTTTCTTCTGAGGTTGTCTGGTCTGCCCCCTGCCGACATTGTTTTCTCAAGGAGCCAAGACACATTTTTCTGTGGCACCCTTGGTGACCGTCCGGGTCGGTGGAATGGGGTATTTCCAGCATCTTCGGCATTGGCCGCTTTGATCAGAGCTTTCCTCTGAGGGTCTTCTCCTTATCTCCTAGGCAGCTACCTAGAAGTAAGAGGCATCTTACTTTCAAGCTCTCTTCGAAGCTTGCACAGGGCAACCTGGAGGGAATCAGCAGTCACTGGAGGATCCTCGGCCTCATGGAATGAGGCGGTCAGAGGATCACTGGTATTCATTGTTGCAATTAAATTCTCTACATGTCTGTCCTGACTTGGACAGGGACCGGTGTTAGGTGTCTTACCATCTAATGCCATAACGAACAAGTATCTCCAAAACGACGTTAATTGTTCCGGAATTTTTTATGATTCCCTTACGATAGTGGTCGCGCTCTCGGACTGGTGGGCTCGAACACTTGTAAAATAACGAATATTTTGTTTACTAGAATTTCACCTCCGACGATTAAGTAAGTAACCGAAAATAAAAAGGCTAGAGAGAGAAAGTAGAGATAAGTTGGAGCTCTTAATGCTCTTTCCAATGTTATGTCACAATCCACCCCTCCCATCATAAATGATTGGGGTATTTATAGGGGTGAGAAATTGTGCCCTTTTAGGGTTAGTGACCTAGGATGGCGCGCTCTAATTGACAGCGCAATCAAGAGAGGACACATGTCCCCTTAGGGCGCTGCTTTTGCGGCTTTCTCAAGAATTGATCCACCTGTTTTAAGGAGGCCTTCTCTCATTTAGGTGTCCTTATAGGAAGATGACACGTGTCGCCCTTTAATTTGGGCCACGTGTTGGGAGTAATTTTACCCTAAACAAAAATGATATTTGAATTTTGGAACCAAAATTATTTTAAAACCTAATTATTTGAAATTTTTTTTAAGATTTATCATCCATTTATTTTATTTTTAAAAACCGAATTATTTATGTATATTTCGGATATTTTAATTAAGAAAATTATATTTTACTATTTAATTAAAGGAGTGAAATTCCTATTGATTGGCTATGACTTCTGAATTTTCCTACTGTAGAAAATCTAATTTTCTTAGCTAAATTAATTAGTGAAAAATTGATATTCTTTTATTTAATTATTTTATACAATAAACATTTTTTGCACAATTATTTTTAATCACTTAAATTTAGAAAAATAACTTCTTAATATACACTAAGGAGGTATGAAAATTTGAGCTATGGAAGCTCAATATTTTCGGTCGTCTTGGTTGATTTTTGGGGAAATTATTTTGGTAATTTATGTTACAATTATCTTCCTCAGAATTATTATTTTCCTTGATTTTTCCACACCTTTTAAATATTTGATCACCTTATTATCCTACCTTATATCATCCTTGATTATTCTCCAAATAAATCTCCTTTGCTATATTATTTTTCATGAAAATACACTTTCCTTAAATTAATTATTCTTATCACCTTAATTTTAAAACTTTCCATAATTATTTTATTCTCATCTCCAAGTAATTCCTTAATTCCTTTTACCATAATTCTTCCTACATTCTCATACCATAATTCATACATGAGCTAGCCTATAAATGCCCGTTGATTCATGGACAAACACTCACACCAATTCTCTAATTCTCTCTTAATCTCTCTTTAATTTTCTCTTTTCTTTTTCTTTTTCTTGCTCCACCACCACCACCAATCACCACGACCACCACCCACCACCGTCGACTGCCACGCACCACCGCAGATCATAGCTCCGGCAACCTCCATTTGCCACCCTTGCCGCCACCTTCTTCTCTCTTTTTCCTTGGTTTTCTACCTTTTCTTCTCTTATTTAATTAATTAATTATTATTATTATGGGGGATTTCTAAAAATTATTAGGAGTAGTTTTAATTAAAGAGAATCAGATTTTTATTCATGTTTATGAGAAAATAATTTATAAGGTTCATGTACATATAGTTAGGGTTTTTTAATTTAATTGTTGTGATTATTAGTTAACCTTATATTGATTGAGGTTATATTTAATTGTAGGGTGTATTTGAAAAGAGTTCTTGAAGTTCGTTTTGGTGTTGCTAGCAAAAATTGATCAAAGGTATGTTTAGGTGGCTAAATACATTTTGAAAGTGATTGGTTTGAGTAGCATATTTTATATGATATTATTGGTGATTGAATTTAATTGGTTTAAATTATGACTTATGAAATAAAATATGTTTAAAGAATCTGTTTTAATAAATAAATTGGAAGATTAAATTTTTATATTATGTTTTGAATGATTAAAATTATCTATCATGTTTAAAAGGTTTGATTTTTTGGAAGCATGTAGAATTAAATAAAAACGATTTTTGAATTAGATTGGAATTATTGGAATAAAAAAGGATTTATGGAATTTTGATTATTCTTATTAAAGCTTTACAAGCATGTTGTTAGCAATCCCACTATGAGAATTTGGTTGCTAAGACTTTGGACTTTGTATGACCAAGTATTTCCTCAAGAATAGCCTTGCAATATAAGGAGACTAGCTTGGGGGTGTGCATACTAGGACGAAAAATTGAATTTTAAAAGAGGAATTGGTTTTATTAAATTAATTATTTAAAATATTGAATTATTGGAATTGGTTTTGGTTTTGGAATTTGAGTTGGAATTTTTGAATTATTGGAATTGTTTTGAAAGCATGTTTGCTAGTAAATTGAGTTTACTTATCTTGCACTTATTATACTTAGCATGTTTTGCTAATCCGTATATTCTATTTATTTTGGTTCGTCTTATACTGTTTACCTTAACGGTAAGCAGCATTGACTAATTTCAGGTGGAATCAACATATGAGCATATGGAGTCCCAGGAATGTTCTGCACATAGAATTAGGAATGTTGGTCTTTGTTTTATTTATAAGTACTCATGACAATGGTTACTATTTATAGTTATTTTAATAAAGAAAGTATTGAAGTTTCTGCTGCAAAGTATTGATTTTGGTTACTAATGTTGGTAGCCTTGCGTAATCACGCGGCGGTAACAAGTCTAAGTCTACCTCTATGGTATAATTATATGTATTATACTGGTATTTTTTGTAGAAGGAGATTTGGGGGTGTTACATTTTGGTGGGGCTCTAGTGACACTACTCAGAAAATACACTGGCAAAATGGGACCTTCTTTGTCAACCTAAGGGTAAGGGAAGAATGGGATTCCGTGACCTTCGCTGCTTTAACCAAGCTTTACTTGCAAAACAGTTTTGGTGCCCTCATCATAATACGTAATCTCTTTTGCCTGCAGTTCTTAAAGCGAAGTATTAGACCCTCTCCAATGGTGAGACATGAGTGAGCTTTTTTAGGAGAGAGATAGTGTTTTTTGCAAAAGATACCATTAAGTTGGTATCTAAACTTAGCAACTCCTTTTTTCAAAAAAAAATAAAATAAAAATAATAATAATAATAATAATAATAATAATAATAATAATAATAATAATAATAATAATAATAATAATAATAATAATAATAATAATAATAATAATAATAATAATAATAATAATAATAATAATAAATCCTAAAGAAAATTGCTAAGTTTAGATACTCAACTTTGAGTCTCATTTGACAAAAAGTGTGGGCCCTTATTAATATTATAATATGTTTTGTAATTCATTTAAGTTTAAATTGTATTTTTTTTTCTAAAAAAAACTTAAAATATGATTTGGTGAGCCATAAATTGAAAGTAACATTAGTGTACTTTGGAAAGTCTCACCATTGAAAAAATAGACTTCACATGAGTTGCTAAATTGAGAAGTGGGTTGGGTATCACCATTAGAGGAAAAACAACTCATTTTGTATTTCAATACTCAAAGTTGAGTTTCACCATTGGATATGGTCTTATAAGAATTGTGATGTATTGGAGGCAAATGTGGGATTTGATCCTAGTTATGCTTGGAGGAGTATTTGGGGTGCTAAAGCTTTACTTCTTGATGGGTTGAAGTGGAGAGCGCGAAATGATAGTGCAATTAGTGTATGGAGATATGCTTGGTTGCTAGGTAACACTTCAACATTGGTTCCTACCTCTTCGGTTGTTAGCAACATAGACTTAAGAGTAATTGACTTGATCGATCATACTTGCAATGCAGTGAATAACACCTTTATTGCGGAAGAACGACCACTTTTTTAGTCAATCCCTTTGCACAACGGTGTCCTCGTGATACTATGTTTTGGTGGCCAAACAAAAATGGTGAATATAATGTTCGTTCGGGTTAATGGATGAGCAAAAATAGTGGTTATTTTGACAGTGGAGATACTTAGAATAGGGTATGGAAGCTAATATGGAACTTGAATGCACCGCCAAAGTTCCGTCATTTCTTTTGGAGGGCTTGCAAGGGCTTCCTTGAGGTTTGTGCAAGACTTGTTTATCACCATGTGCTTGATGACAAATCTTGTGCAATTTGTGGGAATGGTGATGAGTCTATCATCCATATCGTGTTTGAGTGTTCTGCTACGATGAATATATGGCAAAATAGCAATTTTAGGTAGTTAACCGATCAAGCCCCTCATGAAAGCTTCACTACAAGGTTCCTATGGTTGTGTGAAAGAGTATCAAAGGAGGAACAAACTACCATGGAAGCTCTCTGCTTGGCAGCGTGGCACTGCAGGAACAAAGCAATTTTTTGATAATGAACCTTTTGATTCAGTGGCAGTTGTTATAGGTATGTCCACTCTAGTCCAAGATTATAATGTCTATGCTGCAAAATTTCACCCTCAACATAGTGCGGGTTGCTCCTACCAGTAATAATTCATGGTATTGCCTAATTTTGGGTGTTATGAAAATTAATTATGACACTATGGTGATAATGATGTTTAAATGGGGGTGATACTTAGAGATGATAGTGGGAGTATCCGTGTGGCTGCAGAAAGAAGGGGAAGCAAGGGGTGGTGTGTGAATGATGCGAAAGCTAATGCTATGGTGTTTGGTTTAAGCATTGCAAGAAGGATTGGCTACATGAAGGTACAGATTGAAAGTGATTCATTGAAGGTGGTGTTGAGTGTTAAAAAGAAGGCTAAGGGTCGGGCTTATCTCTTTTTTATCTTATGATTAATAATATTTTAGTTCTTTCGAAGTATTTTGTTTTGTTTACTATTTCTCATGTTAAGAGAGCGGGGAGGTGGGATACTAGAAACTGTGATGAATTTGTATGTCTTAGTCTGTTTCCTCAAAGTCTCTTAACTTTGGCAGAAATTGACATGTTTTAATAAAATGTTCCCTGCAATTCTAAAAAAAATGCATCAAATGTTTGGTTAGAGGTGATAATTAGGTGGGCCGGGACGAGTTTTGGGCCGGGCTGAGGCAAAAAGTGTAGGGATTTAGATACTCTAAGAGGAATTTCATGAATCATATTCATAAGCATCTAATAACCAAGATCAATGCACAACACATAAAGAATAAGTAATTATACCTTTGAAGCGTGATTCCACGTATGATCGAGCAAGAACAAGGGAGACAAAGAACCTCAAGTGTGATTCCTCTACTTGGTCCACAAGCACGGATTAACCCTCCACTAATGCTAGTTAGTTGTAATTGAACCCTTCAATTGACCTTCTATGGAGAAGAGAGAGCAACAAACCAACCACGAACCACCACGGAGGGTCGGCCGTACGGACAAGGGGAGGGGAGAGACAGGGTCGTGAGTGAGAAAGAGAGGATTAGGGTTTTGGGACTTGGTTGCTTGAATTAAAATTAAAATGAAGTAATGGTGGCATTGGGTCAACCTCAAGTCAGTCAGTCAGTCGCATAGAGTCAACCTCAAGTCAGTCAATAAGTCTTGGGTCAACCCAAAGAAAAAGCATCAAGCCTAAAGTCAACCCTAAGAAAGGCACCAACAAAGTCTTTTGGCGATCTTTTGTTTTTTACAGGATACAACTATTCAGCAAAGCTCCTCTTCGCAGCCAACCGAACGATCGCAACAAACATTCAAGTATCAAAGCTCTTTTGTTCAGAGAAGCGTGGACACATCAAAGCTCTTTTTTCAGAGATGCGTGGATGTATCATCAAATCTCTTTTGTTCAGAGACGCGTGGACATATCAAAAAGCTCTTTTGCTCAGAGACGCGTGGGCATATCATTCAAAGCTCTTTGTTCGGAGACGCGTGGACATGTCTGTCAAGCTCTCCTGCTCAGAGACACGTGGGCATCCTATTAAAGCCAACAAGTTTTAGGAACTTGTAAACCTTTCACAAGGTGAAGGTTACACCCCTTAACGATCCAGGAGATCGTTAACTCCAATAGGTCTAGAACCAAGACTGGAAGTTCAGGGATGAAGGTACAAATCCAATCTAAAAGAGAAAGAACCTGCCCTAATAATAGGCCTCTACTTTACTCTACTCGTATTCATGTGCGCTTTCTGACTAACATGCGATCATTAGGTTAACCCTAAACCTATCTATCTATGTTGGTTGAATATTAATGCACAAATAACCTATAATTGGTGATCACTTGAATTATAATCAAATTAACCCTAAACAAGATTATTAATTATCTTATTAAGCTTGATTACAAGTACAAATTCCCTTTAAACATGCATAAAAGGTGTGATCAAGCAATAACAATAAATAATATACATCAAGCAACATAATAATAACCATCATAATCATCAAGATAATAATAATAATAATAATAATAATAATAATAATAATAATAATAATAATAATTAAATTAATCATGTTAAAACATAATATTAATAGCAAGATCCTAGGCATGATACTAACAAAGCTAACCCTAACATGTCATTAAACAATAAAGATCAAAGCTTTAGCCCTAACATGATACTAACATGCTATTAAGAAAGAAAATAGGAAGCATCATAGAAATCATAATTGATATAGAAACTTATTCTTTGCCCTAAACATGATACTAAGAAAACCATCCTAACATGATACTAGGAAAAGCATCCTAACATGATACTAGGAATCAAAATAACAACCTTAACATGATTTCTATGTCAAAATATCAATAAAAAAAAATTAAAGCACTTACTTGGATACCTCGTTTTTCCTTCTAATAACAAAATACACGCGTTATTAACTTCAAGGGAAATAATAAAATAAAAACAATTAAATTAAATAATTGAAATAGAGATTTAGGACCAAACCCTCAGATATATCAAACCTTTCACGTCTAGGGCGAAGGCAACTTCGAACTTGGCTAGGTGTGTCTAGTGCTAATGTATGAGGAATTGTGTTTGTAAAAGGCTAGGCTAGAAAGAGAGAGAGAGAGAGAGAGAGAGATAGAAGAATAATCTTTAGCTTAGAGAGAGAAAAGAATTAGAGAATTCTGGTTATAAGTTGATGATTGAAAACGGAGGTCAAGGGACCCTATATATAAGAATAATAGTCTGGAATCGATAGAAACGAATCAGAGTTCGAAAAGGTATAAAAACACGTCTCTGTCGCCAACGACAGGACTTTGTCGCCAAGCGACAGGCTTTGTCGCCTAGCGACAATCCTGTCTTTTGGCGATGCAAGACAGTTTTTGCGGATTTTGTTTTTATCATATCTTTTTATCTAGAAGTCCAAATAAGTCATATAATATGTCGTTGGAAAGCTCTTGAAGTCTACTTTCCAACCCAATTAGAATCCGATTAAAATATTTTGTATATATGATGCGTCTATTTTATATAGTATTTTATTCCCGTCCTCTGGTCGTAATTAGTAGTGTTTTTTCTCTTTAGAGCCACTTTTATTACTAATTGGTGTTTTCTAGTGTTTTTGTAGATTTGGTTGACTTTTGCAGGGATTTATGCTTTTGGAGTATTATCCCGAGATATTTTGGAGCAATCACGAGCATTGGAGAAACACGACCAGATTTTATAGCCCAGGGCCGGTTAGAGCCATCGAACCGGTGATTAAGGGCTCGTATAGGTGATATCGGGGTATTTGGGCCGAGTATTCAAGACCGGAAGAGGAAACCCAGATTGGCCCGAAGAATTGGAGCCCAATCGTATCCAAATAGTGGCCCAAGAGAGCCGCCCGGCCAAAGAGGCTGGCGCCCGGAGGCGCGCCAGGCTGGGCGGGAGAAGCTAAGGCTGGCGCCCGGTGACGCGCCCGGCCGGGCGCGAGATTGGTACTGACGAGCAAAAAGGCGCGCCCGATCGGGCGCGTGTATTTATTAGGAGACGATTAGCGTCATTTTAATTTGTTTTAGTTTAGATTTGTACGAAGTATAAATACTTCTCCGTAATACGATTTTAGCTCTCTCTCTTTTTCCTTTTACTCTTTCTTTACTCTCTTAATTGTTTTCTTAGATTCTCTCCCTCTTAAACCTTTGTTCTTAATCCATTCTTAATTCCAGATTTTTTTGGTAACTATTTCTCTTCTCTTAATCTTAGTTATTTATTCTATTCCTTTAATTATGTCTTACTGTATTGCTTTGATTAGTTTAGTTTCTATTATGTGTGAGTAGTTTTATTTCTAGGGTTTATGGGGATCCTTAAATAATATGAAGGGGTAATTTATTGTTGTTAATTATCAATGCTAGATTAATTTCCTATTGATTGATTTAATGCTCTGTGACTAGATTAGGCCTATTCTTTTATACATGAGTTCGACAATATTGATTCGAGATTCGACAGATGAGAATTGATGTTTAGGTCTAGTTTCAATAGGCGGATTAATTTATAAATGGTTAAGTCAAGATTCGAGAGATGAGATTTAATACCGGTAGATTAATTTTGTGATTGTAATACGTAGCGAAAGCCCTTTACAATCTGGTTAATTGATGCATTGATGATTGACTATTATTGATTGTTGGTATTTATTGAATTGTTTTAACGTTGTAAAAGTATAGAAATATTAAATTGATGAATCAAGCAGATGTTAATTTGATATTAAAGGCTATTTTCAATAGGAACTTAGATCTAGTAAATTGCGAGAGCCTGTTAGATCTATGTTGATTAATAATCCGCGAGAGCCTGTTAATCATGTTATTTATGCAATGTCAATGATTGATTATTATGTTTTACCCTGGAGTATTATCTATTGGTGAACCTATCCCCTAGATCCTTTTATATATTGTTTTCTCCTTATTCTCATTCTTTGTAGTTTAGTTTCATATTCAACGTATATATTGGTTACTTCATAATCTAGATTATATTAGTTAATTAGGAATAGAAAGACTTGTTTCCCTGTGGAGTTCGACCCTACTTCCCTATCTTCTTTAGTTAGAGGACTTAGGTATTTATTTTTTATTAGGGGATACGACTATACCCTGTCAATATAAAAAGAAATGGCCGAAATAGTGGAAGGGTGTCAGTTTTGGATAGAGTTTCGTACCTCATTCATATCTTTTTTTTTATAGCTCGGAATTAATATTATAATATATCAGTTGAAAGATAATTTCAAGATATATCCAAACATATAAGATTTGGATAAAGATTATGAGGCACGAAAATAATATCTGAATATATTCCATTTCGTATAAAACAAGGATTCTCAAAAGGAGTAGTTTTATTCAATTTTAAACTCTTTGAAACATAATTATTAATCCTAACTCCATTAGGATTTAAGAGAACCTTCTAGAGTATTCTAGAAGATTATAATCAATCCTAATAGCTTTAGGAATGATAATTAATAATAGGACCTCCTCTAGATCATTGGGCCGTATGTAAGAACCAAATCGGGCCCAGTTTAGTATTTTGGCCATAACTTCCTCATTATTCATCGGAATTGGGCTTATAATATATCGTTGAAAAGCTCTTTACAAGACCTATCCAATTACACTATTATTGGACCCTTGTCATGGACCAACCTAAACTGGATTGGCTATTTTCATAAAATAGAGTAGGTTTTCGAAAACAGAAAGAGAGATTTTTAATAAAAACTAACAACAACATTAGACTTTACACACTTTCACTTCATTCGATTATGATTCGACGCAAAAGGTATTCCTCATCGGGTTTGGTTTTGGGGAGACACAAATGGGTGTCTACAGAAGCCCCCACTTTGATTGAGTTTGGAGAAACTTATGTTTCGAAAACAAAAGTCAAAGTAGCGATAGGGACGAAGAATGACTCAGAACGTTCTGCGATCCTAAATCATTCTTGTAACGTCGATACCTGCAAACTAGCGTTAGTTAAAACAGATAAGAGAGTTAAGAAACGCCTATCTTGCACCGTCGAGCACACGTCTCTGAGGGTAACTGATTTGTTGCATTTGTTGTTGTGACAACCATCCACAAGCTAAGGAACGCCATCTTGCTATTTTGATATTGTGGTCGTGCTTTGCCGTTGTTGATGTTCACTCGTAAAAGAGCTTTTTTTGAGGATTGTTCACTCGTCTCTGAACAATGGAGCTTTTGGAAGAAATGTCCACGTGCCTCTGAAAAAAAGAGCTTTAATAGAATGCCCACATGTCTCTAAGCAGGAGAGCTTGAAAGACATATCCACGCGTCTTTGAATAATGAGCTTTGAATGATATGCCCACGCGTCTCTGAGCAAAAGAGCTTTTTGATATGTTCACACGTTTCTGAACAAAAGAGCTTTGATGATATGTCCACGCGACTCTGAACAAAAGATCTTTGATAATATGTCCACGCGTCTCTGAACAAAAGAGCTTGATGATATGTCCACGCGTCTCTGAACAAAAGAGCTTGAAAGGATTGTCCACCCGTCTCTGAACAATAGAGCTTTGATACTTGAATGTTTGTTGCGATCGTTCGGTTGGCTGCGAACAGGAGCTTTGCTGAATAGTTGTATCCTGCAAAAATCAAAAGATTACCAAAAGACTTTGCTGGTGCTTTTCTTAGGGTTGACCTAAGGCTTGATTCCTTTTCTTAGGGTTGACCTAAGACTTATTAACTGACTTGAGGTTGACTCTATGTGACTGACTGTGTAGTGTGACTCTTGTTTAACTTAATGTGTTTTAACACATGTGTTAGACTAAACTCAATGTGATATGACAAAACATGACTAGTGTGTGCATTGTGTTGACTCATGAAGCTCGATATGTACATGACTCGAAATGCAGAAAAATAAAAATTTTCGTCATTTTTGTGGAGGGTATCGACTTTCTCCCGGAAAAGAAAGACGCGAAAAAAGAAAGAAGCGAAATTTTTTGAAGGTGCATGTTGAATGAGCTTAATCCGTTAACGTTGTCTCTCACGGTAATATTGTAACATCTTAGACTATCCTAGTTGACTCGATAATGAAAGTATTTAGGTAACTTAGGCGCGGAGGCTAAGTACTTCATACAGTGTGATGCAATGATGATTGATCTTGATATGACCAGGCATGCTTCAGCGTTGTGTTAAGATTTCATGACAAAGGGTTCCTAAGGGAAGTATAAGAGTCCATGTCAAGCCCAATTTCTAATCCTAATCAAACTACTATAGCCCAACACTCTATATGGTTTGTCATAATCTCATGAGGCCCATTAATGGGCCTTTAACTTGTTTAACCTAATACTCTTGTTGTGTGAAATCATAGGATCCATTCTAAAGGGCTTTGGACTATTTGACTAGCCCAAAGATCATTTATCATAATCTAGCAATAGACAATGACGACCCAAAAGAACGAAAAGTTCTCCATAATTAGTGATCCTTAATATATCTAGTAATTGCACTTATCGAAAACATAACTCCTTCAAAAAGAAGCCCACTTATAGGGTCGAGTTGGGCCAAAATTTGAGCCATTTTTGTGCCTAAACCCGCCCAAAATGAACGGGTCGGGCGGGCTTTTTTGGGCCATGCTAAAAAGATCAACTAAAAATGCATTAAAAAAATTCCCAAACTCGCCCAAACCAAGTAAAATTTTGGGTCGGGCCAGGCCCGACCCGATTTCAGGCAGAAAAAATCTTCTCAAACCTGCCAAAATCGGGTCGGGCCGCCAGATGGTCGAGCTAAGTATGATCAGGTATAGGTAATGGTAATATCAAAATCATTTTTTAAAAAAATAATGAACTTAGTATCATTTAACCCAGAGGTGATTGGTATATAAAAATAATAATAAAAAAAAAACAATAACTAAAGGTGAACAAAATTGGGGTCGAGCCTTATTATAAAATTTCATGCCCAAACCCACAAAAAAAGTGGTTGGTTTGTCGGGTCAAAGCGGTTTTTCCGGATCAAATTTGAATTTTTAACTGAAAATACATATTCTGGCTTAGTTGCCCAAATCTGCATTTTTTATATTCGTCAGCTGGTCTAGTGGGTCGAGCAATACTTAATTAATTCTACATTTAACTAAACTAATATCAAAGCTTAGAACGCTATAATGTAAACTTATACATTGCCATACAATAAAGGTAAATAATACGTATGTAATATATATATATATATATATATATATATATATATATATATATATATATATAGGGGGAGGCTCTCGTGAGAATTTTTCTTATGTGAGAACACTCTTTATGCTCTAAATTTTTACTCGTATGTTCTAAATTTTAAATCTAATGTTCTAAACTTTTCCTTAGGTGTTCTAAATTAAATAAAATGTTCTAATTTAGTACTCACATGTTATAAACCATAAATTAGTTAAGTTTAATATCATAAATTTTAAATAACTTGTTCCAAAATTTTAACTTATATGTTCTAAATTTTAAAATGTGTGTTCTAAGATTTTTAATTATATGTTCCAGATTTTAAAGCGTATGTTTTATTTTTTTACTCATATGTTCTAAATTTTTTACTCACACTTTCTATATTCTATATCAATTTGTTCTAAATTTTTATTCACGTGTTCATAATCTTAAATCAGATGTTCTAAATTTTACTCATATGTTTCAAATTTCATAAAGCAAATTTTATAAATTTTTAATCACTTGTTCTAATTCTTAAATCAAATGTTCTAAACATATTACTCACATAGATGTTCTAAATTATTACTCAGATGTTCTAAATTTTAATTTCAGACACATGTTTTAAATTTTTACTCGTATGTTCTAAACTTTTACTCACATGTTCTAAATTTAAAATCAATTCTCATATAAGTATGAATTCTCACTGGATCCCTCCCCCATATATATATATATATATATATATATATATATATATATATATATATATATATATATATAAACAATGTAACACCCCAATAATTCTCCCTTTTTTCAAACCACTTACTTTAAATAAAAATAGAGGAGAACCATTGGCATGTTACCGCCACATGTTAAAACGTTAAGGCTTTATCAAAGTATTGCAGCGGAAATCCAACTTAAATCTTAAAACAATATAATTTAGAAAACGAATAAGTCAAAGCTTACAAATTGGAACCATAAAAACCCTTATTTAAAACCAAACCAATAATCAAAATCCCAAAACATAATTAAAGTAGTAAAACATAAATAAGTTCAACACAAAGAACGAATACTCTCAATCACACCAATCCCTTGACAATGCGTATGTCAAATCCCCGAACTTCACATCATCAAGCTAACCTGTGCAATTCTGCTCCCCAATAATACAAGTGTAATAATTAGATCATCACAAGGTCATTGAAAGACAAAGGCCATGACCAAAAGAAAACACACAAAAGCACGCAATCAGCAAAGCTGAGTACATACAAGCTACAACACACATAACCTAGCATGCTCAATTATTCAAAATAAATAAATATACAACACGAATTCATTAATCAAGACTCCACACTTAAACAATTCAATTGACTCAATATACTTTCTAACCAATTCTAAACACTCGACTCTTTATATTTAATTTAATTAATTTAATTTGGAGTAAGCAATAGACGAGGTTGTCCAATCCACCAAATCATTTTGGTCCCAAACGACCATTTAAAATAAAAGTTTAGCGCAATGCAAGAATGGGCGTGACTCCATTCTCACAAGGTTAGTCTAGGATCCCATCTAACTTTCATTTAAAATAAAAATGTAAATACCAAAAGAGAAGAGGACATGTTGATCAAACAAGCCCCGAAAAGCCACGGGCTACCATCGTGTACCCCAATGTAAATACTCTAGAAGTGCACACTTTTCAGAGTTTTATTGCTCATCCATGTTTCACTTTACGTGATTACAAATTTAATTAATAACCGACTCATTCAAGAAGACCATAAATAACAATCATACATTAATTCACTTTTAATCTTATTTAGGACAATGGTGATCACATCACAAGTTGACCTTTAATTCCATTAAGCTTCCAAATTATCGAAAATTGTTGAACATAGTCAACCCACCTAGCCATTTCGGCTAAATAATCCACCTTTACTCAACATACTAACTAGTCATGATAGAGTAATAAATAAATAAATAAATAAATAATAACCTTGTGGAATAATTAATAAATTCATTCCACTTAAACCATTCAATTTCAATCATTTAATAATCCAAACATGGTTAATAAACCAATCCAATAAAAATATGCTTGTATCAACATTCCATACAAACAATTAATCCAATATAATTCAACATGCTTGCATCCATAATTCCATACAAACATAATCAATTCACCCAAACATGCCTCGTAAACATAAGCACATGAATTAAATCAGTGTATAACCAAACAATTTCCATACAAGTGTTCCCTAAGCATGAAACTAAGTTCTTTTCTTTTGGTACCTAAACATGATACTACTTACAACGAATTAGACATATACGTAACTCGTGTAAACAATCCTTTGTGTCACTTTTAGTCACTTAAAAGTCTCCTAAGGAATAATCACTTCCTAGAAAACAACCAACAACAATAAATTAATACTTAACCAAATTTCCAACAATATAATTTAGATTAAAAGTTCTTAAAACTTCCTTAAAAACATGTTTTTATGCTTAATTAATCATTAGAAATTCAATAAAAACAAAAGCCCCAATTTAATTGCTCAGTAGAACCCTAAAATCCCAATTTCAATAAATTAGAATCCTAAGTTTTAAAATTATAAAATGTGAAAATTTGTAACATAAATATAAGGAAATTTTGTTAAAAAGGACCTTTTAAGTGCATTTCTTTGTTAAAAAGGACCTTTTAAAGCTAAAGTTGTCTAGAGGGTACAAATTTTGGAAAACAATTGTGACTTGGGACCACTTGCCGGAAGCCAAAGTTGACTGCACAACTCTGGCATTAACCATCACTTGCGGCCACCATTTTCCTCCACCCCATCGCCTCCTTCTTCCCCCTCCCCATTCACGACAAGTCGACAGCCCCAGCCACCCCCTTTTATCCTCCGTTGCCGACACTAATCCCGAAACCCCATTCCCATCCCTTTCACGGCGCAACCCACTTCTCCCCTTTCCCCACCTCCACTCCCTTTCCTCCATGTGTGATTACTGTAAATATGTTCAAGCGATTTCCTCCACCCAAACCTTGTAATTTAGGGATGAGAGAATGGAGCAAAGAGAGAAGATGAAATCAAATTTCTGAGTGATCGAGTTTAATGAAATTAGGGTATGAAATTGGATTAATTTGTGACGAATTTGGGGAAAGTTGAGATCTTTGAGATTAAGATCGAACCCTTACCGGAGATTAAGTTGAAAACGGAGGGGGTGGGTAATCAGGCGAGAAAAAGGATCGGGGTTGAGGAAAGGGAGGCGGCTTGGGTGTCGCTTAGACAGTGGAGGGGAAGAGAGGGGGCTAATGGGGGGGGGGGTCTGCCATGAAAGGGGAAGGGGGAGGGGTTGGGCTAGGGTGGTCAACGTCATACTTGGTGGGTCAAATTCGACTTTCCGGCGAGTGATCCCAAGTCACAAATTTTTTCCAAAATTTGTACCCTCTAGACAACTTTAGCTTTAAAAGGTCATTTTTAACCAAAAAAATGCACTTAAAAGGTCCTTTTTAACAAAGAAATGCACTTAAAAGATCCTTTTTAACAAATTTTCCTAAATATAATCTGAAATTTATAATTTTTATACCATCAAAATATAATTTGATACTAAAAATATAATCTTTATACTAAAATCAAAACCCAAAACAATTATATTAACATTAATCAAAATAATGAAACAAGGAGGAAGGAGGAGAGGGAGGACAACAGCCACGTGGCTGCTGGTGGCACGCCGGCGGTCAGGGGCGGCGGCGGCCGGCAATTGGCGGTGGTGGCTGGCGGTGAACAGTAGCAACATGAGGAATAGTGAGCCATGCTCACGTAGGGAAGTAGAAAAGGAAAAGAGAGAAAGAAAAAAAAATAAAAGGAAAATAAAAGGAAAAGAAAAATAAAAATAAAGATAAAATAAATAAAATAAAGGAGAAAGAAAATTAGACTAACCTTTTGTGTGGGGAGAATTTTGGGAATGTATGGGGTATTTATAGGAGAGAAAATTCTAGGGTATGTAGAAATATTGGGCCTCATGCAAATTATGGGCCAATTAAATAAGTAGAGTGAGTTTGGCTTTGTTTGTTTGGACATGAATTATAGAATGAAGTTACATATAATAATTGTACCAAAATAATTTTCGACCCAAAAATAAAAATTTGAAACTTTAGAAATTATATTCCGGAAAAATACAAATAAATATTATAAATAAAATAAAATTTCATTTATAAAATATTTAAAAATACGGGGGATTACAAACAGAGGCTAAAATAAGAACTAGGAACTAATTTAGGCCCTTAGATCATATTAATCGGACGGCTCACATGCTTCCCGTGTCATTAAGGCATTTTTGTAATATTTTAACTTTATAAAGTAGTTTCTAGTTTCATTTCTCAAATGTAAATGCAAATTTAGTAAAAGTAAATGAAATAAGTCTTAAAGTAAATGAAATTGCCATAAAAGTTGAAAAAAAAACTGATTTTTTTTTTTGAAAACAGCGAAATTACGGAAATGCCACTAATGAGAGCGGATGCAATGTGAGCCATTAGATGAAGTGCGATCAATGGCTGAGATTAGTTCCTAGTTCAAAATACCAAATTAAACTCTATTCAAAACTGACACACAATATTTTGATTATATTTTTGGATCTAAAAAAGGACCTGGTTCTAGCTAATAGGGTTAGAAAGTAGACTTCGAGAGCTTTCCAATAATATATTATTGCATTAATACAAGATTGAGATAAAAAGTTATGATAAAAACAAAAACCACAAAAATTGAGATTGTGTTGCGTCGCGCGAAAGGAATGTTGTCAAGTGACAAAAGCTGACGTGGCTTGATGCTCTTGTAATTTCAACAATGTGATATTCTATCTTTTCCCGTTTTGTTTCTATAAATACCATAGCCTTTTGGAGCTACGAACACTATTTTTCTGTTCATATTTTCCCGGCCTAATACTTTTATTCCCTTAAACTTTCTTCCTTCTAATCCTTTCAAAATTCTTGTTTCAAGTGCTCTTAGACATCAACATTTCACTTGAAGCTTTATCGACGGTCCACGACGTGAAAGGTTTATCATAAACCCTATGGGTTTTAATCTAAACTCAATTTAATTTATTTTCTTTAACTTAATTTAATTTAATTCTTTTGATTTTTATATTTTATTGAAGTTACTAACAATTTATTCATGATGTAGTATTCAAAGTTACACATGGAGTGAGTATTTAATTCTCTTGTTTTATTTACTCTAATTATTTTTATTCTTTGATTACTAGCATCATGTTTAGGATTTATCATGTTTAGGCGTCATATTAATCTTGTTGGTAACATGCCTAGAATTTTAATAATAATTATTTAGTATCATGTATAGGTAGCTTTTAATTCGTTCTTTAGTTATTACCATGTTGCTTCCTTTATGTATGCATGCTTATTTAATTAATTTGATCATCACCTATATCGCATGTGTTTAATTATAACTTCTAATTGAAAATCACGCCTAATATGATAATTGTGACAATCAGTTTAGGTTCCTATTATTCTTGTTGCTTAATTCATGTGGTTAAATAATTAGATTAACGCATGCATTAAATATTCAATCGACTTAGATTAATTAGTTCAGAGCGAATTGAATATTGTTTGTGTGTCTTTTGGGTTGCAAAATAATGCATGTCACTATGAGAATTGAGTAGAGGCTTATACGGGCGATAATGGGTTCATAACTCAATCCATACCTTCATCCCCGAATATTCAGTCATAGTTCAAGACCTCTATGGAGTTAGTAATCTCATGGATCATGAATGGGGTGTAACCTTCATTGATCAAATCGTTATTGCTTTTAATTTGTCCATATTTGTGGTTGACTTTAATGATCCATAAACGTTAACAAATTCCTTAAAAACTTGTTGGCGAGTCCTTTTTTACTTTTTTTTATCTCTATAGCTATATGTCAAATCTAACTTTTGATGATTGTCAAGCATATTCATGTATGTTCCCACGTAGGCGCACTTCATGCAATGCCTGAAGTGATATATTATAGTACGTTGCTTTATCTATACATAGCAATTTGAGTTGTTTATTGTATAATTTCTGCTAAACTAAATGTATTTTCACATAGATATATGGCATACTAGTATATAGCGCTGTCAAATTTCAAACTGAAGTCGTTTAACTGCCCGAAACAAACCAACCCTAATGAAAACCGAACCGATTAAAAACCGATTTTTTAACCGAAAACCAACCCAAACCGTATGTGAATGAACCCGAAACCGAACCGATCCGAACAACGTTACATCGTATAAGAACCGAACCCGTTAATGAACCGAGCCAATTTAAAACCGAACTAAAATAAAACCGAACCGAAAAAGAATCGAACTGTTTCTAATGCGAAACTGCTTTCAACCCGAAACTGCTTTCAACCCGAAACCGTTTGAATTGGGATAAAAACCGATTACACCAAACCGTTAACAACGCGCGACCCGTTTGCACCAAACTGTATATAAACCGAACCGTTTATAAACCAAACCGCTTGTAAACCGAATTGTTTATGAACCAGACCGCTTATAAACGAATCGGCTACAAAATTATTACTATAAAGAGAAAATTAAAATCAAGTTAAAAGGTGTTTTAAATGAAATTTAATTATGCACACATGTTGAATACTGATCAAGCATTATTATTCTTCCCAACTTTTTTTTAATGTAATTATATGGATTAAGCAAAATAATCTTACTATTGATAGTACAAGAACCATTATTAAGAATTTGAAATATTATCATAGTACAAAAATTCTTCCTACCAAATTAATATTAATTGAAAATTTATCATAGTATAAAATATCTTCCTGCCAAATTATTATCATAGTATGAACCGAAAAAGAACCGAACCAGTTATGAACTGAACCGAAAAATAGCAGAATTAGTTATAAACTGAACCGAAAAAGAACCGAACTGTATCTAACCTGAAACCGTTTCCAGCTCGAAACTGTTTGATCGAACTGAGATAAAAACCGTTTACACCGAACCGTTAACAAACCACAACCGTCTGCACCAAACCATTTACTACCCGGACTGTTTACAACCTGAATCGAATTAAAACCGCTCAAAAATAAACCGAAACCGAATCGAATCGATAACTATTCAAACCGAACTGAAACCGACCCGCGAGACACTTAAACCGATTTCAAACCGAACCGAACCCAAACTATCAAACTGATTGACAGTACTGCTAGTATACCTTCAACTCTTCCAGGCTTCCAGCATACATTACTTCATTGCATGATCTAAAACTTTCCTATCACTCTATTACAAGTGTTAATAGCACCACTTTTTTTTTTTAATTAATTAAGCATTGACAATTACTTGCGCTACATACTTCTACTCCACTTACCTAAACACTACTATAATTCTATAAATGATTAATATAATGCCAAATTGACCCCTTCTCTTTTTAACAATTCTAGAGTAATAAACTAATGATTAATGAATGTGTGACAATAACAACACCCCCACTTCAATTAAATAATGCATCATTACATGATCCAACACTTTGTGACTAAGAAATTTTATCATTAATAAATTTTATCATTTTCAACTTTATATTAATTATATTTCTCTGTTCAAAGTTTCCTACAAACACATGCAAACAAAATAAATGAAAGTACAGTAGCAGTTACAAATTTGAGTAAATAAAAATGGGAAATTGTCATTGGTAATGGCGAAACTGTGACCTCGGCGGTGAAGTAAACAAAAGCGTACAACTTGGTTTATTCTCTCTCTCTCTTTCATGTTTCATCCATTTTCCAATCTCAATCTCCTTTATTCCTTTTACATTTCTTTCTTTCTTTCTTTCTTGCTTTCCAGTTTGGTTTTGTGAAAAAGATAAAGATTTGGTTAAAGTTTATCTTTTTCATTCAATCATTTCATCAAATAGTTCATCTACTACTTTGGAATAAAAAAACCCTTTTTCTCTCAGGTGTGTGTCTTTCTCTATCAATCTTTATTGGGTTGTTTTTTGGATTAAGATTGGTTTTTCTACTGATTACTGAATTGGGTTTTTTGGGTAAGCTTTGAATTTTGCTAATTTTTAATTTCGTATTCAATTTTTTTTCAATGATTTAATTATTGAAGTGTAATTGGTATGCCCAAATTCTTGAAATTTGAAAATACGAAACAATGATTGGTATCATAGTGTTTGATGGAGTTGGATTTCTCGGATAATTTATGAATTTTTTTTCAAATTGTGAAAAAAATGATTGAAACAAATAGGGATATGAGTTTGAAACTATGAGCTGATTGATGTTTTGATGGAGTTGGGTGAGTTGAAATGTTCCAACAAAGAAAAAAAAAAGTAAATAAAAAAGAAGAAATTTGACTTTGTTGGTAATGAATTTGATTGATTTTATTTGGTTTTATTCACTTTCGTTTATGAAGTTATTGTGATCAATGATTAGTTATGTAGTTATGTATGTATTCTATATCGTGCATGTTGACATGTTGAAAATTTTCAATGTATTTAATAGGAGTATCAAGGTAGGTAGGCTAGTTTCTGATTGAAAGTAACTAAGTCAAATTAAGTTGAAACTTTAGAACTCATAAGTCTGAGATTTTGACTCAGGGTTTTAGACTTTCTACAACATTCACATTGTTCCTAGAAAATAGCTAGTAAACTTGAGAAAGGTTTTAAATTTTCATAAGTAAACTGCTTTCTAAGTGAAGTATGCGAAACTTTTGCTGTCGAATGCATTATCATTCCTTCTGGCTGTAGGTGGCTGTAGGACAGTAGTTTCACTTGGGAGGGAGGGCAGAGAACAGTATGTGTGCGTGTGTGTTGTGTTTCACTCAAAATTTTCCAAAGGAAAAACCACCTATACTATAAAATGTCGTGTTTTAGAATGTTCTGGTTGACAATAGCGGTCTCGTACTATTCAACTATAAAATAATGAATGCCATTGATATGTTTTAATTCAATTACAACAAGAGCATGTGAGTCATAACGTTGGTGTCTTGCCACTACATGGATATATGTAGTGTATACCAAAATACCAAATGCTTGTTTATCGGCGTCACAAAAACCTTTCCACTTTAAGGATTTCAGTTTGGGACCATGAAGATGTATGTGGAGGGGTAAATGGTAGTGGGGGTTGACAGGTTAACCATGTGTGAGTCTGTTTTGAAACTTATGGAAGGTTGAGGTGTATCATTTGGCTTATTGCTCTAGATGGCTAATCAGGGAGTCAGCTTTTGGCAACAATTGCTGAAAATTGCATCAAGAGTTATGTATTCCTTGATTATTTGTCAATGAAGAGACTTATATATCTTAACGATGTATTAACACTAACCAGCAGTCCAGCACACCATTTTCACTGGGGATATTGATGCCTGTGAATTGCCTTTAATGTTAGTGATGTGAGTCAGGAAAATTGATTTTCTTGTTTTCATTTTTCTTGGGTCTCAGCCTTAAATCATATAAATCCAATGATAGTGCGACTTCCAGGCATGCAAACTACTTTTATAGTGTATAAATTTAAGTTATGATAATTTTACCTGTACATGATTGTTATTTAGGTATTTCAATAGTTTGTACTGCGCAGCTATAAGAATTGGCAATCAACGTGCATAATTTGTACCTTTCGTTGTCTCCTCTTGTTATCTCCATATATGTTATCTCCATATATGTGTCTTTGTTTCTTTTATAGATTTAATTTTTCATTGTTCCTAATTCAACTTAATGGTTTATCTTGTTTACAGAAAATTTTGTTTCATGAAATTGAAAAATATGGAGCAAAAACTATTGAATTTTAACCAACCCATTCTCTCTGTGAGGCGTGGCTCATCACTTACTGCTCCACCTGAAAACAAAAGGAAGGATCTTGTTTCTCATTCAAGTTTGCCTCCTCTTCCATACTATAAATCAGAGCTGAAATCAGGTCCAGTTAGAAATCCTGGTGTTGTTCCTTTTAAGTGGGAGCAAATGCCAGGAAGACCAAAGGATGAAAACAAATCACGAAAAGTCACTCTCAAATGGCTGCCTCCTACTCCAAAATTGCCACCAGGGAGGATTGCAACTCATATGCAAAAAGAAACAGACAAAATCCAGAAAGATTCGCCGACTTCTGTCTCGAGATACCAAGCACAAATCAGCATTCCTCAGTCAATAGAGACTTCTTCTCCAAACAAGGACCACCTGGATGTTAAAGGATCTGAGAAGGAAGAAGAAAAGTATAATTCTAGCTCAGAAGATGAAGATGTGACCTATGTAGATGCTCGAGATACACTTTCTAGGACTGAGTCATTCTATAACTGCAGTGTTAGTGGAGTGAGTGGATTGGATGGTCCAGAGTCATCTGGAGCCTTTTCAGATCCTCAGACACAAGAATTTATGATGGGTAGGTTTCTTCCTGCTGCAAAAGCTGTGGCTTCAGAAGAACCTCCATTTGCTTCTAGAAAACACAATGTAGCCAGAGAGCAGGAAAAACCAATAACAAAAGTAGTAACATTGAAAAAGCAGTTCCCAGAATATTACTCAACTCCGGACACCTTGCTTCAAAGGATCAATGGTGAAGAGATAGGTGAGGAAGCAGACGAGGAGGATGAATCTGATGTACCAGAGGACTTATCAGTCAAACTTTGTGGTTTATTGCCAAGATTTTGTATGCTGAATCCTATACCAGGAATGAGAGATCATGTGGAAGTAATTTCCTCTGTCCGAAGTGTACGCACAAGATCTACATATGCAGGAGCATTTAGAGATGATGAAAACAAGGTAGGCGTGAACAATGTGCTTCTCAAAATTGTATAACTCACATTGATGCAATTGGCCTAAAAAAGGAAGCAATTTAAATTCTATGCAGGTTGGGACAAAAAATGAAAGAGGTGGAATGAAAAGAACCAGTCACCAACATGCTCCTGTTCCCACAAATGAATCATTAATGAATGTCCATTTGGTTCGCAAAGGCATGTTGCGGGAGAAGATTGCATCACCACAGAGATTTCTTGATAAAGAGAAGCAGTTTCTTGGTCTGCCTGGAGAACCTAGAGATCTCAGTGGCTATAGGGTAAACTCGCCTAAAAATGACTGCACAGAATTAGAATTTGCAGCACCTCCTAAAACCGATAGAATATCTTGTCTTGTAAATCCTGCAGAAGAAAAGACCTTGTATGTAGATTATGAAAGAATGGTAGAATCTCGACATTCAAACTCAAGCTCATCAGAATCCAGGGGAAGGAACCCCTCAGTTGACTATTCACTGCAAGATATCTGTGCTGATGAAAAAGCGATGACCCATTCTAAAAGTTCAGATACCACTTATTGTAGTGCAGTGTCTACTTCAGAGAAATCTTTCCAGGAAATCGGGGAAGACATGAAATGTTTGGAGAAAGTTGAACAAAATGTCAATTTAATTATTGTTAAACAGCCATCCAAACAAGATGCTAAAAGTACGAAGCATTCAAAAAATTGCAGCTCTCCACTTGCTCTGACACCACTACTACCGAAGTCTCCATCTGAATCTTGGCTCTCTCGTACTTTGCCTTCTATGTCTTCAAGAAATCCTTCTTCCAAGTCATATTTAGCAAATCATGCTTTCAGAGCATCCCCTGTGGATCCTAAAAGGGAAAGACTGCTGAAGGCCGCTAATCTGCATGATATGTTGTTCCAGTCTGCAGGGGTATGTCTATAATTCTGCTCGCATTAATCTTCAATTCATCTTGCTGCTTATTCCTGTTGCTTAATTATAATGACTTGATTTGATCTGAATTAACATTTTCCTTATTTTTGTAGGAACTCGCACCAATATTGGAAAACTAGAGACTATTGGAAAGCAACTTTTTGAAGGAATTTGGTTTGTGTCATTTACTATTCCCGAAAGTTGTATAGTTTCATCAGCAAGTTCAAACAATTCATATTACTGATTCAATCGAAAATATATAATAGATAGGTGCCATTCTTTATTGTAACTAGAGCATATAGCTGGTTTCTTTGTATTCTGTTCTGCAGTAATCTGTTTGTCTGCTGATTTGTTGCAACTTGTAAATGTAAAGGAAATTGGGAGTTATTTTTGCAAAAGATAGCCTTGTATATACCTTCAGGTACTACTTGTTTGCATCGTCTTCCTTCTTTTCGCGAGTTTTTTTATGTTAAATTTTCCATCTTTAATAAGGTCAAAGTCCAACTTTTCATTCTTTTGGAGAATCCAGCTTATTATACTTGCATTTGTTAGATGTCTAATATTAGAAGTTATGAACTGTGTATCTTCATCAGCATGCATCAAAAGAATGCTGGGTCATAATCATATCAAAATTGTTTAGGAAAATTTGGTATTATTAATGTAACTTTGGGACATACTGTATAATATAAAGGGTAATGAATTAATGATATATATAGCCCTAGTCCTTAATATATAAGCATTTAATGTACTTCTTAAAATGGAATTAAGTTGAGATTTGAGAATAGATGATAAAATTATACGCGAGTAATTAATGTTAAGTTATCCTTAAGATTTTCTTTTTTAGATTCTTATATATAGCCCTAAGTGATATGTTTATCATTTTCCTAATATAAATAATCCCAATTTTAGGAAACATTTTAGTTTAGCAGGCCAAATGACCAGTGACCTAATTAAAAGATTTTTTCCCTTTAAATGTCAAGTGGTTGCAATTTCAGTATTCAAAAATATATACATAGTATTTTTTTTTTTAAAAAAAAAAACAAAAAACAAAAACAATATAGCCCCCACACCTTTCCCCACCGGAAAACACCTCACCCCCTCCCCTTCCCCTTGCCGAAAAACACCCCCACCCCTCCCCTTCCCCTTGCCGAAAAACACCCCCACCCCTCCCCTTCCCGAGCGGAACCCAACCACCCTTCCTACCCTTCCCCGTCCCCGAAAATCACCAATCGACTCTCCCCCACCGTCAAAACTCTCCCTACTTTCCCCCACCCCGTAAAATGCCCCCCTCTTCCCCTTACCAAAACTCAATACTAGCTTGATTATATCTAGGGACAAACTTTTTGACTCAAATATCAATTTGGAACTCATAAAATTATCTAAACTTATTTTTTTTAAATAATATTATCTGAACCTATAAAATCTAAGTTTATTTGACAATAATAGTAATAATATTAATATAGACCCATTAGGGGTTTGAATTGTACACCTGTCACATCATAATCACTCAATCTCTCATCTAAAAACCATTCTGATCCCCAATCACCAAGAATAGACAAACTTATTTCAAGGTTTAATGTAAAGGACCCAATTAATAAATGTATTTCAAACAGAAAACTTTTTACTATTTTTTAATCAATTTACCCCATCCAATTATCACCTAAGGGGTCGTTTGGTTGGGGGTAATCAGGAAAGGGAATGGGAATCAACTGGCTCGATTCCCTTTGTTGATGTATTTTTAGCACTTTTAATCATTCCCTTTATCCTCCTCATTACCCCAAATCCTTCCAACTCCATTCCCCACCCCCCTAGACTTTCCCATTCCCTTTCCCTACCCACCTTCACACCACCACATCACCACCTTCACACCTACAAGCACCACCGGAAAACCAGTCGTGACCACCACCGCCCCTACCCTGACTACCGTCGAGCCTCCCCTGACCACCGCTGCACCTCCCCCAACCATCGTTGCACCCCCTCCCCCGCAAAAACCACCCCTAGCCCCGATCTCCCTCTCCCCCAAAACCGTCATCCCCACCCCAAACCACCCCCAAAAAATCGACCCCTCTGCTCGGAAATTGCCCCCTCCCCTTTTTTCCGGCCCCCCAATTTTAATCCCCCACCCAAAAACCCATTAACCTAGAAAACCCGTTTTTCAGGGTTTCGGATTTTTTGGGTTTTACGGGTTTTTGGGTGCGAAATTAGGGCTAGGGGTGCCGAAAAACGGGGAAAGGGGTAATTCCAAGGAGGGGGCTGATTTTTGGGGGTTGTTTAAGGTGGGAGTCGAGGTGGGGTTGAGTGTAGGAGTCAGGGTGGGACTGAGTGTGGGGAAGGCTGGGTGGGGGTGGCCGGCGCTGACAAGGGGAGGGGGAAACCGGTGGGGGTGAGGGTGAGGGGTGGTCGAGGCTCACGCGGTTGAGAAAGATGAAATATGTGGTGGTTGTGGTGGTGGTGGTGTGGTGGTGGGAATGATTTCTTTGTTTTAAAAACAAACAACAAAGCAAAAATAGAGTATTTTCATTCCATTCTTCTCCTTTCCCTTTGTTCGTTCCATTGCGATTCCCTCGTGCGAACCAAACGACCCCTAAGTATTACAGACTACTCACTAATTCAAACCCTTGCAAATCTGATTAGTAATAAGGGGTATTTGGTTCATAGGTTTTAGGTAAGAGCGAGGTATAAGGTTGAAATGAGTAAAATCCCTACCAACCCATACCTTAAACAAGTCAAACCCACAAATTATGGGGTTTAGAAACGAAGGGGGCATGTGGGTATGGTTCATACCATACCTTTAGGCTTTAGGTATCAAATAAAATTAAAAAACTTATTCCTAAACAAGAACTAAACACAATGTATTAAGAATCAAGTTCAACCGCATACCTCATATCACCCTAATTTCATTCCTAATTCCAAACTCATACAGTCATACCACTTTATGAACTAAATGAACCCTAAAAAGTTTGTCTACAAACCAATAACAAAGACGGTGAGGGATAGCTCAAGTGGTTAGAGCTTCCCTCCTACTTCCAAGAGATATTGGGATCAATTCTCACCCTTGCAATGAAATTAATAGACTAGGTTGTAATCTAGTTCATCAACTATTTGAATTAGAGGTGTCAATTCAGATAACCGGATGGAGTTTGGGTTGGTCTATTCACGTCGGATATGTTTAGGTCAAATATGTTCGGGTTAAAATTATTCTTTTAATTCGGATCGGGTCGGGTCAAATTGGGTTGGATCAAATTCGGGTCATGGTCTATTAATGCTATTATAAAACTACTCATTAAGAGAGATACAACTTTATATCAGGTTCCTTTCAACTTTATATATATATACCAAACATACCCTTAATTATTACATCAATTATTTATTCAGAATTTCAGATTGTAGAACTTTTTAGAACACCTTGATTCAAACGTCCACTTGACGAGCTTGTTTATTTTTTCTTACAAGCTTGTTTGTGAGGCACTTATTATAGGTCAATTTACTTATATCTCAGATGGTCACTCTGCCTTAAATGCACGGCATAAATGTTAAGAAAAAGTCAATACTAACCGCCATTGACCCCAGATCTCTCATAATAATAATAAAACTATATTGTGTTTAATAAATAAATAAATTGTCATAGCTGTATTTACAGAAATTATTTATTTTTATTATTATTATTATTTATTTATTTTTGATAAAAAAATTTATTCAACTAAATTATTAATAATCTATTATCAAATTAAACTTTTCTGAAATATATGTAAGATAAACATTTTTTTTTGAGGGAAAAAGGTTAGGAATACTTTAAGAAAAGAATCTATCTATTAATCTATAATATGGTTGTTAAGATTAGAAAAATCAACGGTCAATTTAAAATTATTGAAGATAAGGTATCATAATAGGTAATAACAATATAAATACCCTCTGCTCTTATAACAGAACATATTCTAATTCTTATAAAAAAGTTCACATCCAAAACAAAACAAGAGTTACAAAAAAACAAGTAAAAAAAACGTGGCAAGAATATTGAGATTTACAAGTGAAAATCATGTTGATATATTTAAGTTATGGGGTAGTAGTAATTCAGGGGGTTTGATATTATTGATATGTTTGGTAATTATGTCTATTGCAATCATATCAATGCTTATATTTGGTTGTGCTGATGGTTACAAGCCGGAAAAGCGTAGTCGAGGCAGGGCGAGGCGGCGTACAAGTGTTTATAGTGCTACCGGTGGCGACGCGGGTGGTTGTGGAATGTATGGTGGTCATCATGGTGACGGTGGTGGTGATGGTGGGGGGTGTGGGGGTGGGGGGTTTTGAGTTTTGGTCATTTTATGTATTTGTTAAATAATTATTGGTACTACTAGATTTTATGTTCTTTTTTTTTGTCCCACTCAAAATTGAGGTGGGAGTTGAGTTAGTTGACTATAATGTGTAAAGGCAAATGTTGTTGGTATGTTTCAACTAGTTGTGTATAGTTGATTTATTAGATAGTTGGTCATGTTGTATATTCTAGGTTTTTTTGTTTTTTTCTTTGTTTGAGAATGGCCAATTACTATGTATAATGTGATAAACCTCAAAATTCATCAATCTATATAATTGTCTTTTTCATATTATGAAATATGAAATGCTTACAATCTATTTTGCATTCAAGTAATGCTATATAAATATATTTGTTACTGGGTTGTTAGGAATATTTTTGCTGTAGCATGTTGTTTTAGGGACTTGCCATTTAGAGTCAGTACATTACAGGGTTACAGCAGTATACGCCGTCTATATCAACTAATCAACTATATACAGCTTAACAAGGGCAATAAGATCATGCTGTATGTTCGGCCAGGGTCGTGCAGCTATGCAAATCTATCAAAGCCGCGGTTTTTTTTTTTTTTTGTGGTTGTTTGGAGATCAGTTTTAGAATGGCTCGGTGTTAGGAGAGCTTCTGGGAATCGGGAGGATGAAGTGCAGTATCAGCTGACTGATTTCAACACCAGTTAGTCATCATTGAGTTTAAAAAATGACAATGGTTCGTTCTTGCTATCTAGGAGCGCAATCCAAAGGGTGTATCGAGACTACCGTTATGGTGAAGCAGCTGTAGGAGCTTTGTTTTTGTTCACAGTAAGCAGATCAACAATCTTTTTCATATAGTGTATCAGCTCAGTTGAGTATAGTTCTGAGTCTAGTGTTGTAATAAAAATATAAAGTAAATTGCCTTATACATTTTGTTTGTAACAATTTTGCATTAGCCTCCACGCTGAAAGGTAGTCTACAAAGGTTCATGGAAATTGGGATATACAAACTTTAAAATAGCAGTAACTTCGTGTATAGATTTAATTATTTTACTGTTTTAACTTTTAAGTGTCTTCTTCACCATAAGCAAGTATTTTACTGTAACAAATTTTCAGAAAATAAAAGACCCACTCCTTAAATTTCAACAAATAAAATATAAAATTAAAAAAAATGGTGAAATTTGAAGCAAAATTCAAGATATTATCGGCATACATTTAAAGATTATTAAGAATAAAACCAATTTTAATAAGATTTAAAATGCTCAAAATTACATGGTGCATACCATGGTAATTTCAGCAAACTCAGTAATGTAATAAACAAATCTACAGGGAAATTTTTAAATACAAGGTGGAAATTAACCCTTCTTCCTACTTCAGTATAGCCCATCAACATTTACAATGGCTGCGTATCGGTTAACATGCTCAGTTGATAATAGTACAGAAATTACAGCTGCGCAGACTTGGTTTCTGCCTGAGGAACTCTATCTGATGGCAGCAACCTAAAACACGCTGTAGTTCACTAATCATTGATACTTCAATATCATCTCAAATTAACTATTAGACAAAATTATCTTCCTACTTATATGATATTGGACCAGATCTTGACACAGCAAACCTTGGAAGAGGACTAGGCCCTGTACTTCCTGAGGTTGATCCCTCATTGAACTTCACCTTACGATTTGAGCTGTAATCTAAAGGCCCAGATCCTCTTTGCTGTCTCCGGTCATTACTTTGGATACTTCCACTATCAGCATCATATGACTGGCTTGAAGGTTGTTTGAAGTATCCTGACTGATCAGAATACGGCTGAGTTGTATCATTTCTAAGGTGTCGGAATGCAGGAGAATTATGCATGAGTGATGCTCCAGGTGAGCTTCGAGGTGATGATAAATTTCGTAAAGTCAATGGCAATGAGGGAGAATTCCCATAGTACTGATTATATAATGAGCGAATAATAGAATATGGGATGCAGGCTTCCAGTGAGCTTCTTGGAAGATGAGGAGAAATTTCACATAGCTGGTCTACGAATACAAGCTTGGGCGCTAGATCAGACCTGCAAAATATTCACAAGAAGTGTCAATCAACAATGTTGTAATGTCGCAGTTAATATGTAAGAGAGGAGTCAAAGTCCAGGTTAGCAGAGTTTGCCAGGACTGTACACAAGTGATAATATCTATGATCCTTTTTAAAGCCATTTGACTTTACACATTTCTAATAAAGCAATGGAACTTTCTATTTCATGTATCAGGCAGATTCAGGAGGTTCAACACTTCAACAGTGCCCCACTGTAAAGTTGAAAGCTTTTTATCATTTCATCCTTGTGTGGAATCAGCAACTACTTGTGTTTTTCCCCCTTAATGATTTCAATTTATCTTAGCTTGCAACATAGACGACTAGTGACTAACAATAAATTTAACCACCAGCAAAAATTTAACATACACATCTGTAGTACAACCTCATCAAGGCCTCACAGAAACCAGTACTTATGACCAGCATTGGTTGACAGAAAGCAAACCCTTACAAATTTTTTAAGCATCCCTGAAGCCCCAAGACAAAAATAAGAGGTCACCAACTCTGTATTTCCAAATTATGGCATTACAAGGGCTATAATCTAGTCAACTATTTTTTCCTTGGTTCAGAAGCAAAGAAAACTGATGGCTCAACTTAAGGTTATATGTTGACGGCTACAAATCAGCTGGCGAAGGTCATGCCATTAGCAACATGAATTGTTTAAAAAGGTATAGATATTCTACATATTGAGCACCTTAATAAAGATATATGAACAGATCCAGCTACACTGGATGAAAAAAGGGCAGAAGCAATACAGAAAGGATAATAATGCGTATATAATAAATGGAGAAGTATGAAATCATTGATTTAGAAAAGGACCCAATCGAAGGATAGAATTATGACCATACCTGTTAGCTTCATGCCAGCAGTCCAAAATCATCCCAGCTGACATTTTTACAAAAAGCAGTAAAGTAGACTTGGCACTTGCTTCAGCTGTTAATGAGCCCTGCATCTGATTTTGCAGATTTTCATCAATATGCCCATTTGCCATCTGATTTTCCTTTTCCATTCTTACATATTCGTTTCCAGCAATCACTGCATTTATGCATCTGTATGACAAAGTAATGTATTAATAGAATGTATTCAATGCAAATTTGAACTGGGTTGCAATAACAAGCTAATGATACAAGATTGGGGTGGATTCACAAAATGATTTACGAACAGAATTCAAGAAAAGGGAGAACAAATTACCCCTCAATTAGCACAAACTTGACCATATAAAAAAAATATACAAAATAAATAAATAAATGTTACAATGAGTATGCAATGTTACAATGAGTACGCATGTGACAAGGAGAAGGGATCATCAACTTGTCAATGACTGACTAATGCTTGGTTTCAGTATACATACCTTGCCAAGCAATGGATGTTGTTATTGAAACCTCCTGTATCAATATTGAATGTTGTTGTATTCCAGACATTTGATGACATGAAAGCAGAAAATAAATAAGGCAACAAGTTCCATGAATTATCATTTCCAACCCCTATGTCTTCCATGATTGATCTGACAAATTCTGTATCATGATCACCCATGACGCCTATGCTATTTGCCACCTCTTTCATCCTCCTGATATCCTTCTTTTCTGGAACTTCCACAGGCAAATGTGGCACAATCCCTTCCAGCAAAGAATATATCAACGGTGCATCTTCCTTGAGTACATCACCAGCAGCGTCTGAAATAAGCTGATCAAAGGCCAAGGCTTGTCCTGCTTGAACACAAAATTCAACCAGTGTGTCCAAGTCCACAATCTGCTTTGTATTAGCATCACTTTCTATGCGATCACCAGCGTGCAAGCTTCCTGCAATAGCCTCCAAGATATCACGGTTTGACCGTAATGAAGTTCCAATGCAATTTAAAAGTGCAGCAGTGTGCTCTTTCATCATTTGCTTCAACTTGTCAACTCCATAACCGCCAAATAGACGAATGAATGCTTGCAATTCCTTAAAGTCACTTACAGACTCAGCAAAGTATCCACCAATGGGTTTTGTACTTCTAAAACATTTGTGAGCAGGCACGAATAGGACACCAGCTCCTGATATATCTTTTACAATGTTTTCAATGTACCAGTTGCAAATTGTTTCAGCGGCTAACCCTGTTTGTTGATTGATGGGTTTGTCAAACAAATGAAGGGATGATACTGGTCCAGCAAAGGCTTCTGCAAGTAAAACTTCCCGGATACCATGGGTTAGGTCCATGCTGATATGCTGTTCCGCAAGATGGATTATACTCATCTGCCTGCGAACTAGAGATTCCAGGACAGAAGGACGCTGAAGGTCATTATCAGTCTTAAGAACTGAAAGCAGTCTCCTTCTGAAGTTCCCAAGAATGCATTCCCTCATGTACTGCAATTTAAAGAAACATTTTAGAATTAAAACACACAAAGAGCTTAAAAGGATGCACATAGGACCATCAGAAGTGAGGTTTCCACCACAGCAAAAAACGGTCAAATGTATGACCATGATTTGAGTGATATTGTATAATTTATAATATTAATTATTGAGGAGGAGCAATAAGGGTTTCTAAATGAATTAGTTTGGATTTCTCCTTTATTACCCCCTCTAAAAAAAATGCAAGACTCCCGATATAAGTTGAATAATTCTTTACCGGTTTACAAGGGAGATAAATTTTCAAGTTCGAGTTTTAAGGGGACAATGATAAGCCTGAAGCACTTGCTAGTTAGTTGCTCCCCCTTTGAATAAATACTAATGAAAGTAAAGAGATGATGCCATAGTGGCGTAACTTCTTTTTTGTTTGAATTGGAATAATTTCACTTTCCATCACAACAAAATTGTTGTAATTTCCAAAAAGATTCTTTCAGAATAACATCCCAAAAAGCAACAGCAACTAGGCATCATTAACCACCCACCAAAAAAAAAGAGGAGGTTTTTTCTCAAGTGAAGGGTATTTAAATATTTAATACCCAAGGTAAGCATTGCCTGCAGAAATTAAAAGCTTTGACAACCCTGCTTAATGTATCTAGGGAGATTACATTATCTTGCCTCATAGGCTAATACTCATGAGATACAACATGATTATTTTGCTACCATTTCAGATGTTGACCTTAGTGAAACACAATTTGTAGCCTTCTGCTTCCTCTAAAACAAAAGTCCAACTTTTACAATATGTTTCGATAAAGAAAGGGAAAGGAAAGGTCCATCAAAATTCTACTATCATGATTCTTTCTGGTTTTCTCTCACTTTATCGAGCCAATGCACAAGTTTGACCTTAAATATATTGAATTATGTATTAATTAAAAACATGAATAAACAACAACAACATATCCTTAGTCCCAAAACGATAAAAACATGAAAATGAAATGCTTGAAAAGAATACATTGAGACTAATCCATGAGCATATCAAATATGTATAAAGTCAAAAATAAATTGCTGTGAGTATTTAGGAACAGGGGGAGTAAGAGAATGGATCTTAGGTGTCCTCTCCTATTTGTAAATGTAAGACGACTTCTACACACATAAAAATAGGAAATGGAGTACTCTTTCTAGCATATGCATCAAAGACAAAGACAAAAAAAATAAAATAAAATTTATATATAAAGTATATAATTGCCATGCCATGAGCAAGCAAGAACTGAATCAGCAGGCAGATGCCTCACCTCTCTCAAAACAAAAACATGGTTCAATACACATATGGGCTCCATGTCATTTAGAACAGAGCAAAGATTTGTCAACCTCTGCATAGCAGCTTCTAACCTGATACAGAAGGAATTAGATATTTCAGCTTTGTTGTTTAAATTTTTTGAGTCCTAGGATTTTGTTCTCCTAAAATTATAAATTCTACAAGAAAGAGGCCTTACATCTTAATGGAATTATTATTTTCAGGATAACTCTCTTGGCCAGGCATTCCAGGTAATCCTCTAGGGGATTTGTTTGTTGGGATTGAATGCCTTGTTGAAGAATTTAAGTAGACAGCTGCTTGCTCTGGCAGAAGCTGAAATACATAAATCCCAAATCCTGTTACAAGGAACTTCTTAAGCAAAATTATAAAATATATAATATCTGGTCCTAACCTGCATCTCTAGAGAACCAAATCCTCCTTCGGAATCAAGAATATTGATTAAACCTTCCAGCCCGCCCATGATTGACTCAATTAGAGACTCAACATAAAGAACCGCATCCCGTCCAACTTTAGTAACCTGAATTTCAGAAAACAAAAGTTAATCTTTTATCAAGTGACTCCTAGTCAATCAAACCAACAACATACACATATAAAAAACCCCTTGAATACCACATTCTTTTTTCATTTCATGGAATAATCTACAAGTGTGAAACCAAGGCTTCTTCCAATATTAGAAGGCCCTTTGTCAAAGAACTTTTTCCTGAATATGTTACAAGAAAGAAACACCCTATGTTTGTAAATAAGAATTTCCCATTAAGTTTCCCCAATGTTACTCAGGCACGGGTTTGAGTGTCGGGTTCGGATACATATCTAAGTAAATGAAATGTTAGGTTTAATAGACATGGGGACACTTTCCTAAAATAGAACACGAGTGAGGGGAAACGGCATAAAAGGAACCTATTCCTAGTTTTAGAAGGCTTTTTGCATAAATTATGTTGTAGAAATACATACACACACATATTAGGCTGACCTGGTTGTTAATTATATTGTAAAGCTTACCTAAAGCCTATTTGTGAGCACAAATTCTTTTTTCCCATCCTATTTCTACTTATCTCCTACACTTATTTACAATTATGTGGTTCAAATGATTGAAGTGTCTAAGTGAGCATTGGACTGTCGGGTAAGGCCGTGAGGGTTTCATGCCCATTTGTGAAAGAGTAAATGATGAGTTGAAATAACAGTCTCCCTTATATACAACAAACTTCCATCCATCTTTCAATCAGCTGATTTTTACAATAAGCAAGGTAATATTATATTTTTAATGTCATAGGCTAAAGAATTTGTCTGTAAAATACCTCCTCGGGAACAATGTGAGAAGCACACTCTGGGAAACTACTTGCAACACCTAACCATGCACAGCAGTGTTGTGGACGTCCTTCAGGACCAAACATGGTATTTCTGAAAACCTGTAGCAATAGCACGTCAGTCTCGTTATTGTAATTAAGCTACATGTCTGAAATAGATTCAACAAACTGATAGCATAAACTTATAGCATCTAGTAACTTTTTCCATTTTGCACATGAAGTGAGAACACACCGATGTAAGATGTTGATGATAAAAATACAGTTTCTTGAGGCTTCCGTGCTTTGCAAGCTGTAATTCAAGTTCATCAACACATCTGCACATAAAAAATCAGATGGAAAAGATGCTTATTCACAGTGTACATTCAATAGCAAAGGGTACCACTCCCCAAGGTCTACATGTGCTCCATTTACTCCTTAGTTACCTTTAGCTATTGGAGGCGAATATCAGGCAAAATAAAAATAATAATAATAAAAAATACAATTTTCCAACTAGGCCCCATTTTTTTAGATATAAAATGTTTTCATGGAAAATGATTTTCATTATTTCCCATTTTCCTTTGTTTGGTTTGTGAAGAAGAAGAAGAAGAAGAAGAAGCGGGGCGTTAGTTACAAGAAAACATAAACGGATGACAAATCACAATTACCACAGTTGTAACTTATAATCATCAAAAGAGAGAAATGAATGATAGGCATCACCTGGACCAATTATATGCAGAATTTCCTTCTGCTAATAAGCCTTCTTTGCCGGTAGAAACAGTAGCTTTCTCCAGATGTCTTATATTAATGGATGACCGAGAGGATGTGACAATCATTAACACTGACAACCAATCTTTACGTAAATCCTGAATATAATAACAGATGAAGCAACAGCAAATAAATCATGGCAAATATACAAAACTAGGTTAAATCCCGTGCCATGCACGGTCATAATTAAACTTTACAACAAAATTTATAAAGAATGGTGTTAATTCAACAAATTTATCCAAAAAAAAAATATTTGTAACAAAATAATAGTCTCTAATTAAAGATGTTGATGGTCAAAGTTGTGTCTCAACAAATGTGCAAATCCAACCATAACTTATAAAAAAATGGAGGAGTATAATATAATAAAATGATTTTGTTAACCTGTTCTTATAAACGTTATGTATATTTGTAAGATTTATACAAATTATCCTACCAAAATTGTTGTTCCTATTTTAATTAAAATAAATTTGAAGTCGGAGGAAAAAAAATTATAATATTATTATGATAATCTTAGATGATGATATATGTCAATACCTTAATTTTAAACTATGTTAGTATATTTGTAACTAAAATATTTATAGTATATAAAATATATGTTGAAAAAAAAAATTAATTGAGTATGATTGGATTAAATGTGTTGTCAAAATGGAAATATGTCATGGTAGGTTATAAAATGGAAGTTATTAAAATTTGGCAAAAAAAAAAAAAAAAAAAAGGGAAAGAAAAAAAGGTGGGAAATTTTTTTATAGCATTGTGACAAGTGTCACTTTAGGTTCGCTTTTAGTATAGGTTAATTGATTAAACCACGTAGATTAAACACAGCACACGGAGAATAACTCAATCGCAAAGCGGAATATTTATAGTTTGTAAATAACTAGGAAAATTGTTAAGAAACTATATGTGAATTTAGACAAAGGGCTACATGAAAATACGATATTGCAATGCACCAGCCACCTCCTCCTATCACTGTCGTGTACCGAAGAAGACAAAAGCAGCAGCAGGGTCAGGACACCCTCCCAACCCCAACACAAGCAACGGCTCTTTGAGAACAGAGCTGAGAACACAGCAGGGCTGTTGGCCTATTTTTACTATGGTAACTTAGCTAGAGACACGTATTAGTAAATTAGCAATTAAGGCTTTTTGTCCATTTGTAAGCAATTGTAGTAGTATAAGTAGTAGAAGTCACAAGTAGAAAATCATCCAGAAAATTGTATGAAGAAACATTGAGAGTGATGGCCTCAAGCCATTAACGTTCATTCGCAAGCTTTAAGCTAATCTATTACAACCTTCCGTTTGCTTCATTCTCTGTTTTACATCCCACGCTCGTTGCAGATATTAAGGAAGCTAAAAAGTAAATAAAGTATTGTCAGGCAAGTTGCTACCCAGTTGATCAGTCTTCAAAAAATATATTACTCACATTCTGTAGCATGCATTAACTTTTTCTTTTTCTTTTTCTTTTTCTTTTTTTTTCTTTTTTTGAAAAAGATAGCATGCATTAACTTGATGAAATTGAGTTCATACAAGTATCTCCTAGATCCTAGCTATACTTTGTTATACTGTCATGGTAACATTAATTAGGCTTGTTGAAGGGATAGAATGGAGGAATACAATAATAAAAGTAACATAAGAAATAAAAGGGACACAGATAATACAATGACAAAAAGTCATTCCTTTTGAAAATAGCTACAATGGTTGGCAATGTAAATGAGCTGTAAGAGTCATATTACATGTTCAGAGGAGAGAGTTTTTTTTTCACCTGAATACTCGAAATCTGAACTTACTTGAACATATCCGGAATTACATCAGAATAAATTTGGTTAATACTAGAACTTACATAAACATATCTGATATCTGGACTTGCTTAAAACTATTTGAACTTATTTGTATAGAAATTTATTGTTAAAATTAGAACAAGACCAACCCATAGCCTCTTCAGCAAAACAATAACACAGGTAATACAGTAATAAAACTTTTCAAGGGGCTCTAATTACATTTAACTAACTGAAATGGATTAAGCCCCTCCATCAAGCCTCTTCTAAAACGCTGGTTCTACCTTAGGAGTTTGCTCATGCCTAGATGGCTTTGAGGCACTTAATTACCCATATATCAATAACACAAGTTTTGATCACTGAACTTGCTTATGTACTCATTTAATGGGGAACAATACTTGAACTGGCTTTTATTTAAAAATGCTTCCGTATCTTGGCTCATAAGGGAGCAGCATCACGTATAAACATAATACATTATGAAGTACCAAACCTCCATAGAAAACCAAGAGCCATCTAATACATGAACACTTGCAAGATATCCAGTTAACTGATTACAGAGTACGTCCTTAATTATCCAGAGACAAACATTTTTGGCTAATCTATAGATAGACAGCTAAAACCAGTGTGACCCCAACATTTTCTTCTAGTGTTAATACAATAAATACGATAATCTCCCAATATTAGGTGGCAAATTGTAAACTTTTACCCAATAACATACTAGCAAGTTAGTTAACTGTGGTCCCTACAAAAGCAAGAGAGTAATGCACATAGCACATATCAGTGAAAGAGCTGTTTGATATTTATGCATCTGCAATCGCAATTGACAATTTAGCATTGACTTTCTCAGAGAAACCCAAACTAGAAAAAAATCTAAAGACACTTTAGGACCACAGGAAATGAAATTTTTAGTCTGCTTTTAGCAAGTAATGGTACTGAAACTACAGAAGAAAACACAAAGGGTGTCCTGAATGACATTTTTTTACAGAAGAGTCCAGAAGAAAACAAGAAACAGAGTTCACCAGTAATCCCAATCTCTAATTTTGACAGGCCTTCCTCAGATTAAACTCTTAAGAAGGAACAGCAGCATCCACATGAAAAACTTTCAATGCAGATCTCAAGAGGTGGGGGCGTATGTGGCTTATCCCTTATAAGAAGGGCCGTAGGGGGAATGAGGGATTAAGATTAGTCAAAGAAGAACAAAAGGTATAGTAAAGCAATAGAGAATAGGTACTCTGACAATTTGACTACTCTCTGCCAATAACTTTCCTTAAGTCTGTAAGGACTATAACTGATAAAGATATAGAATCACATTTCTATTTCCTAGCATAACCAAATAACATTCATTTTTCACAATCAATTAATAAAATTTTCTGAGATCATATACGTAGTATTTACAATTAATTGAATTTAAAGTGAGCTTGCTAAATGCATTGAACCCCATACTTTGGAGCAAGAAGTACAAGAGTAAGGGGTAAATAGAAGAATAAAAAATAAATAGCTACCGAGGAGTAAATGAGAAGTTAAATAATCAAGGACAGCATGATACATGATCAATAGTAATCAATGGCCTGCTCAAGCGTGGAGCAAGAATATTTAGATGAGCATTATTATCATTTTAGCTAAGCAGAAGATTCTAATTAAGTATGACATTTGACGGGTAAAACACATACTCAAAATATAGCATACCACAGGAAAAATAAGTAAACATTAAGGGAAGGGGAAGAAGAGAAAGGAATCTAGCTTTCTAAGGATTACTTACAGATAGATCACAAGTGATAGCAGAGATGTCTTCACCCTGTGGCTTTGGTATCTTTTCCAGGTGCTGAAGTATCTTCTGAAGAAGCCCTTTTAAGTTTGAATCAAGGTCCAGTGCCACCATTCCTGGAGTTCCCATCAAAAAACGAATTCTACCAGCACAGGATGACAGATAGGATAGCGCATAACATCGGATTGCTGCATTTCAATATGAACAAAACTTAACATCAATTTGAATTGATTTCTTAAATAATGGATAAAAAAATCCGACGATCCTGTAGTAATCTTAGTATTCTACATAAAAAGCACAAATGAAAAGATTGATAGATGAGCTCAAATTTCAAATTGTATGATTTAGAATAGTCGACATTTTGAGTTTAACACATGAAATTGTTAAAACAAATCGAGCTTAATAAATGAAACATTTAAGCAACAATGGAGTAGAGAAAAAGATTTGATGGGGTTTGAACACATTGGAATAATATTCATTACAATTATTGTATCTATAACAAAAATTATAAACCCTTGGTTTATAAAACATTAAATTCAAGGTTTAGAATATAAACATCTTTCATAGCAATATACTTACGTCCTCCTATACTAAATAATTACACCATTAGTAAAAACCAATGCACTGTGTTGACCATAAATATATTTCATAGTGCATTGTTAAAAGTATAAATTGCTCATATTGAAATGCTTCTAAGATCTGGAGTTCTAGAAACCTTTCTTTTGCTGCTAGACTAGTCCTGGTGAATTCTGTTCTCATGAGCATCCAGGTGTACTGGTCTCAAATTATAATCCTTCCCAAGTCTATTTTTGAGAGTATTAATGCCATATGTAGGAATTTTCTTTGGCATGGAAAAGATAGTAATAAACCTGGGAATATTGCTTGGGATAAAGTGTGTTGTAAGAAGAAAGAAGGTGGTCTGGGTATCAGGAATGCTGAACTTTGGAATATAACTGCAATGGGGAAGCATGTTTATGGGTTAATGTTGTCTATATAAAAGGACAGAACTGGATGAATTACAGGCCTAGAATTGATTGCATTTGGCACTCGAAGAAAGTATGAAAAGTAAAGGAAAAGCTGAAGAGTGTCTATATTCCTGCCTTAATTGGGCAGGGTAAATATAGTATCAAGAGAAGTTATGATTTGCTCATTGTTGGAAAGGAAAGATGCCGATGGGATTCTTTGGTTTGGGAAAAGAAAGCAGTTCCCAAACATCAGTTTATTTCTTGGATGGCCATTCAGGAAAGGTTAAAAATTAGAGATAGGCTGCACATAAATATTCAGCAGATTGAAAAACTGTCTTCTATGTGCTGATGTGCCAGAAACTCATGATCACTTGTTCTGGAACTGTAAGGATAGTAGTACTTTTTGGATTGAAATCAGGAGCTGGCTTGGTTTTGGGCCTGAAAGAATACATCTGAATAATGTTGCTAGAGTTTGTAATAGACTCGGATCTGGATTCCAGAAAAGCTTCCTGAATACTTGTATTCTGTTATGTACCAGATTTGGAGGATTAGAAACACAGCTTTCTAGGAGTTGAAGATTATGCATATTCCTGTGGTAGCAAGACAGATTAAGAATGAGGTAAAAGCTAGACTTTTAAGTGTGAATAGTTCGAAGTTAAGGTACAAAATAGAGAGTTGGTAGAAGCTTTGTCTATATAGGGCTTGTTTTAGGCTGTTTTTGTTTCAGCCTAAGCAGTTGTATTCTTGGAAACTTGATTGTTTCCATTTTGGTGCAATAATACTACTTATTTACCAATAAAAAAAAAATGCTTCTAACAAGATAACACTTGGCTATATTATCTTTATAAATTAATGAGAATTTATAGTCAAAGTTTTTAATGTATGACCATGTAAAGAGAAACAGTGCAAATATTTAGTAATGGAGGAAAAAGTTAAGAATATGGGCTTGAAATGCATACCCATGGTTTTTTAAAACACAAGCCTTCAGCCAAACTATGTGAGGTTTTTTTTTTTTTTTCTATAGATTGTCTTCTAAACTTTTTTTATAACATCAAATTTATATGTTTATATTTTTATTACAATACATAAAAAATAAAAAAAATAAAAAAAATTCAATCAACCTTTGATTTTAGAAAATCAAAATTTGCAGGGCACGCAATATTTCTTTAGAACAACACGTCAACACACTTAATTTTTTATAACGTGTATTCAAAAAGCACATTTTAATAGGAAAAATGCATTTTAATAATCCCAACTTTGCCGGATTTACTTTAAATAATCCCAACTTTTGATTATTCTGCAATAATACCAACTTTCAACTCTGTTTTTCTCCAACAATCCCAAACCGGTCAACAAAAGTCAACAACCTATTATTGTAGGTTACATGACACGTGTCGATATGTAAGTGGCTCAAAAATAATTTTAATTTTTTTAAAAAAAAAACAAAAAATAGAGGAAATAAAATAAATTAAAAAAAGGGAGAAAAAGAAAAAAAAAAAAAAAAACTATAAAATCCTAAACCACCCGCCACTAGCCACCACCAGCCATCAATTCTCGCCGCCGAACCACCCCTTACACCGGAAATCGGCTCCTCCACCCTAAACCCTCTTCGAAAACCGCCGACACCCTTCACAAAGCTGCCAAAGTACCATTCCCCTCTGCAACGCAACCCCCTTAAATGGACCTCCTCCCTTCCTACACCGCCGAAACCGGCGCCCCCTCCCTTCCTACACCGCCGAAACCGACACCTCCTCCCTTCCAACACCGCCGAAACAGGCCCCACTCCTTTCCCTCAACTAGAAACCGATCTTTTCCCTTCCCACCTTCGAAAACGGTTCCAAGCTCTCGATGAATAAGGTTTCGGGGCTAGGTTGGGGTGGGGGAAGCAAGTGAGGTGTCAGAAATTGGTGATTGGAGCCGGAAATTGGGAATCGGGGTACGAAATTGGCTGGGCATGAGAGGTTGTGGCTACTGGCGGTGGTTCATGGCTGGGCATTGAGTTTATTTTTTTTATTTTTAAAAAATTTTCTTTTATAATAACCTTATTTATTCCTGTAAAAAAATAACTTATTAATTGTTTTAACCAATAAACAAGCAACAAGTGGCAACATATTTTTTAACAAAAAATTTAACCTTTTCTCCAAGTTACCGGTAAACAGGATTGAAGAATGAAAACACAGGTAAAAGTTGGGATTATTGCAGAATAATAGAAAGTTGAGATTATTTAAAGTAAATTGAACAAAGTTAGGATTATTAAAGTGTGTTTTTCCCATTTTAATATCTAAAGTTACTTAAAACACAAGCTTTAAGCTGGAATATGGGATTTTATTATTGTCTTCTAAATTTTTTCTCTATAATACAAGTATTATATCTTCATACTTCTTGTGTTTATATAAAAGGTAAATCAACCTTTGAATTTTAGAACTTTAGAATCAAGGTAAAATCAAGTTTTTGAACACCTAAAATAACTTTTAGAGCAACAAACTAAAATTGAAGAACATGAATTATAATGGGTAAAGAATATCTCAATATCTAAATTGTCAGTATAATTAAAATCTGTGGGCCTAGAATGAGAACCATAGCCTTAAATGATGACAAATTACCAAATTGATTGGGTCATTAGATCATCATAATCGGACGATCAAGGTGTTGACAGTTTCATTAATGGTAGTTTTATAATTTTCAACTTCTTTAACTGATTCCAGTTTCTTTTAAATCAATATAATTTACTTTTAGTGGTTTTTAACGCTACATGTAAAGTCAAATGAATGAAAATTGATTTAATACAGTTTTACTTCATATGGATTTGGTTTTGTGTGTGTGTGTGTGTGTGTGTGTTTTTTTGTTGTGTGTGTGTGTGTGTGTAAAATCTCTTGTTTTTTTTTGTTGTGTTTCGGTGTGCGTGTAAAATCTCTAACTTCCACAAGAACCAACAAACTATTTCCACTATCTTCTTGTTTTTATTGAACTTTTAATCACAATGACCCACTACAAATTCTCTCTTAAAAAACCCAACTCCGTGAGAAAATGGGTCTTTTATATAGGGACAGTGAGAGTATCACAGATAAAGATTTACTTCCTCGTCCATGATGTTAGATTAGCCTTACAAAACATAAATCTGAAAGTGGACCAACCTGCTATATACTTGCGAACTAGACTGCAAAGGTGATCCATTCCATCTAATAAGAATCCAATAGTTGGATCACTTGGGTCCTGAAATCAAATTTAAAGCGGTAAAGGAGGAAAGAGTTCAGAAAAGTGGAATTCAAAAACAAAAAGAACCCAAGTATATTCAACATTTTAGGACAACAGCAGACATTGCGTATAAGTTAACAGCTCTGACATAGTTAATCCAGCTATTCTTTTAAACTGCATAAAAAATTTAACGAAAGATAGAGGGGAAGGGAAATTTCTTACTATTTCAACAGGTAGTGTATGAGTAGTAGCCTTAGACTTTGATGACATAATTCCTACATGCTGAAAGTACCATATCACCTCGGACTGAGCTAATGCCAAAGCTGAAAACACCATCTTATAATCACAGAAAAAGCGTTGTCAATAGATAGCAAGAGCAAAAAAATAAAAAAAGTAATTGAATAGAAATGTCACAGATGAAGTCAACATTTGTAAATAAACCTGGATGTTGGGAGCCAGTAAACTAGGCTGATCGGTAAAAAAGAGAACCATTCTTCCAATTTCTTGCTTTAGAAGTATTCTCCTTTCATGGTGTATTGCATCACAGCATAGCAATGCTTGTTCATGCACTTCACTGGGAAGAGTGGAATAATTTCAGACATCATGACAATCATTTAGACTTACTAATACCTCCTCCATTTCACTACATTGCAAACTTGCCTACGTAGGATGTTTCAAAATAATTGAAACACTTCCTTATTTTTTTTCTTTCTTTTTTTTTTTTGACAACTTCTCACACCTACTTTATTCATACTTGACCCACTTTCTTTCTCCCCTCCTTTACATCTTCCTTAAAAATTCACTTTACTTTAAAGTTTTTGCAACCTCTCTGCTCTTGCATTAAATACAGTGCCAACCACAGCTGTTGCAATTTTAGTGAAATGGAGGAAGTAGAAAATTAGAAGAAAAAGAAAACAATCTGATTAGCATCTTCTATACTGGAACCATGCAGGAGATAAATTTTGGGATAGCATTTCTTCAGAACTGGTGACAATTTGACAGCTAAACTAACAAGCAAGACTACATATCTGCTTCCGTACTCTTCACAAGTCATCGAATGATGTAAAATAAGCTAGGGAAAACTATTCCCCAGTTCAACACTAAGGACCTGAACATAGTGTATCAAACTGAGAGGTTCTAGATCAATCCATCTAATAATAGTGCACACAACAAATATTTTTGAAATGTAAAAAAACAAATTAGAGGGGGAAAGATAGTTACAAGGTAGAAAAAAGGAGGGGAGGAAAATGGAGATTCTTAATAAATCCCAATAAAAAGGAGGGGAGGAAAATGGAGATTCTTAATAAATCCCAATAAAAAGGATGAATATAAGTCTTAAGAAATAGTGTGAAATTATTTTTCTGAATGGGTGACACCAATCTAGTGGGCATCAAGAACCAGTTTCTTGGGTACTTAACGAGGAATTATGTTTGATTTTAGAAGGTTAAAGCCAATAAAATCTCTCACTAGTCGCTCCTCTTTGAAAATCCATCCAGAAGACGTAATAAGCTCTTTCACACTGGTTTCCCAGTAGAATTAATGTGATTGATCAGTTCAAGTACAAAATCCTACTAAGTCTCTATTCCTAATGAAACAAGTCAACGTTTTCCCTTCCACTGCCAAATTTTGCAATACTCAGGGACTTTATTAGACAATCAACCTTTTTGCCGATTGTCTACTCTACCATCATGACCACTAGCAAATTAAGCATGATGCATAAAAACAATGCAATTGGTTTGCTTGAAGGCAATACCACATTTAGTAACTAGTTCTAACTTCTGCGACTACATGCGGAAGGAATTAAACTAACCTGAATTCACTCCCTTCACCACCACAAGGATTGAAGTAATATAACTTTTTAAAAATTGGAGTACCTAAGGGAATTGTTTTAGCTAGAAAGAGTATTAAAGAGAAATATTCTAACTTTGGATGGCAACAGACTGAAAATCAAAATGTCTAGTTAACTGGACCTTTAGGCTTTATTCTTAATAGAGATAAAAATCATAAAAATAGTGCCTGTTAGCTTTTGGGTTCAAAAGTATAACAGAACAATTTCTTTTCAGTTATAGGGATAAGCCTAAAGGAGCCTCCTTCCAACTTTATGTAATGGGATGTTCTAATGGTGGTTTGTCTGTATATGGGATCTTCTAATGGTGTTTCCTATAGCTGAGGTTTGATGCTGCAGCCCATGTAAGCAAGTGCCACCGTGTACTCTGCTCATGTTCGCCACTTCTCGTTCTGTTCTTACAATTCTCTTTATCAAGAAAATAGACAATCAATCAATCAAAGCCTTCATCCCATAAGTGGAGTTGGCTACATGAACCAAAAGTGATTAATCCTGACTATTTCGTGTAGTCATCGACAAAAATCTTCCTCCTCCATCCCTTACGATCCAATGCCTCATCCTCATCCTCATGCAAATCCATATACTTCATATCCTTCCTAAATCCTTCCAACCAAGTCATTTTCGCCCTCCCTTTCCCTCTTTTAACCCCTTCATGGTCCCACCCTTCCACTCTTCGTACCAGTGCCCCCTCGGGTCTCCGTCTTACATGTCTAAACCAACGCAAGCGGTGTTGAGAGAAGAGTAAAAATTCAATATGACAAAACGATGTTTTAAAATATAAGGTCTGGTTTAGCGTGTTGAGCTGTAAGCCATGTAGATAAGTGCCACCGTTTAATCTGCTCATGTTCTCCACTTCTCCCTCATTCTATTTTTAGTTTCTTACGATACTCTTTATCTAGAAAATAGACAAAGAGTGAAGGTCCATATAATTCAATATGACGAAATGAGTTTGTAAAATATGAGGTCTGGTTTAGCGAGTTGATAGGTAATGATTGAAGGAAGATGAACAGACTCCAAAGATCTACACAAACAGCACAGGTTTGACTACGAGGTTATGAGCCTATGCGCACATATTGCCACTCAGAAATCACACTCTTTTATGAGCCTATGAACATATATTGCCACTCAGAACATGTACAACCACAAACATTATATGTGCCTACAAAAGAAAAATAGGACTACTGGCTAATTCAGCACATACTTCTTGTTTGAGAAATTTTAATCCGAATTATATGGATGCTACCTTTGTACCTTATCATTTTTTCAACTTGCTTAGCTACACTATACTCCAGATCTGCTTCTTTCTGCTTTGTACGACCAGCCTTTGCAATCTTCTTTGATTCCAATATGCGCGGCAAGACATATCGCTGATAATCCTCATGCAACAATATATGCTGCATATTGACATCATTTCCTGATTAACTATCCAGTATCCCACACAACCTACATCCTTCAAAGTAAGAAATGAAAACCTCACCTCATCTCTGAACAAAGTGAGAACTAAGTTTTCCTTCAAAACAACCTACATATCATCATAAATGTCATTGTAAGTAAAAAGTTGAAGAACTAACAGGAAGCACTTAAATATCAGACAAGTAACAACAATGAAATTTGAATTTACACAAGCAAAAACAATGTTGCATTATCAAACAGATTAGGCTATGATCTCACATATCCATCTCATATCTTCCATACAACTTTTTATGTAAATATGAAAAGTAAAAGGAGTCAGATGTAGAATGTACCAAAGCAATGTCAATGCTGGTTACACGCAGAAGTTCATCTGGACAAACAAGGTATCCAAGAAGCACCCATTCCCGGTAGGATGTAACATTTGCTAGATCTTGAGCTCTCTGTAGAGAGAAAATGAGAAAGTGACAGTGAAAATCATTTTCCCATATCAAAGATAATACATGAAGGAATCTTATATATATCTGGAGCATCTTGCTGTGGTGAAAATGCAAGCACATGTCAACATGTGGTCCAGAAGCAGTGTTTTATTGACAAATAATAAAATTAACATTAAAACTACCTTCTTATCCTTTTTTCAAAATCCAACAGCTGAAATTCTTTCACATATTTGGCGAGTGTAATCCAACATATGCAGTATGAATAAGATGGCTTTAAGATAGTAAAGTAAAGATCAAGACCAGAGGATGCACACTAACCATGGGATGAGCAGAATTTGTAAGTATGTCTGGATATCGAGGATGGAAGGGACTCAAAAAACCCTCATTTCTAAGCTTCCGAGTATCTGCTAATAAAAATATAACAGGCCCAACAGCTTCTAAAACCTGGAAACAGTTTCAGATGTCACTACATAGCTTACAAGATGCTAGACATTAGCATCTACTCATAAAAAAATTATTATTCAAAAATCGTTTTCTGGAGCAAATAAAACCCAGCTCTTAGTAAAGTCTTTCAACGAAACACATTTGGAGTAATGTAATAAACAAGTTAAAGCCAAAAAGAGCAGCAGCACAAAAAGTATTATTAAGTACATATAGCAGCAATGCCAGTGACACAGAAAGTCTGCTAGAAAGAAAGCCTTTAAAACTCCTGTAGAGTGCATCCACAAGAACAAATATTGCCCCTTTATAGATATTAAGCTACAAAGAAAAGAATGCTATCAGAGCTAAAAGAAAATATACCTACTTCAGGATAAAGACATGGGAATGAAACTTAAAATATTTAATAAATAAAATGAAGTATTACTACAATACGAATTTAAAGTTTCAATGTAATAAAACCCACCACTAAAATAAAATCTACAATGAAGCAAGCTATAGTGCTTTATCCCAAAAGACCTCGGCCCATAAACCAATTCTAATACTTCATCCCCTTGTACCTCAAGTGGATTAATTATATATCAGATGCTGCTTAACAAAAGGCAGGCTGACGGCTGACCAATTGAAACCAACAACTAAAAACACCTTTTTAAAAGATATGTAGCCACTTGACAGTCGTAGAGAAAGATGATTTCTCATCTCACAAGAGTCACAGCTCCAGAGGTGTGACACATAGACAGTACGGTGAATATACTTATTTGGTCGCCAAATCTGCTATATGTAACTGGTGTTGAGCCATTCCAAACAATTTGTGCACATAACGACATACAACTACTTAAGGACCTTCATTCCATATTTCAGTTGCTGATGGAAGAGAAGCAGCCAGTAAAAATCTTTGCAAATTTTTATATGATAGAGTAAACAACACCACAAAATAGATCACATGCATCAATAACAGACATTTTCTCTTAGCATGATTAAGATTTCAAAGAATTCTTTTGCATAAGAAAATCAGGTTAAGCATGTATTATCACCTCTCCAATACGTGGACTGACAAAATTCAGGTCCTCTTGAAGCCCCTTGACTGGTGGATCGTAGGAGTCTATAAATTGAACCAGCCTGTATTCAATATAAAGAAATAAATTTAGCAATCCTTTCTGAAGACATTTAGACAGTAGAGTAGATATTGCCTGTTTCTGGGGAAAAAAGGGGGACTATCCTGTTACACTAATTAATACTCCCTCCGTCCCCTTTTGTTTGACACTTTTGAAGGAAAATCACGGTTACTAAGGTGGAGAATGTGGAGTAATGAAAGTAAATGGGAAATTAAAATTTCCAATTAATAAAGTAATAAAAGTGCATGGGAAAGAGACATTTCCAATTAAAAAAATAATTAAAGTACATGGGAAAGATAAATTGATAGATTCAAGAGTAAAACATTAAATTAGTCAAAAGTTGACACAATTTTTATGGCAAAAGTTAGGGTAAAATAGGAGAGGACTTAATAAGGACAAAAAAAATGAGGGTATAAAAGTCTTTTTATGTATCTTAATGATTATGAAAATGTGACAAAAATGTAGGGGCATCCAAAATGGCAAAAGTGACCATCAAATGGGGACGGAGGGAGTATCAACTTATCAAGCACTCCATAAATGACTGATGATAAAGAGTTATCATATTAAATATTGAATAATTTTTTTATTATTATCTTTTAAATCATCTTAATTATCATTTAAATTTGACATTTTCTTAGTATGACATTTAGAGCCAATAACATTCGTTATTGAAAATTGAAAAAAAAAAAAAAAATAAATTCTTTAAGAGAATTTAGATAAATATTGTAGGGGTTCTAACTGTTTTTTAAGTGGTAGGCAGGTCACATAACTATCATATCCAAGTTACACGTATTAATAATCAAATAAACATAATGATCAAATTGATTAAAAGATAGGTCCATCATCAAGATAGCATTGAGTTGAAGCTTGCAAGAATTCTACCTGTGGTAAAAATCACAATCACGGTCATTCCTCAAAATCCCGTGTAAAAGGTTGTACATCTGCAGCATCATTTTCCCAGGTATCTGAGGTGAAAGCAGCAACATATTAATATTGATACTGAAAACAACTATTAAGATTTCAGGCCTGTCCATAACAAAGTGACATTTATCGACAGAAGATACAAGAATAACTTATAAACAATGAAATTTTTAGGAAGAGAAGACACCCAGACAAAGTACTTGCCTTTTCAGAAAATAGATTCAATCGAACAAATGAACAAAATAGATCCATGAACGCGTGTAGTATAAATGAGTTCTGATGAGGCTGCAAGATAAATTCTCCAACTGATTAGAAATTTGATTCAAAGTTCTGCACATCTTCATTTCTTAACAAACTTCTTCATGAGTATGATGACAAACGGAGGAGAAATGAATTGGAGACCGTAAACATTAAGAAGTGCCACAGAAGACAAGTATAATAACACCAGTCATGCTGCATAAAATGGAAGCATTACTGACAATCCTTAAAATCATAAACTTCTGCATAAATTCCATTTGCAGATGTTGTCAGTCTCTAAAAAGTCTGATATCATTATATGTACTCTGTAATACAGATGATATAACTATACTCTAAGAGCATGTTTGGCTAGTGTATTTTTTAGGTTGGAAACGGATTTGGTTAAACCATTACCATTATCGAATGTCTGGTAAAGAGATTTGGTAACAATTACCTTTACCTAAGGGTAAGGGATTCCACCCATTTGTTACCACTCTAAAACCTAAGGTAACAAATACCCTTACCCCCCTCAAACACAAATTGATTCCTTTCCATTAAACCAAACAAATAAAAAAGGTAATAGTTACATGATTCATTTCCCCCCTCTGTTTCCTTTCCACTTCGTTTCCAATGCTCTAACCAAACGCCCCCTAATTGTATGTTAAATCAATAGGAAAATTTATTTACTAGCTTCAACTTATGTTAATTGCACAAAATTCCAGCTGAAACTGGAAAATCAACCTAAAGAAATAAAAGTTCCAGTTCGAACACTTGCAAAGAAAGAAATGTATAGCTACAATGTTCAGACACTAAAACTACATTCAACATGATGTCCAAAACATTTGTCACATTAGCAACTCCAAATAGCTGCATCCTTCCCCTTCCCCACCCCAACCCCTTTTTATTCCCCCAAAACAATGACTACACATATTACAGGAGACAGGAGTTGATGAGATATTATTTTGAACACTTACCAGCAGAGTAATCACTGTGCTGCTTAAATCCAACAGAAGTCGTAACGCTTGTTCTCGGAATGCCATCAAATCAAGAAGCAGCTGATAAGATTACATAAAGCCAATCACTGAATACCCTATTTTCATTGACTTTTATGAATACACATGTAGCAACATTGTATACAGCAAAATTGTACATAGGAATATCTGAATAGCCATGGCTAGAAAACGATCACATTGCAAATTACTTCCTCATAATGCACCATATGATACATAACAATGTGACACAGAGGCAGTGCCTTTGCATCAAGATTCAAAGCTTCAGGGGCACCCAGGAATCCAGGATAAAGATTCATTAGACTGTGAATTACAATAGAGCATTAATTATGTCAAAACAGCTCATTGAACTATTCATGGATTTGCCTCTCCATTATCAAGGGAAAGGCTACGTATATCAAATCCTTCTACCTTGCCCTCCACAAAAGCCTAATTAGAGGTGTTAAGATACTGTTGGTGGTGCTGCATTCATAACTACACTAATTGCATGGGCATGCAAATGAACATAAGAAGGTGAAATGTGGCAAGATGATAATGAAGTTCAAACCTGAACCCACGGCTCCAAATTTTGAAGATAAACTTCAGCACCATCCGTTAATGAATCAAAAGCAATTTTGTCAACCTACATCAATATTAATACCAATAAATACTATCAATAACCAAAAAAATGAAACAAAAATTAACAATAGTGAGGAAATGCTGACACGCTCAAGTTGTAATCTGCTGGTATGCTCTGGGAACTTCCTTGCGACCAATGTACATATCTTTGGAAAGTTAGGAATCACACCAGCTTTCCAAAAAGACTCCGAGAACAAATGGTTGACCATATCCGGATGATCTAAAATTTGATTGAGTCTATACATTTTCGCCATGAGACCCTCCCCAACCTCAGTGAGTTGTACGACATATTGTATATTCAAACCCTTTGTAGACCCTCCAGCACTTTGAGCAGTCTGAGACTGACCCTCCGGTCCCATACTCTTAAAGCTCCTCAACGCTGGAGAAGCCATTATAGAGCTCGAAAGCTAGGATACTTTCTGGTCAGGTCTCAGATTTTATAGTAAGATCAAATCAACTGCAAGAGTCAAAACTCGACTTGTTACCTCCAAAAACAAAGTACCATCCTGATACAGAATAATTTAGGCACTACAACAAATTCAAGAATTATTATTGTTACAATATGAGTAGCAAATTCAAGCACAATATGTTCGAAATGTGATAACACTGATACCGGAAATAGAACATATCCCGAAATTAACAGATCAAACGCAATGCTCCGTAATTTTCACTATCGCAATGCATGAAATCGTGAATCAAACACTAAGAAGCAATTCGAGGTAAGTTCACAATTTCAAAATTTACACAAATGAGTTCAATTTCAGAAAAATTAAAGCAAAATCCAGCAAAAATAAAGTATTTTCGCAAATAATTGAAGCACAAAACCTCAGATTACAGCAACAATTTCATCAAAAATATCCAAAACTACTGTATAGTTTGAATGAATTCAGCATTACTAGCAAGCAATTTCAAAATTGATTTATCATCCAAATTAGCTGAAATTAGCAACAAAAAACAACGAAAAATAGAATTGAAATTACTAGGAATGGTTAAATTACATACGTTTGACAACGTTGTTGTGAGAAATTCGATGGTAGAATAGCTGGGAAGATGATGAACATCAAAAAGCAAGTGCGAAGTTCGTTGAATTAGTTGAGTAAGCTTCAAGATTTCAGAGGTTTAGTGCTAGTAGTTGAAAGGATTTGTTAGAGTAGTGGTATTTAATTTGGGTATTTTCATTGTACCTACCACTTGCTAAGTACGTGAGGAGATTTTCCAATAACGTTTTTTGTGTCTTCCAAAATATGAATGTGCATCTGACTTCATTTGAACATTAAGAAATTAAGAATTGTCAAAATATTACTCCATTTCATATTAATTCGCAATAATTTAACTTTGATACAAAATACTAGTATTATGTATGTGTTTTTTTACTCCTAGTGATCATTGACACCAAGTTTAGGAGGTGTTACAATTATTGACACTAACTTGTACCACTATTTACATTAACATCAATTTTGATTAAAAAAATGTAAATAACATTGATGATACCTCAATGGAGTCCACTCATCATTTACTATATAAATATCATTTTTAGTAATTCAAAATAGATTAATTAATTAGTAATTAATTGTAATGTATTAATTACTCCAAATTAAAAATAACAAAACCCCAACATTTTCTATCTCCTCCTTTCTTCTGTCATTTTCTTTGCTTGCTCTCCTATCTTCATCTTCTTTTCTTCCATAAGAACTCTATCTTTTTATGAGACAACATTGAAGAAATTAAAGATGGTGAGGAGTTTTTCGTCTAAATTGTGTTGCTTTTACAAATTATTAGCCAAAATTAAAACTATTTGGAGGTGATTCCATGGTGGTGTCCAAATTAACATCTGTATGTGAAGGAAATATTTTCCGTGAGAATTGCATTCCACTAACTGTGAATATATACACTTTACATGCTTGAGTCAAGCCACTAATTAAGCTAAGAGATATACATCAACTATTCTAAGCTACAAAATAGGAAACTAATTATATACAAAGTCAAAGATATATTATTAACTAATATATCTTAACACACCCCCATAGTCTAAGCGGGAGGAGAACGAACACTTAGACTATCCTTGAAGTCTTCAAAGAGTACCCGAGGGAGCCCCTTCGTAAAAATATCTGCAATTTGGTGCCTAGAAGGAACGTGAAGAACCTGTACCTCACCACGGGCTACCTTTTCTCGAACAAACAAAATCTCCATCTCTATATGCTTTGTTCGTTGGTGTTGCACCGGATTGCCAAAAAGATAAATAGCACTTACATTGTCAAAATACACCAATGTTGCCTTTTTAATCGAACAATGTAACTCCAAAAGTAAGTTGCGAAGCCAACACGACTCAGAAACTACATTAGCAACACCCTGTACTCTGCTTCAACACTAGACTTGGATAAAGTAGGTTGTCGTTTAGAGGACCAAGAAATCAAATTATCACCCAAATACGCACAATATCCAGATGTAGAGCGTCTAGTATCCGGACACCCGACCCAATCAGCATCTGTATACGAAACAAGAGATGAAATAGAAGACGGATAGAGATGCAAACCGTGGTCAACCAAGCCCCGTATGTAACGAATAACCCGTTTGAGAGCAGCCATATGACTCTCTTTTGGATCATGCATATGTAAGCAAACCTGTTGGGCCGCATATGATATATCCGGTCTAGTAAAGGTAAGGTATTGCAAAGCCCCTACAAGACTACGATACAATGTAGGATCGGCACAAGGTTAACCTGTAGAACTGTCCTTCGGTTTTACCTCAACGTGTAGCCGAAGGTTTGCATGAAGCCATCCCTGCGCGGTCAATAATTTCCTCCGCATATTTACGTTGTGACAAAAATAATCCACCCTTATGTCTTGTCACTGCTATGCCAAGAAAATAATTAAGATGACCCAAGTCCTTCATAGCAAATTCCAAGCTAAGAAGGGACATAATAGAACGCCGCAGTTTATCAGAAGAAGCAGTAAGAATAATGTCATCAACATATAAAAGCAAATAAGCCACATTTTTCCCTTGGCGATAAATAAAAAGGGAATTGTCACTCTTACTATTAGTGAAACCAATAGAAGCAACAAAATCTGCAAACCTCTTATACCACGCCCGGGGTGCCTGCTTAAGACCATATAAAGAGCCCCGCAATAAACACACATAATCAGGGTGAGTTTTATCACGGTACCCAAGGGGTTGATGCATATAGACTGTCTCCTGAAGCTCACCATGTAGAAAAGCATTCTTAACATCAAGTTGATGGATCGACCAAGCTTTAGACAAAGCAAGGCTAAGAACAGTCCGGATAGTAGCCGGCTTCACAACCGGACTAAAAGTCTCCCCACAATCAATGCCAACCCTTTGTGTTTTGCCATCACTAATGTGTCTATTTTATATAGTATTTTACCCCCGTCCCTTGGTCATAATTAGTAGTGTTTTTGGCTCTTTAGAGCCACTTTTATTACTAATTGGTGTTTTCTAGTGTTTTCATAGATTTGGTTGACTTTTGCAGGGATTTACACTTTTGGAGTATTTTCCCGAGATATTTTGGAGCAATCACGAGCACTGGAGAAACACGACCGGTTTTTATAGCCCAGGGCCGGTTAGAGCCATCGAACCGGTGATTAAGGGCTCGGTATAGGTGATACCGGGACATTTGGACTAAGTATTCAAGACCAAAGAGGAAACCCAGATTGGCCCGAAGAATTGGAGCCCAATCGTAGTCCAAATAGTTTCCTAAGAGAGCCGCCCAGCCAAAAAGGCTGGCGCTCGGAGGCGCGCTCGGCCGGGAGGGAGAAGCTAAGTTTGGCGCCCGATGACGCACCCGGCCGGGCGCGAGATTGGTACTGACGAGCAAAAAGGCGCGCCCGATCGGGCGGTGCCTCGCTCGATCGGGCGCGTGTAATTATTAGGAGACGATTAGCGTCGTTTTAGTTTGTTTTAGTTTAGGATTTGTACGGAGTATAAATACTCCTCCGTAATACGATTTTGATCTCTCTCTCTCTCTCTCTCTCTCTCTCTCTCTCTCTCTCTCTTACTCTTTCTTTACTCTCTTAATTGTTTTTTTAGATTCTCTCTCTCTTAAACCTTTTTTCTTAATCCATTCTTAATTCCAGATTCGTTTGGTAACTATTTCTCTTCTCTTAATCTTAGTTGTTTATTTCATTCCTTTAATCATGTCTTATTTTATTACTTTGATTGGTTTAGTTTCTATTATGTGTGAGTAGTTTAATTCTAGGGTTTATGGGGATCCATAATTAATATGAAGGGATAATTTGTTATTATTGATTATTGGTATTGCATGATAATTTCTTATTGAATTGTTTTAATTCTTTACAATTAGATTATGAATCGAGCAGATGTAATTTGATTGTGAATGTTTAGCAATATTGAATTAATGAATCGAGAAGATGTTAATTTAATATTAAAGGATATTTTTAATAGGAACTTAGATCTAGTAAATTGCGAGAGCCTGTTAGATCTATGTTGATTAATAAATTGCGAGAGCCTGTTAATCATGTTATTTGTGCAATGTTAATTATTAATTATTATGTTTTATCCCGGAATATTAATTATTGGTGAACCTGTGACCCTAGGCCTTCTTATTATTGTTTTTCTCCCTAAACTTATTCTTCGTAGTATAATTCCTTTAACAACAACAAATTGGTTACTTTAATAATTTAGATTATAATTGATTAATTAGGAATAGAAAGACCAGTTTCCCTGTGGATTCAACCCTACTTCCCTATCTACATTAGTTAGAGGATTTAGGTATTACTTTTGATTTGGGGATACGACTTTACCCTGTCAATCACCTACAAGACGGGCTTTATGCCTCTCAAAAGAACCGTCAGATTTCACCTTATGAGTAAAAATCCACATAGAACAAATGCCATTAACATCAGGTGGACGGGGCACCAACTCCCACGTCTTATTTTTAATAAGAGCATTATATTCATCATCCATAGCCATTTTCCAATTCGGGTCACGCAGAGCAGACACGGGGTTACGAGGGAGAGGGGATTTCGTAACATTAGACACCATAACATTGAAATTTTTATATTTCGGGTTTGGTTTGACAATCCAATTCCTGCTTCTTGTGATATAGGAGAAGGTGGAGGTGGCTGTTGTACTAGAAGGGGGACGGTTGGGCTAGGAGGAGAAGAAGGAAGACTTGGGCCAGTTGTGTGGGTAACACGCGAGTGGGCCGTGGCTGATTGAACAGGCCCACGGTCCACGTGCGTGTTATTATGCCCAACAAAGGCCTGAGTGCTTCCGGGTTGGTTTGGAGAAATAGGGGAGGCTGGGCTTGAGGGGGATAGCGGCCCAGACGAGTTAGGGGAGTCCGGAGTTGGGCTTATAGGGGAAGCTTGTTCCGGATTGGGCTGGACCATAGCTAATGGACTGGTTTCAGAAGGAAGTTGCAAATTGTGGATAACATAAGGATGTAGACCCTCATCCAAAAAATCATAAGTATGATTAGTGGGTGTATGCAACTTAGAAAAAGGAAAAATAGTCTCATCAAACACAACATGGCGACTAATGAAAATCTTATTAGTAGATAAATCATAACATTTGTAACCCCTATGATTCGTTGGATACCCCAAAAAGACACATGGTGTTGATCGAGGTTGAAGTTTATTAATGGTAGTGGATGGAAGTAAGGGGTAACATAAGCAACCAAAAACACGTAGGTGTGAATAAGACGGTTTCCTTTGATAAAGAATTTCGAGAGGAGATTTGGACTCTAATAACTTACTTTGGAAGAATGTTATGAAGATACATTACCATTTGCGACGCATGATGCCAAAAAGAAGGTGGCAAAGATGCATGAGCAAGAAGAGTGCGAATAATATTATTCAATGATCTAATTTTCCTCTTGGCCTTTCCATTTTGTGATGATGTATGTGGACAAGAAAGACGAAAAGACATGTCATTTGATTCACATAAAGCCCAAAAAGGTCTGTTATCATATTCCTTCCCATTATCACATTGAAAAGTTTTAATAGGACGTTCAAATTGGGTTTGAATAAATGTTTGAAAAGCCAACACTTTATCAAAAACATCCGGTTTCTTAGCTAATGGAAATGTCCATAAAAACTTAGAAAAATCATCCAAAATAAGCATATAATAACGATGACCCATAGAACTCAAAATAGGAGATGTCCAAAGATCACTATGAACAATATCAAAAGGCATAGTAGTATTAGAAATTGAAGAAATAAACGGCAACTTAACATGTTTTCCAAGTACACATGAATGGCAAACACTATAACTAGAGGAGTGAGTGCATTCAATGTTCTTATTATTACTAAGAGTCCTTAAAATAGAAGCACCCGGATGTCCCTATCGATCATGCCATAGAGGAGAAGCTAAAGTAGTGAAAGTTGAAGGTGATGAACGAGTGAAAGTGCTAGTGAGTGGATAAAGGTCCCCTTGGCAATCACATCTCATTATTGGCATCCCCGTCCGATAATCCTTCACAGAAAAACCATAAGGGTCAAACTTAACAGACACACAATTAACAGTTGTAAATTTACGAACAGAAATGAGGTTTTTGATGAGTTTAGGGGCATGTAGGACATTAGAAAGGGACAATGGTGGGTTAGGGGAAGGCAAAATCATATTACCACAACCACGAATTGGAATTGAATGACCACTACCAACAATAATACCATTATGATGATTGCTCAAATTAAAATAAGACAAGAGATTACAGTTGTGGATGTCATATGAGACGTGGCACCGGTGTCCATGTACCAGTAGGGATCGGGCTGTTGCAAAGTCATAGTGTGGAAGGCCGATTCGATGTCCGTAGGAGTGTAGGACTGAGATGCTGCATAAGCTTGCTGAGGACGTGGACCTAGAATACCAGGCTGCTGCCTTCCTGGGCCTTGTGGACGAGCCCACCCTTGGGATGGGTATGGGCAAGGTAAGCTGGCCCATTGAGGCACCCAACCCCAAGGGGGATATTGATTCTGCCAAAACGGAGGAGCACCCCACTGACCGTGCTGCACCTGCTGATTGCCGTAGCTTGTACCCCCTGACCCGCTGGAAGTCTGACTGCCGCCGGAGCTGGAACCACCACGGCCACCGCCGGAATTATTTTTCGACCATTATTATTATTATTATTTTTTCTGATTTCGTCCCTTACCACGAGCAGAGGCCGAGCCATCAGACCCCGAGTCCACATCACGCGAACTCGCCACCATGGCTGATGCAGAGGCAATTGTCGCCTTCTTAGCCAAGCCCGCTTCCTCCAAAGTTAGCATCGACAGGGCTTGGTAAAATTGAGGGAGGGAATTGCTTTGCCGGATTAAGGTAGCAACCCCAGAATAGGCTTCCGTGAGACCGGAAACAAGTTGAAGGACGAGGCGGTTGTTGTCCACCAGAGCCATCACGTTCTTCAACTGGTCGGAGAGGCTTTTGAGCCGTTGACAATATGCCGAGGCATTAGCAAAGTCCTACATATGAGTGTTTGAGAAATCATGTTCAAGAGCAACGGCACGAGAATTCTGATTGTCTTGAAAAATGTATTTCAACCTTTTCCAAGCTGCCATGGCCGTTGAGTCGGGTTCAATGATTGTGTTCAAAAGGTCATAAGAAATAGCGGAATAAATCCACCCTAAAACAGCCGCATCGAGAATCGACCACACGTCCTTTTCCGCGTCGGTAGAAGGTGGAGCAACCTTCTTGTCGGGAATAATATGGTGGAGGACCTTATGAGAATGAGCATGAACCTTGAATAGCTCCGCCCACGTGGAGTATTGAGAATTATCCATCTCAAGAGTCATAGGAATACTAGTCTTAATGTTCAAGACAGTCATTGCCGGATGAATTTTGGAGTCCGACATTGGTGTTCAAGCACAGGAAGAAGAAGAGAAGAGAAAGAAGAGAAGGAAGAAGAAGATGAAAGTGGGCGGAAAACCTAGGGAGCAGCGGAAATCAACCCTAGCAAATATATCTTATACAAATTCAAATATATATTATAAAAAGTTAAAGATATATTATTAACTAATATATCTTAACAGTATGCAAGTCATCAATCACATTGCTCTAAGAATTTGTTAGAGGGGTCAAGTTTTTTAAAGTAGCAATCCTTCAAGAGTTGCGGTAAAAATAACCAAACTTTCATCAATGTTTAATGAATTAAATAATGTAAACTAAAAAGACAAAACTCATTTTTTAAAGCTTACCACTTAAGCACTCCAAGCATAGTCGAATTATTAGCTTAAAAAAATATGTTTGTCTTCCAAATTTGGTAAAAATGACATACTAATTTACAATTATATACCATTGGCTTCAAATCTATACCAAAAGATGATGATGAAGGATGGGAAAAGTAAGCAATGAAAGGGAAGCGGAAGAAGAATCAACAAAAAAGATGAATGGCTGAAGAAAAGAGGAAAGAGAAAAAAATTGGGCTTTTGTTATTTTATTAATTTGGGGTTTTTTTTTTGTTTTTTTATAAACCATAACTAACACATGAAACTTAATTATTGTTTTAATAATTTGGTTTAAATGACTAAAATCAATATTTATATAGTAAATGATAAATTTCTAGCAAGTGGACCCCACTCAAGTATTATTAATGTTATTTACGTTTTTTTATTCAAAGTTGGTGTCAATATAACAAGTGGTACAAGTTGGTGTCAATAATTGTAACACCCCCTAAAGTTGGTGTCAGTTGGTGTAATTTTGTCTTTTTATTATCATTGCATAGTATACTTTCACTGATAATCGCCTCCTCTTGGAAAATGAAAGGCAATTTAAAGTCAATAAGATCTTTATTGTTCTTGGGATGATTGCCTTTGCATTTTCTAGTCATTATCTTAGCGATTATCACCCAAGTTGCTAAATGTGTGACTATTAGTCTTGTTTTGTTGCATAGCTTATCATTTTGCTTTAGGTTCCTTAGTAGTATGATAGAAGTATCTGCTTTTAGATGTAACTCAATGAGATCGAGAATCCCATCAAATTTCAAGTTGTTTGAGAACTCTATTGAGTAAAGGACATCTTGATTGGTTATCACAAACTATTGGGTCAGTTCTTCTTGACCAATAGTTGTGTCAGTCAAGCGGGTTTGTTGGCCCGATCTTGCTTTGTTCAGCCCAACAAGCTTATTAACAATGTTCAACCCAATTTCAACTGCACTTCTACAACTCTCTTATTCATCTTCAACAATGGCGAAGTTAGAAATTTCTAATTGGGAGGACGACAACTAAACATCGCATAATTTAAGAAAAATATTTTAAAGAAGAAACTAAAATACATAGATAATTTAATAGTTCACGTTTTGCAACTCAAAAATCCAAAATATTTAGTCATACTATTCAAAAAGATGAAGAAATATACATAAAGTTTAAAATTGAATTACAATTGCATCATTTAAGTCTTCTCATTTACAAAACGATCAATGTTTTTTTTTCTTCAATGCAAACTTGTAGGAACATTATTCTTCTCAATAAGAGCGACCAAATAATCATTCATCGGTTACGTAACTTACTTTTGACATGTGTTATTCCGGAGTATGCTCTTTCAATTCTTGTCATATCATACATATGAAATTAAGAAACAATTTAACATCCCTAACACTGGGATATAAACAATCAACATAAAGAAATTATAATAATCTTAAAATTTAAATTCAACAATTAAGCCATTATAACAATAAGAAAATTTCAATTCCAACAATTAAGCAAATATAACAATTGAAAAATTCATATTTAAACAATTAAGCAAATATGATAATCATTCTTATGGACAATAGTAAGCTAGTTTTCTCATTTTTTGCTTTTTTTTTAACCTGAAGTTTTTATTTTAGAGAGAGGTGGGACAGTTGTCCCCCGTTGTCCCCCTCTCCCTCCGCCACTGTCTTCAATTCTTTATTTTATCTCTCATGTCTCCTCTCTCCTTCAATGGTGAGTTGGCACTTTCTTTCTCCTCCCTCCTTCAATGGTGGTTTCTTAAGTCATCTCACCGTACCACCCGCTAGTAAAGCTGTCGATATGATATAAATGATGATATTTTTTTTAATGAAGTTTTACTTATTTCAATTTTTGATGATTTTCCTTATATTTTGGTGTATGGCTTAGACCTGGAAAACGGGTCATTCGGGTCAGGTCAATTCAGGTCGGGTCAATTCGGGTCAACAAATATTTGGGTCAAGTCGAGTCGATTTGGGTTTCAGGTCAAATCCGGGTCAGCACTTCGAGTCAAGTTCGGGTCGGGTCAAGTTCGGGTCTGTTTGGGTCGGGTCATGAAAATTTTTAGGATCAATTTTCAGGTCAATTCGGGTCGAGTCAATTCGGATCGATTCTGTTGGGTCAAGTTTGTGTCGAGTCACCAAAATAAATTCACTTAAAAAAATAGTTGGAAAAATAAATTAAAGTTAAAAAATATAAAAAAAATATTAAGTACCTATTACTTAGGAAAGAAAGAAGCCCTAAACTAGTAATTCACCATTTCACCCTATTCACTTTAGGATTTGGGTCTATTCAGGTCGGGTGAGTTTCCCAACAAGAGTTTCTGCATACGGTGAGGTTCAAATCCGAGATCTCTCTTAAAGGGCATCTAGTTGCTTACCAATTGAGCCAACTCTTGTTGGTTGTATTAAGGATACATTTCAGTTAAATTGAGGATACATTTCAGTTAGACTGAAGATACAATATTGTCTACAGAGAATACATTTTATTGAGGATACAATATTGTCTACTAAGGATAAATTTTAGTTAGATAGAGGTTATATTAACTTATATTGAGGATACAATCATTTCTATTGAGGATACATTTAGCTAGATTGAGGATACAATATTGACTATTGAGGATAAATTTAAGTTAGATTGATAATACATTTTAGTTAAATTGAGGATAAAATCATATCCTCTAATAAATTATAGATATCCTCTATCAAATAATTCATATCCTCTAATAAACTATATATCCTCCAATAAACTTTATGACCTTTTTCCCCTTCATTTCTCCTTCTCTATTTTCTCTCTCTTCTCTTCCTCTCTCCTCCGCCCCGTCCTCTTCTATTTTTATTCTCATCTCTTTCCTCCACCCTTTCCTTCCTATCTTCCTTCCTTTTCTCCTGTTCTCTTCCTCTCTCCTCCGACCTTGGTCTTCTCTTCCTTTCTCCTCCGCCGGAATGTATGGGTGTTTTTTTGTTACTAGAAATTAATGGTTTTTTTGGTCAAATTCGACCAATCTAGACTTTTTATGGACAATTTGGCCTATTTAAACCAAAATCAAGAATCCAAAGCCAATTTCGGTGAGTAAGGTATGTTTTTCGAGCCTATTATGTATTTTTTTAGTTTGTTTTGTTAGTTTGTGGTGGTTGGTGGTATTCGGATGTGGTGGCTAGTAGTGTAGGGATGTGGTGGCTGGTGGTTTGTTTGTTTATTTTATTTTTTTGAATTTTTTTGTTAGTTGTGGTTTTGGTTTTTCCGGTGGTTGTGGTGGGTTTTTGGGTGCCTTTTTTTTATGTTTGTTGGTGGCGCTGGTCTTGGGTGCCGTCAGGGCTAAGGGTCAGGGTTAGGGTTCGATCGGGTATGGGTTAGGGTTTGGGTGTTTTAGGTGGGTGGATCTGGGTATGGGTGGTGGTGGGGCTTTGGTTAGTGTTCGGTCAGGGTTTGGGTAAGGTGGTGGTGGTACCGTGGACAGGTTAGGGTGGTCAGGGTGTAGGTAAGGTGGTGGCGGTGTTGTGGACAAGTATGGGTGGGGGTGGTGATGCGGATAGGTTAGGGTCAGGAAGTGGGTTTGGTTGGGGTTGACAGGGGCGTTTTGGGTGGTTGGAGGTGGTGATACGCCGTGCCAGTGGTGGCGCGACGTATTTTTTTTTAATTTCTTGAAATTGTTTTTTGACGGAATTTTCGCCGAAAATTTCCGACCGAATTCTAAATTCCATCGGAAATTTCCACCGGATTTTGCCACTGTCGGAAATTGTCTCACGACGGAAAATTCCGTCGGAATAGTATTTTGGACGGAATTTCCGTCAAAAAAGTTCGTTTTTTCCTACAAACGCTTTTCCGACGGAATTCCGTCGAAAACCCCTTTTCCGAAGGATTTCAGGGTGTTTCCAATGGAATTTTTTCGTCGGAAATGGGCCTATTTCTAGTAGTGCCCCAATTCGATTTTTTTGGACATTTTTGAAAAATTCGAGAAATATTATACCAACATTTAGTTATTGATTATCATTTTCAAAATACAATTTTTGATGTTGCATTACAAGTTAGAGAGAGAAAGATAAGCAATGAAAGAGAAATCGAATTGAGAAGTAGTAGTAAAGGACGGACAATTTCATTGGTTATATATATCTTCTAAACTCTTGCATATTGAATCTAATGAGCTTAGATTTGTTTTTATTACCCTAGGAAGTAAGTTCATGATGTAATTGTTGATTTCGTCCACTGTTGCATTCTTTGGTACGTGTTAAAAGACATCTCTCACAAAAATAATCAGGGTACTTATATCAAGTGTACGAATTTCCATATGTCTTTTTTTATTAATTACCGCATCTTCCTCAGAATTTAGAATTAAATTATCTAGTATTTTGATCCATGTGGCCTCATTTTCTCCTCCCATTCTCGCCAATGGTATAGTGCCCTCTCATGAGTAATATCTGGTTGTCAAATTCTTCAAATTTCTCCTTGTCTTTTCATTGCTAGTCTGTTGAAGTCTCATGTTTTTGTGTAGTGTGTAAACCTTGCATCCTCCCCATCATTTTGATATGTTATGGTGGCTCTAACTATATCTTCTCTTCTCCCTTTTGGCACTATTGATAGGATTTGTCTGAAGTCTCTGCCTAGAAGCATTGTTTCTGTAACACCCCCGATTTACTAACGGAAAATAAATTAGAATTAAAGGAAAAAAAACAACCTTTAAATAAAATTGCGGAAGCATACACTTAAATCGGAGGTATTACCGCCACACTCAACAACTTGTCAAGTGTTAAGGCTTACAAAATCCCAATAATTACAACCCAATAAATCTAAGTGAGCTATTTGTACAACTTTATAAACTCATTATAACAAACTAATCGGAACACTTAAGCTCCTTTAGTCTACGATCACTTGATCAACCTGTTACAATCTTGACTGCTCACCATTAAGGAAAATTCCATAATAGATCGTCGTAGGGCCACTATAAGAAAAAGACAATGGCTGCAAACACAAATAGCACAATAAAACAATACACACACGTCAACAAAGCTGAGTAATCACCACATATCATAATATAGAGTATAATAGGATAATCAACATTACTAGCTCAATTAAATAATGTAGTTCAAAACTACATAACACATTGTACTCTGAAAATAACCTTTATCAACTCAACCTCGAATAATAATACGAACCTTTACTCAATCAACTCATATAACCCATAAGTGTGCCATGCTCGTTGATCTATACCTAGCCTTGGTGTTAGAATCCAACCTCTTTGTTATGTATTCTTCTTTATTTTCCTTGTATTTTCCCTTATGTAATGTCTCTTTAGTCTTTATTCTTTTTTACTTTCTAGGCTCTAGGGAGAATTATTGTGTTACTGTCATTTCAACGTTCACTTATAGTTCTCTACTAATGCAATATAAAGTTCTTTAGGGAGCGAATGGTTATTCAATCTAAGCTCTCTACCCCTTTGCTATTGCGTTAAGACTTGTGTGTTGTTTAAGCCTTTATAGATATTGTGCTTACCTTGTTTTAAAGAATTCCCACCAAACCAAGAGACCCTCAAAAGACGCCTTCATCTAGTCGGTTCTGCTTGTGCCCGCTTCGAAGTATCGACCGTCACAAGCCCCGACTCAGCACCCTTGGTTGACGAGTGCTTTCTTAAGATACCTTTGGTCTGAGTTGTTGTGTGCTTACGAACCTCCCTTATTCTAGGCTTGTGTCCTTGTCGCTAATAGCCAAATGCACGCCGCACGATGCGGTTTCAAAACTCTTGGACCGTGACAGTTGGTATCAGAGCCAAGTTGCTCGAAAAATGTCGCTCGACGAGATGCCAGAATATTCATGGGAAGAACGACTTGCGTGGCTTGAAGGCAAGTCGGAAGAGTGGGCTATATTGGGAGAAAGGTTGCCCAAGCTCGAAGATATTGTGATAAAACAAGCCGAGTAAATAGAGAGGCTTGCTTCGACAATTGATGGGTTGACGGAGCAGCTTAACTTTGTGTAAGGCATAGCTGACGAGGCACAAGACAAATGTGCAACCTTGATGCATGCTCAAAGAGGGCTCGGGGGAAGTGGAGGTGCTAGAATAAAACCTCCAAAACCTCGAACCTTCAATGACACGAGAGATTTGAAGGAAGTGGATAACTTCATCTTTGACATGGAGCAATACTTCCGTATCTGTCAGTTGGAGGACGGACTAAAAGTAGATAGATGTAGTGGACGACGCTAAACTCTGGTGGCACCCCAAGTATGCCGACATCCAAGCTAAGAGGACGTCGGTAGACACTTGGGAAGATCTAAAGAAAGAATTGATGGCTCAATTCTACCCGGAGAACACTGAGTTCGTTGCTCGCACCAAGCTTGCGACTTTACAACACAAGACCTCCATTCGAGAATATGTAAAAGAATATTCGGCGTGCATGTTGGAGATCCATGACATGTCGGAGAAAGACCGTCTATTCAACTTTGTGCGAGGTCTGAAAGATTGGGCCCAAAGGGAGATATGGCGCCAGAAAATTGATACCTTGTCAGGTGCTATAGCTGCAGCTGAAAGGTTGATGGATTATTCATTAGAGAGGGTGTCTAACCAAAAGAAGGGAAACATGGGGTCAACTTCAAGTACTCCGAAGAGCACTAGTGGTAATTTTCAAGCTAGCTCGAACAGTGTTGGAAACAAATATAGGAGTGGGGGAGAGGACTCGCGGAAGAGCAAAGTCGCGGCATCCACAAACAGAGGTGGGTCCGCCGGTTCATCATCATGGAACAAACCCCTCACTTGCATACTCTGTCGCGGACCGCATAAATGGTTCGAGTGCCAGCACAAGGCGGAAATAGACAACCTCCAGAAGAAGCTCTCATCGATGTCCTCAGAACCTACCAAGGGAGATGACAAAGAGGAGGAGGTAGTTAGCGAAGAAGAACCCTCTAAGTTACGGGCAGTGTATTATATGTGTGCAATCGAAAAAGAGACATCCGGGAACAAGAGCCGAGCCACCAGCCTGATGTACGTTGATGTCGTGATAAATGGGAAGAAAGCCCGGGCAATGGTTGATACGGGAGCTACTCATAATTTTGTCACAAAGCGGGAGGCAAACAGATTAGGCCTGAAAGCCGTGCAGTGTGGAGGTCGATGAAGACCATTAACTCTGAAGCACAACCAACTTGTGGGGTGGCAAGGAACGTGAACACGAAGATTGGGGAGTGGAGTGGGAATCTGGATTTCACAGTGGCAACAATGGATGATTTTGAGCTGGTTCTCGGGATGGACTTCTTACACTCCAGTAAGGCTGTCCCGATGCCCCACCTAGGGTCCTTACTTGTGACAAGCCGACAACCATGCCTCTTGCGGACACACACCTAAGCTAAAGAAGGGAAAAAACTGAAAGGCCCCCTCCTCTCGGCGATGCAACTCAAGAAGGGATTAGGAGGAATGAGCCTACGTTCCTCGCTACTCTCTCAATGAAGGAGGAAGAGGAGGAGGGGGACATCCTTGAGGTCATAAGAGAGTTACTGGGGGAATACTCAGATATCCTCCCCAAGGAGCTCCCGAAATCTCTTCCCCCTCGAAGGGCCATAGATCACGGCATTGAACTGGTGCCTGGTGCTAGACCACCCGCGAAAACTCCCTATCGGATGGCCCCTCCGGAGCTCGCAGAGTTGCGCAGAAAATTAGATGGGCTGTTGGAAGTCGGATTTATCCGACCTTCTAGAGCTCCCTATGGTGCACCGGTCCTTTTCCATAAAAAGCAGGATGGGAGTTTGAGATTGTGCATCGACTACAGAGCCTTGAACAAGTTAACAGTGTGGAATCACTATCCGATTCCCTTGGTGGCAGATTTGTTCGACCATCTTGGAGACGCGGTGTACTTCACCAAGCTCGATCTAAGGTCTGGCTACCATCAGGTTCGAATTGCACAAGGAGATGAACCAAAGACGGCCTGCGTCACCAGGTACGGGGCGTTCGAGTGGTTGGTCATGCCATTCGGGCTAACAAATGCTCCTGCAACATTCTGTACATTGATGAATCAAGTTTTCCACAACTATCTAGACAAGTTTATGGTGGTCTACTTAGACGACATCGTAATATTCAGCAACACCCTCGAAGATCACTTAGAACACTTGAAGAAAGTGTTTGAGAAATTGAGACAGCATCACCTGTTCGTAAAGCGAGAGAAATGTTCTTTTGCGAAAAAAGAAGTAAGCTTTCTTAGACATTTCGTAGGAGGAGGCCGCATAAGGATGTATCCTAAGAAAATCCAAGCCATTAGTGATTGGCAAGCTCCAAGGAACGTCTTGGAGCTAAGGTCGTTTTTAGGGTTAGCTAATTACTACCGCCGCTTCATTCAAAGATACTCTGAAATAGCAAGCCCCTTGACGGAGTTGTTAAAAAAAGACAACAAGTGGGATTGGTTAGAGAAACAACAAGGGGCTTTCCTCAAGCTCAAAGAAGCAGTAATGAAGGAGTCGGTCCTAACGCTCCCTAACATCAACAAGCCGTTTGAAGTCGAGACAGATGCATCTGATTATGCTTTGGGCGGGGTCTTACTCCAAGAACGACACCCAATTGCTTACGAGAGCCGGAAGTTGAGTGATGCAAAAAGGAGATATGCAGCACAAGAAAAAGAGCTCTTAGCTATTGTTCACTGCTTGAAGGGGTGGAGACACTACTTGTTGGGCTCGAAGTTCATTGTTCGCACTGTTAACACGGCAGCTAGCTACTTCCTCACCCAACCAAAATTAACAAGAAAGCAGGCTCGTTGGCATGAGGCCCTTTCCGACTTTGATGTGGAGTTCACTTATAAACCGGGAGCAAGCAACAGAGTCGTCGATGCCCTGAGTAGGCGTCCGGATCTGGCCGCAACGTACAAGCTTGTCCCCATGACTACCAGCAGCATTGCCATGGAAGTTAGGGATCAAGTATGAGCTTACCTACCAGATGACCCGATGACAACAACAATAATGAAGATGATTGAAGAGGGGAAGACCAGACATTTTTGGATGGAAGATGGTCTCATCTTCACCAAAGGTGCAAAACTTTTCATCCCTAAAGCAAGAGGATTAAGGAAGATGTTGTTGAAGGAATGCCACGACACTTGTGGGCGGGACATCCAGGTTGGCAGAGGACTTTAAGCTTACTCTCCAAGGGGTATTATTGGCCCGGGATGAAGGAAGATGTCATGCACTACACCCGGACCTGCTTGGTTTGTCAAAAGAGCAACAAGGTGGATCGTCAGAAACCTGGAGGCCTCCTAGATCCCCTCCCTGTGCCGTCACGTCCCTGGGAAAGCATATCTATGGATTTATCAGTGGTCTCCCCAAAGTAGAGCAATATTCAGCTGTAATGGTGGTGATCGACATATTCTCAAAATATGCCACCTTTGTTCCCTTGTAGAAGGCATGCGGTGCTGAGGAGACGACGTCATTGTTCTTTAAACACGTTGTGAAGTATTGGGGTTTTCCGCAAAGCATCGTCAGCGATCGAGACACAAGATTCACGAGCATATTCTGGACAGAATTGTTTAAGCTAATGGGGTCAGACTTGAACATGTCTTCGAGCCACCATCCTCAATCTGATGGGCAAACAGAGAGATTCAACGATCTCTTAGAGGAATACTTGAGACATTTTGTCAGCGCCAACCAGAAGGATTGGGTGAAACTCCTTGATGTTGCCCAACTTTACTTCAACGCCCAGAAGAGTATGACATCCAACATAAGTCCATTTGAACTGGTGATGGGCCAGCAACCTCTCCTGCCACACACAATAGCAACATCCAAAGAGGGGAGGAGCCGCGAAGCACGAGAGTTCAAGCGAGAATGGCAGCAAAACATGGAAGTTGCTCGTGCTTACTTAGAGCGAGCATCGAAGAGAATGAAGAAGTGGGTTGACCAGAACAGAAGGTCGTTGGAATTTAGTGTAGGGGACATGGTGATGGTGAAAGTCCTGCCAGAGCAACTAAAGTTTCTTCGAGGAAGGGATCGTCGGCTGATCAGAAAATATGAAGGCCCCATCTGCATCACCAAACGCATTGGGAAGAATGCTTACAAGGTTGAACCGCCTACGTGGATGAGGATACACCCAGTCTTCCACGTTAGTCGCCTCAAAACATATCATCCAGATGTAGAAGACGATAGCCGCAACAACAGCAACCGCGCCAACATCAGAACCAGGAGGAGAACATCCCCAGCAACCGCAGGATGAAGCTGCTATTTCTTTTTCTTTTGAGTGTAAGTTTGTTTGTAAGTCGACGAGGTCGTCGACGACTTAAGTGGAGGAGGATTTTAGAATCTAACCTCTTTGTTATGTATTCTTCTTTATTTTCCTTGTATTTTCCCTTATGTAATGTCTCTTTAGTCTTTCCTTTTACTTTCTAGGCTCTATGGAGAATTATTGTGTTACTGTCATTTCAACGTTCACTTGTAATTCTCTACTAATGCAATATAAAGCTCTTTAGGGAGCGAATGGCTATACAATTTAAGCTCTCCACCCCGTTGCTATTGCTTTAAGACTTGTGTGTTGTTTAAGCCTTTATAGATATTGTGCTTACCTTGTTTTAAATCATCCCACCAAAACCAGAGACCCTCAAAAGACGCCTTCATCTAGTCGGTTCCGCTTGTGCCTGATTTGAAGTATCGGCCGTCACAAACCCCGAATCAGCACCCGTGGTTGACAAGTGCTTTCTTAAGATACCTTTGGTCCGTGTTGCTGTGTGCTTACGAACCTCCCTTATTCTAGGCTTGCGTCCTTATCGCTAATAGCCAAGTGCGCGCCGCACGATCCAGTATCAAAACTCTCGGACCGTGACACTTGGACATGGGTGATTCGAATAAAACCAACAAGTATAAAAACTTGAATACTCCTAATAACTAGAAAACACCTTGAACCAGACCACATACGGGTCAATTCCCACTGTACGGGACCATAGAAAAATAACTAATAAAGATTGTACCTCATTCTTAACTCATGATTATCATCTCCTTACCAAGATTCCAAGGACTAAGGTCTATAACGCCGAGCCTCAAACCAAGAACAAAATAATAATTCTCAACCTTTTGATCTCATACATCGATCAAATAATCATTCACATGATAATAAATAATATCTCAATATTGGCACAGGTTCCCAATTCATATATGACAACATATTCGGCTCATCAAATATCTCAACTCTTATAGAACTAATACTATACCCAAAATTAATCAAATCTTAACCCAAAAATAATACTCTGCATTAACAACCCTAAAACCTTGATAAAACAACTCCCTATAACAACAATATTAAAAACCCTAGAAATAACACATTCAATCAATGCGACAATTAAATCATATAATACCACACACTAATCATATACATATAAATCATGATCATATATAATTCACAAATTATAAAATTTACATTACAACAATACGGAGTACAATTAATACTAACAATTTATAATCAAACAAATCACAAAATTAATTAAGATCGTGTGATTACATAAAATAAATAATACAATCAAATTATAAACAAACGATCTAAGGGTTGATAGTATGATTAGTGATTACCTTCGAATTGAATAAATCAAGTTGGTGAATTGTCAAGTACAACAGCCGTACCATTTATTGATTATAAGAAGAAGAGGTTGATCATCATATATTCACTATGATAATGTGTGTATGACGATTAGGGAACAAGGGTAAATAAATCATCAAAAAGGGTAAGCACTCAACTGACAAAGTTGATTTACGCACAAAGATAAGATTAAATTCGCTAATTGAGAAAAATAGAAGATATATATAATTAGTGAACGACTGCTTTCTTTTTTTTTTTAATAAAATAATAATGTAGGGTTAAATGATATAAATACTATCAAATAAGATAAGAAAATAAAATTTAAAGTATACAACTCTAATTTTGTAATTTGTAAAATCATAAAATATACGGGTATTACAATCTACCCTCCTTAAAGCAAGTTTCGCCCCAAAACTTAATATAGAAAAATTTAGTGTATTACAGTTTCCCACCAAAGATAGTATTCTCAACATTAATATTTGTTACGCATAATATATCACTTAACGACCCATCAAGTACCTCAAAATAGTTTCGGTATGCAGTATTGCCATGGGTGCTTCATCCCAAATTATAAGCTTTAATTTGTTGTTTGTAGCAAATCTATCAATTGTGTTCTTGGTGTAAGTTACTAGTTGATGTGTTAATCAAGTCTATTGAGATTTCAAATGTCAAACGTGATGTCCTTCCTAGCGGTAATGTAGGGAATATTTCAAGTCATCCCACACTTGAGCTCCACTGTGATTATACACTTAAGCATGGGGCTTCTAAAGGGAAGGAAGCTAGAGTAAAAGAGTTGCCAACAAGTTTAAGGAACTTGTAAACCGTTCACAGGGTGAAAGTTACACCCCTTAACGATCCAGGAGATCGTTAACTCCAATAGGTTTGGAACCATGACTGGAAGTTCGGGGATGAAGGTACAAATCCAACCTAAAAGAGACTGAACTTGCCTAAAAAATAGGCCTCTACTTTATTCTTCTCGTATTCATGTGCGCTTTCTGACTAACATACAATCAATATATTAACCCTAAACCTGTTTAATCTATGTTGGTTGAATATTAATGCGCAAACAAAACTATTATTGGCGATCACTCGAATTATAATTATATTAGCCTAAACAAGATTATTAATTGTCTTATTAAGCGTGATTACAAGTACAAATTCCCTTTAAACATGCATAAAAGGCGTGATCAAGCAATAACAATAATAAACAAGCAACATGATACTCATCATCATAATAATAATATTCTCAATCTCAAAACATAATAATATTAGCAAGACCCTAGGCATGATACTAACAAGATTAATAATAAACCCTAGCATGTCACTAAACATTAAAGATCAAAGCTTTAGCCCTAACATGATACTAACATGATATTAGGAAAGAAATAGGAAGCATCACAACAATCATACATGATATTAGAAATATTAGTTATCTCTAAACATGATATTAGGAAGCAATTAAACATCCTAACATGATACTAGGAATCAACAAAATAATCTAAGCATGATTTCTATAATAATAAAGCAATTAAAGTACTTACTTCGATGCCTTGTATCTCTTTCTAATAACAAAATACACGCGTTAGTAACTTCAAAGAAATATTAAAACAAACAATTAAATTAAATAATTGAAATAGAGATTTGGGACCAAACCCTCAGAAATATTAAACCTTTCACGTCTAGGGCGAAGACAACTTTGAACTTGGCTAGGTGTGTCTAGATCTAGTGTATGAAGAATTTTGAGAGAGGGAAGGTTTAGAAAAAGAATAGAGAGAGAAAGAAAGCTTCTAGATTTTAGAGAGAGAATAGAGAGAGATGATTGTGAATGTAGATGATTTCAAAAACAGGGAAATACGACCCCTATTTATTAGAAAAATAGCACGAGATTGAAGAAAAGTCATATTCGGAATAAAATTCCTCCTGTCGCGAATGACGGGAGCCAGCGCCAAACGAGGAGCTCGTCACCAAGCGACGAAGGTCAGTGCTTGGCGTCGAAATTGTCGTCTTGCGCTAGTCCAAAAGTCAACGCGCTTTTCCACGCGTAATTACCTTTAACACCGGTTGCAGGTAATTAAGCGTCCGAGCAGTTTTTGAAATCAGTTTTCGAAAGCATACTTTCCACACTTTTACTTTATTCGATAATCAAATGACGCGGAAGTTATTCATCACTGGGTTTGGTTTTGGGGAGACACATTTGGTTAACTACAGGTAACAATAGGGATGCAATTCCAAATGATGCTACTACGAGTACTATCTCTCCCTCAGATCTTAATCATAATATTATCGTCCGGTAAAGATATGTCTTTCTCGTTCACCATGCGCATATACAAAATAAAATTCTACTTTTAGCTTCTTTACCCCTTTGACTACTTCGTTATGTATCACCTTTTGCACCTTATTTAACCCTCTACTCCATTCTCCATGCTCTGTGGCTAATTCTTCTTTGTCAAAGTATAGTTATTCGACTATGAGTCTGTTATTCGATGTTTTCACAAAGCTTTCGTGCGGTGAACGTAGAGGTGAATAATATCTTAGCGTGTGGATAGACAAGTGGAAGGAAAGAAGGGAAGGGACCGAAAAACAATAAATATTCCTTTCACATCTCTCCATTGCTAGAGACACCAATATATTGCAATTTAATTTCTCCATTCTCTCCTCTCCAATTCCCTTCCTTTCTCATTTTTTTATCTAACTGAAAAGATATCACATCTCTTCATTTCCTTCCCTTCCTTTCCCTCCATTCTTCAATCAATACAAAGCATTAATGTAGACACCCATTTGCGTCTCCCCAAAACCAAACCCAGTGATGAGTACCTTTCACGTCGAATCATAATCGAATGAAGTGAAAGTGTGGAAAGTCTAGTGTTGCGGATAGTTTTTATTTCTCTTCTTTCTCTCTGTTTTTCAAAACCTATTTTAAGGAAACAGCCTATACAGTTTGTTTTGGTCCATGGCAAGGGTCCAATAATGGTGTAGTTGTATGAGGCTTGAGAAGAGCTTTCCAACGATATATTATAACCCCAATTCCGATGAATAATGAGGAAGTTATGGCCAAAACACTAAACTATTCCATTTTGAAATTTATATGTGGCCCAATGATCTAGAGGAGAGCCTATTATGGTTTATCATTCTTAATTTGATTAGCATTGATAAATTGACTTTAATTGAATTTTTAAAGTTTTAATTAGAATAAAATAAGTGTTTTTAAGAAAAATACAGTTTTGCCCTCTCGTACGACAGCTCTGTCGCCTGGCGACAAAGTGCAGCGTCTGGCGACAGGCACGTGTTGGCGACAGCGTCGTGTTTTATTCTTTTCGAAACTCTGATTTGTTTTTTATCAAATCCGGCTAATTTTCATTATAAATAGTGTCCTTAGACCTTCGTTTTCAATCATCAATTCTCATCAATCATCAACAACTACCAAATTCTCATCAAGAATCTCTTGATTACTCTATCTCTCTCTCTTTTATAAACTAGCATTCTCTCATACAAAATTCCGCATTCACAAGATCTAGACACACCTAGCCAAGTTCGAAGTTGCCTTTGCCCTAGACGTGAAAGGTTTTAATATCTGAGGGTTTGGTCCTAATTAAACTTTCTTTAGATTCTTTAATTGTTTTGATTTTATATTTTCCTTGAAGTTAGTAACGCGTGTATTTTGTTATTAGAAAGAGATACGAGGCATCAAAGTAAGTGATTTAATTGATTTGTTGACATTATGATATAGAAATCATGTCTAGATTGTTATTATGATTCCTAGTGTCATGTTAGGATGTTTAATGTTTTGAATGACAACAATGATTCCTAGTATCATGTTTAGGGTAACAACTAAAATTTCTAATATCAAATATGACAATTGTGATTCCTATGATGCTTTCTATTTTCTCTTCCTAATATTATGTTAGTATCATGTTAGGGTTAAAGCTTTGATTTTTATTGTTTAGTAACATGCTAGGATTTGTTATTAATCTTGTTAGTATCATGTCTAGGATCTTGCTATTAATATTATGCTTTAACATGATTTCTGATTATTATTATAATTATGATTGATATTATTATGATTATGATTATTATTATGTTGCTTGATGCATGCTTATTATTGTTATTGTTTGATCACACCTTTTATGCATGTTTAAAGGGAATTGGTACTTGTGATCACGCTTAATAAGATAATTAATAAACTTGTTTAGGGTTAATTTGATTATAATTCAAGTGATTGCCAATAATAGATTTATTTGTGCATTAATATTCAATCAACATAGATAAACAGGTTTAGGGTTAACCTAATGATTGCATGTTAGTCAGAAAGCGCACATGAATACGATCAGAATGAAGTAGAGGCCTATTATTAGGGCAGGTTCAATCTCTTTTAGGTTGGATTTGTACCTTCATCCCCGAACTTCCAGTCATGGTTCCAGACCTATTGGAGTTAACAATCTCTTGGATCTCTAAAGGGTGTAACCTTCACCCTGTGTACGGTTTACAAGTTCCTAAAACTTATTGGCGACTCTTTTGCTCTAGCTTCCTTCCCTTTGGACGCCACCATGCTTTAGTGTATGATCACAGTGGGGTTCAAGTTTTGGGTAATGCTTGAAATATTCCCTACAATTAACATTTTACCACAAGTCATCATTATCTTTTTTAATTCTAATAGTGCATAGTTCTTCAGCTGGTTTTTAGACAATTAAAGGTATTTTTTCTTTCTAATTAAGGACAATTGAAAGTTAGAATAGTCTAATGAATTCTTGTTTGTATAAGACATCATCCAAGAGTAGTTCCAGTTGTTCTCCCACAACTGTAAAGGTTCACATACTTCACATAATTATGGTATTGTGACAAATTAAAAAGGTAACGTTGTTGCATAGAGTATGCCCATAGAGATGCCTCACAAATTGCATCTTTCCACTCCCTATCTCCCTATTGCATTCCCCAAGCATAACATGTTGCTTTAAATGTAGGTTAAATTGTTCCCTCAAATGTCTTGATATCTACGTACGTATAACTCGGGGGTCTTTGCTGCGTGTAAAAGCATGCACAAGTAGAAGTGTTCACTTAAGGTTGGATGAGCGCAACGTAGATCATTTTTCCAATGTTGTTTCTAATTTTTCTAGGTCTCCATTTTCTTACATCTACATGCCACGTGATTTCAGGAATTATACATAAGTGAGGCCTTCTTCCTCTTGACACCTTGACTTTGATGTCAGCCATTTTGTGAATATAGTTTTTTCATCACCTTCCATGTTTAGGACTATTTAGTACTTGATTTTCACTCCATGTAACTGTGATCTTGTTAGTAGATAAAAACTTAAACATTTTCCAGCTGGCATGTAATATTAATGTCCTATTGGAAAATCCTCCATATAGTTTCACATGTTGATACGTAGCAACAATTTAGATAGGCTTTAACTTCATCCCTTTTGTCTTCAACTAAGAATGTTCTCTATCTGGACCCTTGTACATGTACTTGAATAAGTATGTACTTGATTACCCAAATTTTGTTACACTATTCTACATTAATATATGCCCGGTCTGTGACAATCAAGGTTATAGTATGTCGTACGATATCACGATTGTCGCATCGAATTCCTCCCTTAAAAAGCGTGCGACCATTGTCCCTTCTCCTACAAACAGGGAACCCGTTATAATCTATGAGTGTTCCCTCGTTGAATTGTTTAGGGTAATGATTTGAGCATTTTACCTTGGACATATATCTGATACACGAGGTTGTTTTCCTTGCTTCTCTGCACGATCCATGAGTCATAACATTTGATACTACTGCATATGCGTTTGATTGTATTTATTCATCATGTATTTCAGCCGAAATCTGATCTATGTCTGCCTGGCTAGGAAACTTGTAGTTTGAGTGAAAGAATAGTGATTAGGGGATTTTTCTCCTCCCAATCGGAATGCGCCACGTGGACCAATCAGGTCCTGCCAAGTGTCCCCTAGTTGGAACTGTCAGGGCTTGCCACGTGGCACACGCTTATTCGTCCACCTTGGACCTGTTATGTCACGACATGTGGCATACTCCATGCCTAATGGAGAAACCGGCCACCCCGGCCCAATTTCTGAGGGAAGCCCAATCGGCCCTAGGTTTACCTAAACCTAGGATGGGCACGTTTCCCAAGGTTATAAATACCTCCCTTAATCCTCATTAAGGGGAAGGAGAAGAAGTTTACGAAAAACATTACGGAACAAACACATTAATTACACACAGTAATAACCGGCTGATCTCGCCAACAAAGCAGATTACCTACGCTAATCACTCTCACCTAGAGAGACCTAATCACTTTAATTTCCGTATTAATTACTCCTTAATCAGTTACTAACTTGACCGTTGGAGGCGGAGCTCACAGGAGTCTCTGTTATTTTGCAGGTACAGGCGTCCGGTTCCAGTCTCGGAATTGTAACTCTCCCGCAGGACATCAGAAAACCCCGAAACATTTGGCGCCGTCTGTGGGGAGATTACTTCAGAGATGGCATCCAAATCTGTACCGACTCCTGAAGAGAGGCGTCCCCTAGACAACCCTCAAGTTCAGTCGGACCATGACACCGAAAGTGAATTTGAAGTTGAAACTCATACAGCTTCAGACGGGACCCTAAGGGCCCGACGTACCCGTCATACCGAAAGGAGGGAACGGGAGCATCTTCAAACAGGAAGCGAGCCAGCAGGCGCACCGCCTGTTCGGCAACAGCCGACTGATGGGTCTGCTCCCATCACAAGGAACGAACTCATGACCTTCATGAGGGACTTCAAGGGAGAGATTCAAGAGTTGATCAACAAGAAGTCGACTGCTCCAGTCAAGGAGCAGTCGGCCAAGAAACCCTCCACTTCACTGAAGAGGAAGCCAGTTCAAAGGCGAGAGGCGACTCCTCATCCTAAATCTAGGAAGCGGGAGCCACCTGCCCTTGATTTCACAAAATTCCGTTATCCTACAGGAAATAGGAAACCGGTTCGTCATATTCAGGCGGACGGGTCGAAGCAAACATTCACAGATGCTCGGCTACTGCTAGAGCAGAAGAAGAGTGACCGATTGTCAGAGTCGGCCTCTACTTCAAACTTTCAAGACAGTTTGCGAAATGCCTCGATGAGGCATACTCAGTCGTACCATGAGAGTCAGTCAGGCGGCACCTCCCGTCAGTCCGGCTTTCATAGTGCCCAGGCGGTACCAAACTTACCATTTGTGCCGCAACAACAGTATTTTTTGCAGCCACCTCCATTTGGTGGACCTGCAGCAAAAAAACGTCCAACCTATGGACTGGCAGCTACGGTTGCTTAGACTTGGTGAACAGCCGTCGGCCTTCTCCAAGGAAATTACTGAAGCCGCTCAGCCGGCCAAAGTGAAAAATGTACTAGTAGGCGCCTATGACGGCACTACTAACCCAGAAGACCATCTGATGGCATTCACCAACCTGATGTACCTTCAAGGGTTGGATGATCCCACCTGGTGCAAGTGTTTCCCAGCGACTCTCAAAGGAATCGCACAGCAATGGTTCGGCAACCTGTCGACTGGTTGTGTAAATAGCTTCAGGACGCTTGCTTACTTATTTGCCTCCAACTTCTCCATGAACATCCCTGCGAAGAAAACGACCCTTGATTTGGGAACAATTCAGCAGGGCGAGAAGGAGGGGCTTCGTTCTTACATCAGGCGGTTTAACCTGATGAGAATACAGATTCAAGGGTTACCGGATGAGGTAGCTTATACCGACTTTTTCAGAGGTCTCAAAGACGGGTCTACCTTCAAATTTGATTTGGTTCGAAAAAGGGTGGCGACTCTTCAAGAGGCCTTGATTGAAGCAGAAGCCTATATACAGGCGACTGATCTTTGTACGATAAAACAGTCGGACGGAAAAGGTTCGACAAAAGAGAAGGACGACAGAAACAGTCGTCTAACAAAGATGAGAAATGAAAAGAGGTCTGGGCGGCTGATTCCTCTAAACAGCCGGCCCAGAAAAAGAAAAAAGAATTCAAACCATACTCCCCAAAGTATGCGTTTAACAAGGATAACCAGTTTATCCTAAAAGAAATCAAGGGACGGATCTCAATTGAGAAGCCGGTCCCCATGAAGGGTTCTGCAAACAAGCGGAACCAAGATAAAATCTGTGCTTATCATGATGACGTTGGTCATCACACCAATGACTGTATCAGTCTTATGCGGTACCTAGACCGCCTGGCTGAGCAAGGTGATCTTGACACTTATGTCAAGAAATCTACGGGGAACACTTCCTCAAAAAAGCAGTCGGCCAAAAAGAATCAACAGGCCGACAACTCCGATACAGATGATGCAGTCGCCTACACCATTGCAGGCGGCTTCTCAGGAGGCGGCCCCACTATTAGGGGCAACAAAGATAATATAAGGCGGTTAGATGTAAATTCCGTTCACCAAGAACGGCCGTCCAAATATACATTTCCTGAGATTGTCATCACTGAAGAAGATCTAGGAGGGGTAAGGGGGCCGCATGACGACCCTCTCGTTATTGAATGTAAAGTGGCCAACCAGAGAGTTGGCCGAATCCTCATAGATACCGGGAGCTCCTCATATCTCATCAGTAGCAAATGTCTGTCGAAACTGAAATATCAGACTGATTGCATACATCCGGCCTCCCACCCTTTAGTAGGGTTTGGAGGAGGAGTCGTCCACCAACTGGGACGAGTAGATTTACCCATTCTCCTGGGCGAAAAAGGGGAAGGACGACACATGGTAGTCCGGTTCCTAGTAGTAGAGGAACTCTCGGCCTACAACATGATTCTGGGTCGACCAACCCTGAATAATTCCAAGGCTGTTATAATCCCGTCTCTTATGTTGCTCAAGTTTGAGAGGGATAATGGAACAGTCGGCTCCCTAAGGGGAGATCAGAGGATGGCCCGAGAGTGCTATCTCTCGGATGTCAAGCCCACTGTTATGGCCACTGGGTCAAGTGGTGAAAAAACAAACCTTGACAATGTCAAGGAGGGTGCGCCTGTTCAAGAGGCAGGCGGCAAAAAGAGAAAGGCGTCCCAGACAGAGGCCGCAAGAAAAGCAAGAAAATAACAATCATTGGCAGAGGAGCGGCCGGATGAGTTCCGCCCTCAACCGGCTGGTGAGCATGCGGACCTGATCTTAGACGACTCACGTCCTGACCGAACAGTCAAAGTTGGGACGACTGCTCTGAGAAACCTTGGTGACGACTTTCACAACCTATTGAAAGAATACAAGGACATCTTTGCATTCGAAGTCCATGAAATGCCAGGCATTAGTCCTGATCTGGCGGTACATAAACTCGCCGTGGATCCAAAAAAGAAGCCGGTACGGCAAAAGAAGCGGAACCATGGCGAAGAAAGAAGTCAGGCGGCAGCCGCCGAAGTTAAAAAATTACTTGATGCAGGGTTCATTCGGCAATGTTACTTCCCAGACTGGGTTGCAAATGTGGTGCTTGTTAAAAAGCCGAATGGCACCTGGCAAATGTGTGTAGACTACACAGACTTAAACAAGGCGTGCCCCAAAGACAGTTACCCTCTGCCTAAAATTGATAACCTGGTCGACTCAACAGCCGGCCATGCCTTAATGAGTTTTATGGACGCCTATTCTGGTTTCCATCAAATTCCTTTATGGAAGAAAGATCAGGAGAAGACGGCCTTCGTTACTGATCAGGGGTTATACTGTTACACGGTCATACCGTTTGGTCTTAAGAATGCCCCGGCTACCTTCCAACGAATGATAAACACTGTGTTCTTTGATCAGATTGGGAGAAACGTCGAGGCATATATTGATGATATGATTGTCAAGACTAAACTTCAGAAAGATCATCTATCGGACCTCCGAGAAACTTTCGCCACACTCAGGCGGCACCATGTCATGCTCAATCCCAAGAAATGTGTATTTGGAGTTGAGTCTTGGAAATTTCTCGGATTCCTTATCAATCAGAGAGGAATAGAGGCGAACCCTGAGAAGGTGCAGGCGGTCATTAACATGCAGTCGCCTCGTACCATCCGAGAGGTTCAGAAGTTAACAGGTTGTCTGGCGGCCTTGGGAAGATTTCTAAGCCGATCAGGCGACAAATGCCTATACTTTTTCCAGGCAATTAAGAAAAAGGCAAGGTTTGAATGGGGGCCGGATGCTGAGGCCGCCTTCCAGAAATTAAAAGTTCACTTGCATTCCTTGCCGAGGCTGGTCAGCCCTTTGCCCAAAGAGGTTCTCTACATGTACCTGGCCGTCTCTGATCATGCGTTAAGCGCTGTTCTCCTTGCTGAAAGGGACGGCTGTCAGCTCCCGGTCTACTTTGTCAGTCACGTACTGAAAAATGCCGAGTTGAGGTATCCCCTAGTGGAGAAATTCGGTCTTGCACTCTTCATGGCTGTTAAAAAATTGAAGCCCTACTTTTTGGCACATGCAGTCGTCGTGTATACAGACCAACCTATCAAGCGGCCACTGACCATCATGGATTCGTCAGGCCGAATGATCAAATGGGCCATAGAAATACAGAGCCTCGAAGTTACTTTCGAGCCTAGAAAAGCAGTGAAGGGGCAAGCCTTTGCTGATTTTATTGTAGAGATGACTCGTCCTCCTAACTCTCAAGTTCCAGACCAAGTATGGAAGGTATATGTGGACGGAAGCTCTACTTCAAATGGTTGTGAAGCAGGCGTCATCTGTCAGTCGCTAGAAGGCGACAGGTACGAGTATGCTCTACGCTTCAGTTTTCAGGCTTCAAACAATGAGGCAGAATATGAAGCTTTACTAGCCGGGATCCGCATGTGCAAGGCGGCAGGGGCAAGAAAAATAGACGCATGTTCCGATTCACAATTGATAGTGAGTCAGTACAATGGCGAATACGAAGCAACCCATCCGGCCATGATCAAGTATTTACAGGCGGTCCGACAAGCAGTCGGCTCCCTTGAGGATTTCCATCTGATCCAAGTGCCGAGATGAGAAAACAACCAGGCGGATGCACTGTCAAAATTAGCATCATCCGCCTCCTCCGATACTCCTCGAACTGTTTTTTGGGAAGTAATGGAGAAGAGAAGCATCGAGGAAAACCCTATTGGAATCCTAGACAGAAGCTCAACCTGGATGGATTCAATCAGGGCATATCTGACAAACGGTACACTGCCGGATGATCCTCAACAGGCGGCAGCACTGAAAAACGAGCCACCTGTTTTGAAATGATAAAGGGAGAACTTCACAAGAGGGGGTACCTTCAACCCTTCTTAAAGTGTGTTACTCCAGAAAAGGGACGAGAGATACTATATGATCTTCACTCTGGTTACTGTGCTTCTCATATAGGTGGTAGGATGCTTGCTCAAAGGGCAAGGCGGCAGGGCTACTTTTGGCCTACTTTGGAAGCAGATGCAATGGAGATAGTGAAAAAATGTGACAAGTGCCAAAGGTTTGGCAAACTAATTCACCGTCCGGCTACTGACCTCACTACCATTCACAGCCCACTACCGTTTGCTAAGTGGGGCATGGACATTCTGGGTCCATATACGCCTGCTACAGGCGGCAGGAGGTACATACTTGTTGCCGTCGACTACTTCACTAAATGGGTAGAGGCGGAGGCTGTAAAGGGAATCAAGACGAAAGATGTAATTTCATTCATTTGGAAAAATGTCATCACTCGGTTCGGGGTTCCCATGTCTATGGTTTTTTATAATGGTCCCCAATTTGAGACGCCTGTTCTCAAAAGCTGGTTGGGTGACCAAGGAATTGCAAACTACTTTGCATCTGTCGGCCGTCCACAAGAAAACGGCCAGGTAGAAGCCTTTAATAAAATCATCTCAGACGGTCTCAAGAAAAAGATTGAACGAGCAGGCGGCCTATGGGCGGATGAACTACCACATGTTCTCTGGGCCATTAGGACGACTGAAAAAGGGGCGACTGGAGAAACTCCATTCCTCCTAACTTATGGTACGGAAGCTGTTCTTCCAATAGAACACTATGAGCCGACTCTTCGAGTAATGCTATATGACGAAGAGGCAAATTGGGAAGCCATGCGCCTGGCATTAGACTCACTTCCTGAAAAGAGGGGCAATGCTGTCTTGCGCCATGAAATCTATTTCTTGAGAATGACTAGATCATACAACAAAAAAGTACACAGGCGTCCACTCAAAATAGGGGACTTTGTACTTAGAAAAATGGAAGCAGTTGGTAGGGCTAATGAGTCTGGCAAACTAACTCCCAACTGGGAAGGACCCTACCGAATCTATGAGGAAGTCAGGGACGGTACCTACCGTCTGGAAACACCAGACGGACAACCGTTGCCTCGAACTTGGAATGTAGATAATCTTAAGAAATATTTCTTTTGAATGATGCAAATAGTCAAGAGCTACTTAATAAAAGTTTGCACTTACTATTCAATTTTGTACTACGAGGGGCATGTCGTCTGTACCTTTACAGTCGGCTACTCTCCATTGAGTTTTTCACTCTATCTTCAGAGGGGCATGCCGTCTGTACCTTTACAGTCGGCTACTCTCCATTGAGTATTTTACTCACAATACTTAGCTAAAAAGATAAGGGCCTGGCCGACCCTGTGCCTAACAGGCGGCTACCCTCCTTTTACTTAGCACCTACGTTCACCAAGAACTTACCAAGGCCACAGGCCGAATGATCAGACCAGGCGCCAAGCCAACTGATCAAATCTACAAAACTAATACGACCTGTCCCAACATCATAGCAGGCGTCCGACGGCATCCATCCGGATGAAATTCGTCGCAGAGAGCAGCTCCATTTTGGGTGGAACATTGTTCTATAAACTAATTACACGGCACCTATACGACTGTCCCCAAGGGCAACCACGTAGCCGTTTTTGAGACAAGGATAACTCTATCACTAATCAAACCAGTGGTAGCAGTTGACATCTGAGTCAGATGACCGCCTGTATTACTTGGGATAAATACAGGGGGTACCTATTGAGTTAATAGCCAATAAACATTGGCGAATCAAGGGGTCTAGCCGGCCTTCGCCGCCTGGTACCTCTACTTCTCAAACAAAAGTGACGGCGACTGAGTAACTCCAACGTTAACTCATAAGTCACTCCCTCAAATTTGGTATGGAACCTAAAAGGTTTGAGTCGTCCGCCTGTTTAACAAACAGGGGCACCCAAACCCCTATTCCTACTAGGTAACCTATTGAGTTAATAGCCAACAAACATTGGCAAATCAAGGGGATCAGCCGGCCTCCGCCGCCTGGTACCTCTACTACTCAATCTAGATTGTGACGAAGACTAAGTAACTCCTATGTTAACTTAATAGTCACTCAAACTTAGTATGGAGCCTAAAAGGTATGAGTCGTCCGCCTGTTTTTAACAAACAGGGGCCCTCAATCGCTACTCTTGCTAAGTTAAAAAATTATGAGTTAAAAGCCAACAACATTGGCAATAAAGGGAAACAACCGGTACCCGCCGCTTGTTTTCTCTACTACACAATTCCTTGGCGACTAGGTAATACTCTATTTACTTGGTCAGACCACTTTCCTACTTGGTTAAATTTACAAATTACAGGACTGCCTCCCTAAACAGGATCCACACAAAATAGTTCGAATACTGATTGGATAAATGGCCGACTGATCGTCTATCCTGGAAACAAACAACCAGTCGTCCAGGGGCATAGGCGGCGTACTAACTCTCCGTACCTGTCTGCAACGTTCGGCCATGTAAAACAGTCGGAAAAATTCATTAAAAATAAGCCGGTCATTAAAGACCAGCAAAATATTCAAAGCCCCGGCCCCCTGGCCGGGTAAATACAAAGCAAACGGCACGCAGGCCGTGGAAAGAATACATAAAGCTTAAGAAGGGGGCAGTTCAGTATTAGCAGCTGCCGCCTGGTCAGCACTCTTCTTGCTGGACTCGGCTTCATCTGCATCCTTTTTTGATGCCTTACCCCCAAGCGGCACAAGCGCCACTACCGACTCCTCCTCCTCCTCCAACTCTTCCCCCAACGCCTCTTCTTCAGCAGCCGCCAGGATCTGTTGATTATATGCATCCGAGCACTGGCGGTACGTTCTTTCCCAAGAGGCAAAGTCGGAACTGGGGAAGAGGCGGCCCCAGGTCATGCGCTGGATTTGAGCGGAGTCTTCCATCATCTCCCGGACCAGCTCTTTCTTCTCTTGCTCGGCCTTTTCCGAGAGCTCTTGGGTAAGACTCTTCTCCTGGGTCACCAGGCGTTCCTTTACGTTGGCCAAGGATTTCTCCATGGCTTCGTAAGAGTACATTTTCAGGCGAAGAGGTTTCAGCTCGGCCTTGAGATTTGTGATGGTCGCCTCTAGCTCGTCATTCTTCTTCTGGGCCGCCTCTAACTGAGCCCGAACAGCGGCGGTAGCCTGCGCCTGATAATAAGGAATATCAATGGTCAGTACTTCATTTCGGGCAATTTGAAACATTACCTTATCACAGTCAGAGGCGGCCATAGCTTTTGCAGCCTTTACCTCTTTGTTTTTCCGATCAAGCGGCTTGCGAAGGCCGTTAACTCGGAGCAGGGCCTAAGTACAAAAAAAACAGGCGTCAGTTTCCAAACAAAAAAGAAAACAGGCGTCCAAAAATTCAAATACTCAAAAATTTGCCAAGTATACCTCAGCAAGGACCCCTGCAATCCCGTCAAGGTCAAGGGTGCCGACACCCCTGACCGCCTCCCTTTTAGCTGGAGGAACTGCCCTGATCATAGACTTGGCCATCTCTACCAAGTCAGGCTCCTGGGGGCCGGCTGCATCAAGCATAAACAAACGGTTTAGACTTAGTAACAAAGGGAGCAAGTCTAAAATTTACAAGGACAACTTCATACCTCTAGGCGTCCTAGTTGGAGCTTTAGAAGAAGTGTCCGGCTGTTTCTCAGCCGCCACCTGTTTCCTGGCAGAACCAGGAGAGCTCCCAACAGTCGTCTTTCGGGCCTTGGGGTCCGGCTGTTGGGAAGATGAAGCTCTTGGAGCACCCGTCTAAAAAAAAAAAAAAAAAGAAAAAGAAGAAAAAAGTTAGTATATGCATAAACACTCCAAAAAGAGGGTGAAAGGTTCGGAGCTCACCAAGGGTGCCCCCTTCTTGGGGGAGTCGTTTGAAGCTTGTTGCATAATAGAGGCCCGCAACATGGCTGCCGCAGTCTTGGAGGCGGTGATTTTGCTCATGGCGTCAGCTGCAAATACAAACAGCAAAGTTAATAAAAGATAAACAACAAATGTATGAAACAACAGAGTATTCGACAGGCCGACTACCTCTTGAGCACCGACTGCTGAGGCCGCAGGCGGCCAAAAAGTACTCGTCATAGAGCCACTTGAAGCTCAGGACGCAGTGCAGGGGTACTTGCTCTCGTACCCCTGAAGTAGAGTCGACCCTCGACTCTACTTTAAAGAGTCCTTTATCAAGGATCTCTTTTTTAGCCTTGGCGGGAACAGGCGGCATGCTACGGCCGCCTGCAAGAAGGGGCGGATTCCTGTTCCACCTATTGAAGCGCTTGTTCTGCTCAATGTCAGAACTCTCAATGATGAGGAAGGTGCTCCGCCAGTCCTTCCACTTGTTTGCTTTACCTCTCGTCATGAGGTAGCCCCTGTGGCTTGTCAATTGATATCAGCCGGTACCGCCTGTCTTAGGGGTCCGGCTGAGATAGTTCATATGGGCGAAAGCCTCGAAGCTCGGCTCCACCCCGTGCAGTTCGCACCCGGCCACATAGCCGAGTACGTTGACCCAAGAGTTTGGGGCTAACTGCCATAACCCCAACTCATACCCATCCAAAATCCGCTGAACAGCCGGATGTAATGGGAAGCGAAGCCCTGCCTTGATGGCTGCCTCGTAGCAGCCAAAGCAGGAGCTTTCATAACTAGAACCAGCCGGCCAGACGACTGTGTCTTCTGGATCCGGCACAAACACTAGAAAGTCGGGGCCCATGGTGTGGTTTACAATAAAGCTCTCCACTTTCTCTTGCATGGCTGTGATTCGGCCCCGAGGTACCGTGCAGTAGTAGGGGGTGTTTAGCTCTCGGTAAGAGGCGGATGGTTCCGCCCAATTGTCCCCCTTCTCAACTGCGTGAGAAAGTCTCGCCTCTTGCAGGCGGCTGTTTTTCTCTTCTGTACCCAAAGAAGCCTGGCCAGAAGAGCTTGACTCGGAATCGTCCTCCGACGAGTCTGAAGAGGACGACTCCTCCCCTCTCCCGGAGGGGCCCGCCTCCTCTCTTTGAAAAGGAGAAGATTTGTTAACTGTTAAATTGGAAGGGGTCACTACGACTCCCCCCACAGAATTGCCGGCATCCAGGCCACCTTGTCTCACTTCCACATCTGGCGCCTGGTCAGATGTTTCACTAATCGGCACCCTGTGAGAGGAGCCGTCTGAATTTGAGATCCTAGCTGTCTTTTTTGTTCTGGCCATCTTGCTCTGCATAGACACAGATACAGTCGGACTTTGTAGAAAGGGCAAAGATGGGTCCGGAAAAGGGCAGGCGGCACTCCTAGTCCTAGATTCAGCCGTCCCCGGTGACCGGCTGATCACTAACCTAGGTCGTGTCGTGTGCTTCCGTGGTGCCATTTCAGAAAATAAAAAGAAAATTAAGAGTAAGAGAACTGAGTTACCTGAACGAGTGACGGTTGATGAAGTTCTGAAAATCCTGTGCAGTCGGCTTGTCAGAACAGGCGGTAGGCAGAAAAAGTCCAAAATGTCAGAGCAAGTTCAGGGGTCCGAATGTTCTCAAATAGTTCTCAAAGTGTGAAAATGACTCAAGGCAACTCTCCCTTATATAGGCGAAGTGAGAAGGCGAAGGGTCATTTCCAGAATTCAAAATTTGGGCGGGAAAATCTCTCGTCCTTTCGCCGACTGACACCTGTAGCAGGCCGTTGCCCGTTACTGTGCGACACCTGTCACAGGTAACACGTGACCAGTCACGTGCCACCTGTGAGGGGCAAATGATTAGGGGATTTTGCTCCTCCCAATCGGAATGCGCCACGTGGACCAATCAGGTCCTGCCAAGTGTCCCCTAGTTGGAACTGTCAGGGCTTGCCATGTGGCACGCGCTTATTCGTCCACCTTGGACCTGTTATGTCACGACATGTGGCATACTCCATGCCTAATGGAGAAACCGGCCACCCCGGCCCAATTTCCGAGGGAAGCCCAATCGGCCCTAGGTTTACCTAAACCTAGGATGGGCACGTTTCCCAAGGTTATAAATACCTCCCTTAATCCTCATTAAGGGGAAGGAGAAGAAGTTTACGAAAAACATTACGGAACAAACACATTAATTACACACAGTAATAACCGGCTGATCTCGCCAACAAAGCAGATTACCTACGCTAATCACTCTCACCTAGAGAGACCTAATCACTTTAATTTCCGTATTAATTACTCCTTAATCAGTTACTAACTTGACCGTTGGAGGCGGAGCTCACAGGAGTCTCCGTTATTTTGCAGGTACAGGCGTCCGGTTCCAGTCTCGGAATTGTAACTCTCCCGCAGGACATCAGAAAACCCCGAAACAAATAGTATAATGTATTAATGTGAGCAAGTAGGACTCCTCTCTTTCTCTCTCTTTTAAAATTGAATAGTGTATCATGTTAAAGTATAATTCATGTTTCATAATTGTAGGCGTCGCTCGAAGTGCGCCTACGTTAAAGCATGTTGTGAATATGATTGACACTCATAGGAAGTAGGAATTGACATATACGATTAGGGACAAGGAAAGTAGGGAGCCGCCAACAAGTTTTTAAGGAACTTTTAACCGTTCACGAATCATAAAAGGCAACCACGATTAAGGGACAACGATAGGCAACAACGATTGACCCGTGAAGGTTACACCCCATTCATAATCCATGAGATTACTAACTCCATATGGTTCGAAACCACGAAAGGAGGATCAGGGATGATGGTACGAAGTGAGTCATAGAGTCACATTCGCCCATATTGGCCTCTACTCGATTCTTATAGTGAAAAGTGAATCCTGCGATCTCAAAGGCATACAAACAGAGATTCAATTTGCTCCAAACTATTATTAGGCTAAATTGGTTGAATATTAATGCAACATATAATTCTAAAATATTAGTGATCACTTGAATTAATAACAAGATTAAAAAGGAACCTAAACCGGTCGTCCAAATTATCTTATTAGGCGTGATTTTCAATTACATATTCCCTTTAACATGCAATATGGTGATCATAATAAATATAATAGAATAAACATTAATATTGGAAGCAATTTAACAATAATAACGTTAGTCAAATCAAATAATAATACTAATCATGATACTAGCAACAAAAAATAAAAATAAGAGTAATTAAGTGAATTAATTACTCACTTTCTGCGTTTCCTTGAATTGCTACATCATGAATAAATTGTTAGTAACTTCAATAAAAATAAATCAAATTGAAACAATTAAATTAAATAAAAAGTAGAGTTAATTTGGTCCAAACCCTCAGTTAATTATACCTTTCACGCCTTGGTTTAAGGACGAAACCTCGGGTTTAGTATAGACTCCTTGGAGTGCTTAAGGGAAATTTTAGGAATATAGGTTTAAGGCTTAGAATATGAGAGAGAGAAAGAGAAGAGAATGATTTTTTGGTGTAAAAAATAGGAAAAGAGAATGATTTCATGCCCCGAACTGTAGAAAGGATGGTATTTATACGGAAAATGAGCAGAAGGAACACAAGGAACACTAAAAAAATAAAAACCCTGAAAAAAATAACACTGCGACACGGCAGAGAACACCGTGACATGGTGTCAGGCACTGTCAGACGGGGGAAAATTCCGTGACGCGGTGGACAACTGGAGTGACGCGGGAAATATTTGACCTACGGGAAGTGAAAACGCGTGAAGGGTTTACGCGGAAAAGACTCGAGAAAATTCCGTGGCACGGCACTTTCCATCGTGGAACGGTAAAGTACACCGTGTCACGGTATGGGAAAACGCGGAAATTACACGGAAAAAGCACCGTGACACGGTGAGAATTACCGTGTCACATCAGCAGGTACCGTGCTACGATGGAATTTGAAGCGAAAAGGCTTCGAAAATAGCACCGTGACACGATGTTCAATACCGTGACATGGTGCCAGGCACCGTCAGACGGGGCACAATCCCGTGACACGGTGCTTTTGCACTGTGCGCGGTGATTCCAGTGTTTTACCCGTTTTTAAAATCATCATAACTTTTGATCCGTAACTCGAAATAAAACATATAATATATCATTGAAAATCTTATCAAGTCTAATTTCCAACCCAATTAGATCAGGTCAAAATAATTTGTAGATTTTATGATATGGCCGTTTTAGTGGAAGGGTGTCGGTTTTGGGCCGAGTTTAGTGTTTTGCTCATATCTTTTTCGTTATTTCTCGGAATTGGGCTTATGATATATGGTTGGAAAGCTTATTTCAAGGCATATCCAACCAAATAAAAATTGGATCAAAATTATATATCCATAAAATCAGTTTCTCTCGGTTTTGCGATGTGGACACGAAAAGTGGATAACAAGTTACGGTTTAGGGAAATGAGCTAGGAAATGGATTGGTTTGCGAAATGTATTGTATAGAAAATGGATTTAATTTAAGAAATCCAAAGATTAAATTCTCAACCCTACCAATAATGGCGGTGAAAGGTGTTCATCATCGGGTTTGGTTTTGGGGAGACATTTTTAGGTGTCTACAGAAGTCCCCACTTTGACTGAGTTTGTAGAAACGTCAGTTTCGAAAACGATAGTCAAAGTAGTCGATAGGGACGGAGAATGATTTAAGACTTTCTGCGATCCTAAATTACTCTGTATACGCTTTTAGTTCCACAGATAAAAGATTAAAGGAATAGAATGCTTATCTGACACCAGTGTATCGGTGACTAATGAGTTTGGTAGCTTCCTATGCTTGAAGGAATCCACCGAATGACGTTTTGTTGAAATAATTTCCATGCCTGAGGAAAGTCGGCTGATGAGTTTGGTAGCTTTATAAGCCTAAAAAAATCTACCGGATGATACTTTCCATGCTTGAGGAAAGTTGACATATGAATTTAGCGGCTTTCTATGCTTGAAGAAATCCACCGGATGATACTTTCCATTCTTGAGGAAAGTCGGCAGATGATTTTGGCATGTTTCTATGCTTGAAGAAATCCACCATATGACACTTTCCATTCTTGAGGAAAGACTTGTCTGATTTTGGCAGGTTCGATTGTCCCCGAACGTGGGCTGTAGTTGGTTCACTTGTCCCCGAACGTGGGCTGTAAATGGTTCGCTTGTCCCCGAACGTGGGTTGTAGATGATTCGCTTGTCCCCGAACGTGGGCTGTAAATGGTCCGCTTGTCCCCGGACGTGGGCTGTAGATGGTCCGCTTGTCCCCGGACGTGGGCTATAGATGGTCCGTTTGTCCCCGGACATGGACTATAATTGAGACCTACAAAATAAAATTTTCCAAGGGACTCGTATAGACTATGATTGACTTGACCAAGTTTTTACTTGACACGACATGACATGTGTATGACTTGTGATTGTGTGTGTGTGTATGTATGATTTAAATGTATGAGCAAACACAAGAAATCAAAATGCAAAAAGCAAAAATTTTCCGTCATTTTTGTCATGAGACGAGTGGAGGGTACCAACTTTCTCCCAAAGAAGAAAGACGTGAAAACTTAAAATTTATTTTGGAACTTCTCTTGATGAGAAAATTTTGAAAGAGTTTTTGAATTTACCTAAAAGAAAAGACATGAAAAAGGGAAGAAGTTTTGAACTTTCTCGTTGAGCAAGACGAAATGAATAGCAGGAATTGAATTGCTTTTCTTGAAGATAATGTATGTGTAGGCGTCGCTCGAAGTGCGCCTACATTAAGCATGTGTGAATATTCTTGGCACTCATAGGAAGTAGGAATTGACATATACGAGTAGGGACAAGGAAAGTAGGGAGCCACCAACAAGTTTTTAAGGAACTTGTAAACCGTTCACGGATCATAAAAGACAACCATGATAAAGGGACAACGATAGGCAACAACGATTGACCCATGAAGGTTACACCCCATTCATAATCCATGAGATTACTAACTCCATATGGTTCGGAACCACGAAAGGAGGATAGAGGATGATGGTACGAAGTGATTCATGGAGTCACATTCGCCCGTATTGGCCTCTACTCGATTCTTATAGTGAAAAGCATTCATGCGAACTCAAAGGCATACAAACAAAGATTCAATTTGCTCCAAACTATTATTATGCTAAATTGGTTGAATATTAATGCAACATATAATTCTATAATATCGCGATCACTTGATTAAACAACATGATTAAAAAGGAACCTAAACTAGTTGTCCAAATTATCTTATGAGGTGTGATTTTCAATTACATATTCCCTTTAACATGCAATATGGTGATCAATAAATAATATAATAGAATTATCATCAATATTGGAAGCAATTCAACAATAATTTGTTAGTCAAATCAAATATAAAATAACCTAATCATGATACTAGAAATATAAAATAAAATAAGAGTAATTAAATTAATTAATTACTCACATTCCGCGCGTTCCTTTAAATTGATACATCATGAATAAATTGTTAGTAACTTCAATAGAAATATAAATCAAATGGAATTTAAATTAAATTAAAAGTAGAGTTGATTTGGTCCAAACCCTCACTTAATTCTACCTATCACACCTTGGTTAAATTATAGAACTTCAGGTATTGTATGGACTCCTTGGAGTGCTTAAAGGAAGAAATAGTGAAAGAATAGGGAGGCTACTGTTTAGGCTAAAGAGGGAGAAGAGAATGATTTGATGATCAAACTTGTTGATGATTGAAAAAGGGGTGATATGACCTCTATTTATAGAGAAAAAAGAGGGGTCGAAGAATTAATATAAGATCCGAATTAAATCGGAATAAAACTCGATAGACAACAGTTTTTGCGGTTTTTGTTTTTATCATATCTTTTGATCCAAAAATCGGAATAAGATGAATAAGATATCGTTAGAAAGATCTTGAAGTCTAATTTCTAAACCAATTAGAATCAGATTAAAATATTTTATAGAATAAAAAATATGGCCGAAATAGCGAGACAGTGTCAGTTTTGGATAGAGTTTGATATTTTATTCATATCTTTTCCGTTATAGCTCGGAATTGATATTATAATATATCATTGGAAAGATAATTTCAAGGGCTATCCAACCATATAAAATTTGGATAAAAATATATGGAACGAAAATAATATCTGTCTATCTTGAATGTCTTTCAATTCGAATAAAATTAGGACTTTCAAAAAAAGGAGTTTTATTCAATTTCAAACTCTTTAATCTTATCTTTTCAAAAAGGATAATTAGGATCTTTTAGAAACTTATAGAAGTTTCTAATTAATGCTAATTGGTTTAGGAATTGGATTAAATCATTTGGACCCTCCATATGATCATTGGGTCATAGGTAAGGTGGGCTTAGGTTCGGTTTGGGCTCAATTTAATATTTTGGCCATAACTTATTCGTTATAACTCGGATTTAGGCTTATAATATATCGTTGGAAAGATATTTTAAATCCCCATCCAACTAATCAATCATTGAACCCAGATAATGACCAAAATAAAATTTATTAAACGTTTTTATAAAAAGGACACGAAATGAATGATTTTAAAAGACACGAAATGAATTATTTTGGGTTTAAAGGCACGAAAAGAGGGAAATAAGTTATGGTTTGGGTAAATGGGATAGAATTTGGGTTGGTTTATGAAATGGAAATATGGATTTAAGCACTCCAAGATTAAATACTCAACCCGACCAATAATGGCGGTGAAAGGTAGTTCATCATCGGGTTTGGTGTTGGGGAGACATTTTTAGGTGTCTACAGTATGCATGATGCATGTTCTTAGGATAGGAGGCTAAGGACAAATACATCATGTGAAACGATAGATGAATGAACTTAGGTCATGGAGCTAAGCATCATATATGGTGTAAAGAAACGATCTTGAATGTCACTTAGGTCTGGAAGCTAAGCACGTATATAGATGAAGTGATTATTTAGTATTGCATAATGAATGTTCCTTAGGTCAAGGAGCTAAACACGATATGCTTTGTATGATTACAAATCATTGATATTATACGATGCATGAAACAATGAACATTGTTCAGGTCAGGAAACTTAGCAAGTATACAACGTTTCTTCTAATGAATGTTGTCTTAAAAGATGATGAAGCATGCGCGATAGGGAAACAAGATTTCATGATAAAGGGTTCCTAAGGGAAAGATGATATGACTATGTATGTGTGAAAGAAGTGTGTGAAAGTGATACTAAGGTGAGGTTGCAAAGGCTATGGTGAGGGAAATATATGTGAGAAAGAGTCGAGATGGTGACTTTAGGCTAGGTAGGCTAAATTATGTAGGTTCAAGCCCCCCAAGTCTAGCTCTAGATGGATAGGGTCATAGGGATAAGCATTGGATATTCTTTGACTAGATCATGCATATGAATGTGGCCGCACCTTAATGTGAGGTTGCCTACGTATCCGTTAGGAATCAGGCCGAACGTAGCTCTAACCGAACTTTGCACAAGTGTATGTACACCTCAAAGAGGTCTTCCAAGGGTTGTAATGTGGTTAAGCTGATGGTTTAAGGAAGAAAGGGGTAAAAGGCTCAAGACCCGTGAGAAGCCCCAAGATGTGTAATTGTGAATTTGAAAATTTTGAATTTTGCAAGTTTATTTTTTATTTAATTTTTGGTTTTTCGTTTTTTTTTTCATTCTTTTGAATCAATGTAGGCAATCTCAGATCATGTGTTCCATCACTCACTTAGCATTCATGTTTCTCAGGCAGGGTACCAAGCACTCGATAAGAGACGCAATTCGAGACGTATTCGTATCAAAGACATTGGAACACTTGCCTTTAGACATTGTTTTATTGTTGCTTTGCTGCTTTTTTTTTACTTGCTTTTTGAATGTTATACAATTACACATCTTCTAATCCCAGGGTTAAGTGAATGTGAGTCGAAGAAATGAAAGCCAAACGTTAAACGAGGCTCAAAGTGGTTGATGAAGAAATGGAATGTGATTGAACGGTTAACAAGGAATGACATGGTTGCAAAGGTGCCTCAAGTCATTGGTGTACCTGGTGTTTAATTCGGTAATGTAGACACCCATTTGTGTCTCCCCAAAACCAAACCCGGTGATAAGTACCTTTCACGTCGAATCGTAATCGAATGAAGTGAAAGTGTGGAAATTTTAGTGTTGCAGATAGTTTTAATTTCTTTTCTCTTCTATCTGTTTTTGAAAATCTATTTTAAGAAAACAGCCAATCCAGTTATGTTGGTCCATGATATGGGTCCAATAGTAGTGTAGTTGGATAGAGCTTGAAAAGAGCTTTCCAACGATATATTATAAGCCCAATTCCAATGAATATTGAGGAAGTTATGGCCAAATTACTAAACTGGGCTTGGTTTGAGTCTTATATGCGGCCCAATGATCTAGAGAGGAGGGCCTAATATAGATTTATCATTCCTAATGCAATTAGGAATGGTTTTAGTCTTCTAGATTCTTCTAGAAGATTCTTTTCATTCCTAATTCAATTAGCATTGATAAATTGACTTTTGTTGACTTTTTAGAGTTTTAATCAGAATAAAAGAATGTTTTTTTAGGAAAATAAGATTTTATCCTCCTGTACGGTTAATTTCTATCTGATTTTAGAAAACGCATCAATAATTTAATTAGCGCCTGATGCTAAGCTTGGCGCCTGGCGCTAGCGTTAGCGCCTAGCTCTAATGTCAGCGTCTGGCACTAACCTTGTTTTTGAGCGTCAGAATTCTATTTCGATTTTTTATCTTTTTGGTTAATTTTCTCTATAAATAGTCTTCTAAAAACTCCGTTTTCATTCACCAATTCTCATCAACTCTCATCAAGAAATTCTTGATTCTTTCTCTCTTTCTAAGCCTAGCCTTATTACAAACACAATACCTCATACATTAGCACTAGATACACCTAGCCATATTCGAAGTTGTCTTCGCCCTAGACGTGAAAGGTTTTAATTTCTGAGGGTTTGGTCCCAAATCTTTATTTCAATTATTTAATTTAATTGTTTCAATTATTATTTTCCTTGAGGTTACTAACGCGTGTATTTTGTTATTAGAAAGAGGTACGAGGCATCCAAGTAAGTACTTTAATGGTTTAATTGATATTATGATATAGAAATCATGCTTAGGTTGTTATTATGATTCCTAGTATCATGTTAGGATATTTTCCTTAATTTGATGTTTAGGGTGACAACAATAAATTCCTAGTATCATGTCTAGGGTAACTTTAATACCAAGTATGATTAAAAGTATGATGCCTTTTATTTTCTTCCTAATATTTATGATTGTTAGTATCATGTTAGGGATAAATATTTGATCTTTATTGCTTAGTAACATGATAGGGTTTGTTATTAATCTTGTTAGTATCATGCCTAGGACCTTGCTATTATGCTTTAACATGATTATTTTTATAATTGTTATGATTAATTATGATGATTATAATTATTATTATCGTTATGATTTGATTATTATTTTGTTGCTTGATATTTATTTTTATTGCTTGATCACACCTTTTATGCATGCTTAAAGGGAATTTGTACTTGTAATCACGCTTAATAAGATAATTAATAATCTTGTTTAGGGTTAATTATGATTATAATTCAAGTGATCGCCAATAATAGTTTTATTTGTGCATTAATATTCAACCAATATAGATAAACAGGTTTAAAGTAAACCTATTGATTGCATGTTAGTCAGAAAGCGCACATGAATACAATCAGGATAAAGTAGAGGCCTATTATTAGGGAAGGTTCAATCTCTTTTAGGTTGGATTTGTACCTTCATCCCCGAACTACCAGTCATGGTTCAAGACCTATTGGAGTTGACGATCTCCTGGATCGTTAAGGGGTGTAACCTTCACCCTATGAACGGTTTACAAGTTCCTAAAACTTGTTGGCGACTCTTTTGCTCTATCTTCTTTCTCTTTGGACGCCACCGTACTTTAGTGTATGATCACAGTGGGGTTCAAGCTAGGGATAATGCTTGAAATATTCCCTACAGGTAATTGATTTTTTTTTCATTTTTTGTAGAATGAATGAATGAATGAAAAATGCTATGATCGAGATGTAAAGGAAATTTGCCCATTTTATTAATGGAAAAGGTGAACGAAACACATGAAACATATAAAAATTCAAAATGGAAAACCTATGCTAGACATGAATGGGGGAATGGAGATGAATGATAAAGAAAGAAATCATGAAATCTTGCACGAAGGATCTGTTGTGCACCTTGTGTTCACTATTTCTTGCCGCCTGGAGGGACAGGAAGTTCGTTTGCATCCACCAAGTCTTGAATGACGTCCTTCAAATTCCAACATTGCTCTGTAGTATGGCCCATTCCTTGATGGTACTTGCAATGGGCATTGGGATTCCATTTGGCGCTCCTCTCTTCAGGTTTTGGCTCTGGAAATGGCCCAATAGGTGTGATCGTAAAGGCGATCAAAGGCTGCATCATAAGTCATTCCTAAAGAAGTGTAAGTTCTTTTCTTCTTGGGCAATGGAGCATCAAGAGCTAACACTTCATTGAGATCAACTTGGCTTATATTGTTGATAGTATTTTCGTGCTTAGAAGACAAAGAAGAAGGATGGTCGTTCTTCTTGTTTTTCCAAGTGTTATTATTGTTACTACCGGCAGTCTTTATTAGATCATCCTCGATATTGATGCCAATGTCATATACAGCTTTAAAAGTGTTCAAAGGAAGAAATTTGAGATGTTGCTTGTACTTGTGAGTCAAATTTTGGATGAAGAGGCGAATCATCTCTTTTTCTTTGAGAGGATCTACCAAGAGTGCAGCTGTTTCCCTCCACCTGTTCAGATAAGCATTGAAGCCTTCATTCTCTTTCTGTTTGAGAATGGAGAGTTCACGTTCAGAAGTTTTACTTTGAATGTTACACTTGTAACGGTTCATGAAACTGTCGGTGACATCTTGCCAAGTCGTAGTTATAGACACCAAAAAATGTCTCCCCAAAACCAAACCCGATGATGAACAACCTTTCACCGCCACTATTGGTCGGGTTCAGTATTTAATCCCGAGAGTGCTTAAAAAAACGTATTTAATTAAATTCGTATTTTTGAATAGTCCATGGATTAGTCTTGATATTTGGTCAAAGCATAGTTTTAATTTTAGCCCAAACTTATTATGTAATTTCACCCCAAACCTTTTTTTTATTTTACTGTTTTATTATTTATTTTGGCCCAAACTTTTTATTTATTTTAGCCCAAATAATAATAAAATCAGAAAATGGCCCGAAATTATCAATTGGCATTTAAAATGCTGAACGAAATTAGGGTTAAAAAATGAATTTAGACGGAAAAGCGGACTGAAAATTCCTGCGCCACGGCAGATGTCTACCGTGTTACGAGAAACTCTCCCGTCTGACGGTGGGATTTCCCGTCACACGGGAACGTGCTGTAACACGGGAATTTCTGTGTCCTTTCTGCGTAAACCCTTAACGCGTTTTCTCCCCCGTTTACTAAATATTTCCCGCGTCACGAAAAATGTGCACCGTGTCACGGGAATGTTTCCCGTCTGACGGTGGGATTTCCCGAGTCACGGTACACTTTGTCGTGTCGCGGGATACTTTTTTAGGGTTTTTATCAGTTTAGGGTTCCGTGTGTTCCCTCAGTTTCTCTATAAATACCCCCTCATTTCTGATGTACGGGGCATCAAGTAATTCTCTAGTTTTTTCTTTCTTCTATGCTTTATCCTAAACACTAGCTTACCCTTCTTCTTTCAAAATTCCTTCTTCAAGTACTCCAAGGAGTCCGTACTTTACTAGTGGTTCTGTCCTTAAGCCAAGGCGTGAAAGGTAGAACTGTTTGAGGGTTTGGCCCCAAATCAATTCTATTTAATTTAATTTAATTATTGTATTATTATTATTTCCTTGAAGTTACTAACTCGTTTATTATTTTGTAGTTGCAAACAAACAGAATCAAAGTAAGAATTATGTTCCTTTTATTTCTATTATTTTTCTAACGATTTTATATTGTTGGAATTATTGTTAAATTGCTTCCAATATTGATATTATTCTATTATTATTTAGGAAAAATTGATTCTAATAATCCCACCTTTGGTCGGTTCGCTGTTAATAATCCCACCTTTAGATTATTATTTAATAATCCCACCTTTATAGGGGATCTTCTTCTGTTGGTCCCTAACCTGTTGATAACCGGTTTTTACAGGTTAATATGCCATGTGTCGTGTTTTAATTGGTTGAAAAATAAAACCTAAAAAAAACTGAAAAAATAAAAAACAAAACAGAAAAAATAAAAAATAAAACTGAAATAAAAAGAAAAAAAACCCACCAGCCACCTCCTCGGCTCCACCCACCTAACCTTACCTTAGCCCCACAAAAACCGGCCGGCCGCCACCCAAACCCCTGAAAATGGCCGGTCGGAACCCCCCATTACCAAAACCACCACAGCCACCACTGACCAAAATCAACCCCCCAAATCATCCCCTAACCCGAGTCCCATCCCCAAAACCACCACAGCCACCACCCTAAAGTCCCACCCAACCGCCGAAACCCCCTCTACTCGCCGACAATCCCCTAAACAGCCGTATACCACCGGAAATCCCTGAAAATCTTACCCAAATTCAACCTCAAGCCATCTCTTGAAATAAATTCATTTTTTTTTAAATTCCTTGAAATTAAGGGCTTTGACGGTTTTCATGGGTGAGGGTTGGAATCGAGCTAGTTTTTGTCGGGGAAAGGTGGGAACGAGGTTCAGGTGGTGGGGATGGGGGTTCAGCGGTGGAGGAGGGGCTGCTGGAGGTCGGGGTTAGGAACCTTAAGGTGTTCGTTGGGGCTGGCTTGGTTTTAAAAAAAAAATAGTTTTTTTTTTACCATTTTTTTTTACCAATAATTTAGTGACATGTGTCACTCAAATTTTTTTTTAAAAAAAAGTTTACCCGTTGTTCAGGTTACCGGTCATGAGGGACCAATAGAAGAAGATCCACTATAAAGGTGGGATTATTAAATAATAATTTAAAGGTGGGATTATTAATAGCGAACCGGCTAAAGGTGGGATTATTAGAATCAATTTTTCCTATTATTTATTGATCACCATATTGCATGTTTAAAGGGAATATGTAATTGAAAATCACGGCTAATAAAATAATTTGGACAACCGGTTTAGGTTCCTTTTTAATCTTGTTAATTAATTCAAGTGATCACAATATTTTAGAATTATATGTTACATTAATATTCAACCAATTTAGCTTAATAATAGTTTGGAGCAAATTGAATATTTTGTTTGTATGCCTTTGAGATCGCAGGAATCACTTTTCACTATAAGAATCGAGTAGAGGCCAATACGGGCGAATGTGACTCCATGACTCACTTCGTACCATCATCCCCGATCCTCCTTTCGTGGTTCCGAACCATATGGAGTTAGTAATCTCATGGATTATGAGTGGGGTGTAACCTCCACAAGTCAATCGTTGTTGCCTTCGGTTGTCCTTTTATCAAGGTTGCCTTTTTATGATCCGTGAACGGTTTACAAGTTCCTTAAAAACTTGTTGGAGGCTCCCTACTTTCCTTGTCCCTAATCGTATTATGTCAATTCCCACTTTCTATGAGTGCCAAGCATATTCACCACATGCTTTAACGTAGGCGCACTTCAACTGACGCCTATAGTAGTACACTTCGCATCTAGGGAATAAAACCATTGTTGGCAAGCATGTTCTAAGGAGAGAGGGAACACCCGTAGGGAAGAGTGTTACGTCCAATCCCTTATGAGCCATGGTTGCAGAGAACGCCTTCAAATGGAATATTGGATTGTCAGTAGGCTTGAACTTTGGAATATCAGCAGTGGAGAACTTTTCAAGGAGTCTGTCCTTCACATCCAAAGGAGTGGGAGGTCGTTCCACATAGGTGAAATCCTCATAAATCTTGCTCATTTTCTCTTTGATCTTGTCCATTACAGTCACGGTAACATTGTTTTGCTCTACTGTGTTGACTCTGGTAGTGATTGCTTGTAACATGTTAGACATTGTCTCAATGGACTTGTTAATGCTCTCAATATCTTCCTTAGTGGCCATTGGGACAAATTGAAAGTAGTTTGAAGGTGATGAGTGATGTGGAGATGGTGAAGTTCTCTTTAAAGTCTAAGAGGTTGATGCAGTAATGACTCGTACCGTACCAATCTACCCCTGCTCCTTGACCAAGTACTGTGAAATGAAATAAATTCACTTAATTGTTTGACTCATTGCTCAAGATAGGAAAGGAAGGAAAAAAAAAAAGACATTTGAAAACAGGTGAGAAAACTCCACTCATTTTTTTTATTATGAGGAAAATGGGGGTGCATGAACCTAGTATACGATCATAAACGACATGGTGCACGACTCAAGTCGGAACATAAAGAAAGTGTGTGGACTATACTTGACTCGTGAGTGATTAAGTGATGTTATAAGACTCGTGGTATGATCGTATGGCTAGACATGTGAACAGTAACCAAAATGACTAACGCGAGGACCAAATTATCACGGAAGACTAAAAAAGCTAACTGGACTTATTTCCTAGGCATCGAGACACGGAAAACTGTACCATGTCACGACACAAGCCGCCGTGACGCGGTGATCATTTCCAGGTTTTTTTTTTGGAAATTCACCGTGCCACGGTGAAAATTGTCGTGACACGGTAAACATCCCCGCGGCGCGGTGGATGCTGACGTGGCACGAAATATTCTTTTTTTCTTTTCTTTTTGCTGGAAATCCACCGTGCCACAGTGAAAACTGCCGTGACACGGTGGATGCTGACATGGCACGAATTTTTTTTTTAGTTGGCGCTAATTACTAAGTGAGTATGGTCCATTGGCAATCGTTAGTCATAAAATAATCCACCATAGACAAAGAAAGATCGTTAAGGTTAGGATCAAAACGACCAAATATACACACATAAAACACGTAGGCACAATGATGCAAAGAATAGTTCGCAACCTAAGGTCAAGTTCTATGTTCGACTATGGTCAGGTTTATTTGGTGTCAAAAAGGGTACCATGGTTAAGAGTTTGGACGCGTTAGCAAGGCAGCCTCCCTTGAAGGTTTATACCAACGGGCGGCTCCGCGAGTTCGTGATGAAATCGAACTTGACTCCATGGTTTGGGTGGATTTAATAACTCGGATGAACCCTTATTGCCATGAGCGTTTTTGGGTTGATAGAGCTTAAATTCCCCGGGGTTAAGACGCATGTAGAACACACACGTTTTTTCAGAAAAATCGAAGGAAGTTGACTGTGAGAAGAGAAAACAAGCCACCGGACTAATTTAAGGACTGCCGTGACACGGAAGAGAGCACCGTGCCACGGTGCTACACACCGTCAGACGATGTATTGCACTGTGACACGGCAGTCAGAAAATCTGACTGGTGCCCTGTTTTCCTTCTTACGCAATCAAGTTATTCAATTTTTCCTACGGGACAGACCTAAACGCGACGTTAAAATGTCTATGCTTATGAAAAAATGCCAAATTAATCACATGAATATTTTTTAAGAATCTTTCAAGTCTCATCCACTCATCTTAATTAAATACTGATCACTCAAATCGATAAATAACCAAGAATCCTCCCCAGTAGAGTCACCAAATTGTAGGCGTCGCTCGAAGTGCGCCTACGTTAAAGCATGTTGTGAATATGCTTGGCAGTCATTGGAAGTAGGAATTGACATATACGATTAGGGACAAGGAAAGTAGGGAGCCGCCAACAAGTTTTTAAGGAACTTTTAACCGTTCACGAATCATAAAAGGCAACCACGATTAAGGGACAACGATAGGCAACAACGATTGACCCGTGAAGGTTACACCCCATTCATAATCCATGAGATTACTAACTCCATATGGTTCGAAACCACGAAAGGAGGATCGGAGATGATAGTACGAAGTGAGTCATGGAGTCACATTCGCCCATATTGGCCTCTACTCGATTCTTATAGTGAAAAGTGATTCCTGCGATCTCAAAGGCATACAAACAGAGATTCAATTTGCTCCAAACTATTATTAGGCTAAATTGGTTGAATATTAATGCAACATATAATTCTAAAATATTAGTGATCACTTGAATTAATAACAAGATTAAAAAGGAACCTAAACCGGTCGTCCAAATTATCTTATTAGGTGTGATTTTCAATTACATATTCCCTTTAACATGCAATATGGTGATCATAATAAATATAATAGAATAAACATTAATATTGGAAGCAATTTAACAATAATAACGTTAGTCAAATCAAATAATAATACTAATCATGATACTAGCAACAAAAAATAAAAATAAGAGTAATTAAGTGAATTAATTACTCACTTTCTGCGTTTCCTTGAATTGCTACATCATGAATAAATTGTTAGTAACTTCAATAAAAATAAATCAAATTGAAACAATTAAATTAAATAAAAAGTAGAGTTAATTTGGTCCAAACCCTCAGTTAATTATACCTTTCACGCCTTGGTTTAAGGACGGAACCTCGGGTTTAGTATAGACTCCTTGGAGTGCTTAAGGGAAATTTTAGGAATATAGGTTTAAGGCTTAGAATATGAGAGAGAGAAAGAGAGAGAGAGAGAAAAGAATGATTTTTGGTGTAAAAGAGAGGAAGAGAGAATGATTTCATGCCCCAAACTACAGAAAGGATGGGGGTATTTATAGGGAAAATGAGCAGAGGGAACACACGGAACCCTAAAAAGATAAAAACCCTAAAAAAATAACACCGCGACATGGCAGAGAACACCGTGAAATGGTGCCAGGCACCGTTAGACAGGGGAAGGCACCGTCAGACGGGGGAAAATCCCGTGACGCGGTGGACAACTGGAGTGACGCGGGAAATATTTGACCTACGGGAAGTGAAAACGCGTGAAGGGTTTACGCGAAAAAGACACGAGAAAATTCCGTGACACGGCACATGTACCGTGACACTGCACTGTCCACCGTGGCACGGTTCAGTACACCGTGTCACGGTATGGGAAAACACGGAAATTACATGGAAAAAGAACCGTGACACGGTGAGAAATACCGTGTCACGGCAGCAGGTACCAGGAACGGTGCCACGGTGTAATTTGAAGCAAAAAATCTTCAAAAATAGCACCGTGACACGGTGCCAGGCACCGTCAGACGGAGCACAATCCCGTGACACGGTGCTTTTGCATTGTGCGCGGTTATTCCAGTTTTTTACCCGTTTTTAAAATCATCATAACTTTTGATCCATAACTCGAAATAAGGCATATAATATATCATTGGAAATATTATCAAGTCTACTTTCCAACCCAATTAGAATAAGGTCAAAATGATTTGTAGATTTTAATATATGGCTGTTTTAGTGGAAGGGTATCGGTTTTGGGCCGAGTTTAGTGTTTTGCTCATATCTTTTTCGTTATAGCTCGGAATTGGGCTTATGATATATGGTTAGAAATCTTATTTCAATCCCTATCCAACCAAATAATAATTGGATCAAAATTATATAGCCATAAAATCAGTTTCTCTCAATTTTGCAATGTGGACACGAAAAGTGGATAACAAGTTATGGTTTAGGGAAATGAGCTAGGAAATGGATTGGTTTATGAAATGTATTGTATAGAACATGGATTTAAGCACTCCAAAGATTAAATTCTCAACCCAACCAATAATGGCGGTGAAAGGTGTTCATCATCGAGTTTGGTTTTGTGGAGACATTTTTAGGTGTCTACAATAATAATATAGATTGAATCAAATCCCGATATCCATTGAGACAAGTAGCCTAGATGTCGTGTTAGTTGAGAGATTGTTATATACCCCCAGATGTACTGTACACCCAACTAACCCAAGGTTAGTTTTTGCTTTTCATTTGATGATTAAATGAAAAACAATCATTAAATTAGAACAACATACTAATGGGTGTATAGTACACCCAGGTGTATATAACAAATTCTAGTGTTGGTTAAGCTGCTTGACATGTTGTTATCAAATTCGATGCGAGTGTAGTACAAAGTGTAGTTATCAAGTCCACATCAAATGTCGAGTTTCCTACTGTTGATTGGAGATGATATTCAGATCCTAAATTCATGTATTAAAATCCGACATTAGATATAAAAAATCAGATCAATTTATGTCAATTTCATATACTCAAATCAAATTAATTTATCATATCGGATCACTTTTTGACAACTCTTACCATAGTACCCATGAATAACTGAAGGGTTGCCAATATAACAATTCAGCCCGGCCTGCGAGGGAAAATGACGAGCTATACTCAACAATCGTTAAAGTGGTAAACGTTAGATTGTGCAAGCGTATAGTTAACGTCGGTAGACCATCTCCGTTTCAATGAGCGCGTTTGACTAATTTGGGTATAAATAAAAATCGAAGTTGACAGATCCATGAAATTAATACAAAGAGAAATACAAGGAAATAATCCTCAAGTTTGGAAATTAAAAAGGTTAGAATTTTCTCTTATTTTCTTTTCCTTACAAAAACATCATCATCTATCTATTCTATCTGTCATCTAGATAATATAGTTTAAAAACCCCTCAAACCCTAGATATTTTTTCTTCAATTTTTTTTTTCTCTATTATCAATGCCTAATTCTTGAAGATTTTTTCTGTAGCGTGTTCGTATTACTCTTACCTTTCTTCAGATCGAATCAATCAGGTTTGTTTTTTCTTTTTCTTTTTCCTTTTTTTTATTTAATTTTTTAATTTTTTTTTGAGGTGTGTTTATCGGATCTCATTCAAAGGTTTTTTTGGCTTGAAATTGATGATTTATTTTTTATTGTTGAATTAAAAATTTAAATTAGGTATATTTGGTCAGATTTTTTGTTTTAGGGTTCTGGTATGGTACGGATTGTTTGATAATGAGGTTTTTCGATTATTGTTGAATTCAATTAGGTTTTATTACTTGTTCATGTGTTTTATCCTTAATTATATTGAAAAAAATTGTATGAATGATTGATTTTCTAGTTATTACCTGATTCAGTACTTGAAGAGTTTGCTTGTTATGTATTTTTTTGTATTGAAAATTGTATAGAATTATGATCTGTTGCTTATTCAGCTTATATTGCGACGTATTGGATTGAATTTAGTTTTCTGTGTTAGTAGCAATTACAATCTCGACATTTGAGGTTTTAAGGAGTTAAATATGGTTTTGAATCTGAGTTATTCTGAGTATCTGCTTTCAGATGTGGTTGTTTGTTATCAATTTATGTATTACAGTACATGATAATATTGTTTATTGGACTATGAATTATTGAATGATAATCTAGGTTCATATAGCGTTGCCTCCTTTCCTTCGATGAATACCATTTTTTCGTGTTTGGTCGTTTGGGTGATTGTTTGGAGTATATATTTCCAAATCGTTTACATTTTCTCACATGTTTGTGGCAGTAGCTGATGAAAATTTAATGTTTAATTAATGTTCAATACAATAATACAACAGATAACTCTGTCTTCCAATGCATCTAGTGTTAGAACTGCATCTTTTGATCCTTTTCTTTTTCTTTCCGTTTGGAGGATTGTCAATTCGTATCAGCCGTTTGTCACATATTTGCATACATAGGTGTTGTGATATATCTTGTTGAAAATTAATAGTATAGATCAAAGTCCTTGTCAAATAATCAACTTAGTTGTATAACTGTATGTTGTGCTTGTCTTCATGAGGCAGTTTTCAGTTTTAAGTATTTATTTTGATGACATTTTGATAAAGACAAACTTGCATTCCCTTGCCTTAGGGAAGCTTGATACATAGATTTCTGTTCTGAATGTTTTATGAGATTGTCTATATCCTTGCAAGTTTTGATTCCTTAAATTTTCAATGTTGAATTGTGTACTCGTTTCCCCTTCTTTTGTGAATGTTACATCAATTCCATGTGTGAATAGTTTATTATGCTCTCTATCCCGGACCTTATGTAGTTTAATTCCTCTTGGCAGATTTGGATTCAATTTGTGCCACAATACCTCAAGCTAAAGGAAAATGCTACCTTTCGAGAGAATATTAACTGCCTGAGTGCCTTCAACTACTCTGGCCTGAAGTTGTGACACCTAGTTTCTTATAACAGGGAGTTAGAACTTATATTAGGTTTGTTGCATTTAGAGGTTTACTTTTCCCGAGGGGGGATCGAAGAGCATCGGAGCACAATGCCTTCGGTGCCCACTACACTTCCTATTGTACCTTCAATTTTGTTGGCTACTTCTTTGCGTAGTTTATTATGTTCCCATCGTCTGAAACATCTTGAAAAAAGTGATCGGCGTGGTAATCTTAGTTAACATTAGGCTATTTCTGTTTTTCGCTTATTAGTGACGACCTTTTGTCTTCTCTTCCTCGTGTTTCTTGGTTTTCCTCTTATTAAACTGCTCACACCTTGTAGAGAGATAACAGGAATTGCTCTATAGAAGGTAGTTGATCTCTGCTGTAGTCATTACAATTGTCTTTGAAGGCATTTGTTAATCTGATTGTGTTGTGCAATAGTGCAATTTGTTGGCTCTGCAAAATTGAGTCTCTGCAATTCTCTCGTTCTTATTCGATGGGCAGCATCCATGCATATGGTAGTGGCGCTGATGATCATGAGCAATCTTCTACCATGAAAGTGCAGTATGCCTGCAGTGGCACTACAGTAGACACACTGCAGAAACTTGGAAATGCATTTCATGATAATCTGCTAGTGAACAGTGAGAATTTGGATACTGGCATTCTGCCATCTGATGATAATGGCAGCAGCAGCAGTAGTAGTCTGGAAGATAAGGACACAGGATCTGGTGATTTTGACTCAGATCTAGAGGGATCCATTGCAACATCTTGTAAGTGCTTGCACAAGTGTGCCACTTTTCCTGTCGCTGTCAAGGAGGAAGCAACACTTGATTATCAGTCTGAAAGTAAATCTTGCATGCGCTCACTGTCTCTTCCAACTGAAAGCAAGCTTGTCTCTGCCCTCAAGGGTAGCCGTGAGAAGATAGGTGGCCCCCCAAGGAAGCTGAGTGTATCTTGGGCTCCTGACGTATATGATCCACCACCAACTTCGTTATCTCACTATCCAAAGAAAAAGAATCAGCAGCAGTCCAAGAGCAGCAAGAAACATGGAAAGGGAAAGCAAAAGAGCAAGAGCGTGCGTGGGGGAGGAAGTGCAACTAAAGACAAGAAGCATTACCACAAGTCGGGAGGAAGATCTGACCGGTGCTTGGATTCCTTTGCAGAAACTGATAGGGTATTATCATCAAACAGTTACAAATCTTTAGATCTGCTGGATTTCAATGAGGATGATATTGGTAGCCCTGATTCCAACTGTTCAAGCAGCTTTCTGGGGCAAGCTGGTGGTACCATGCACTGTGTTTGCTGAGGCTATGTTAGCTGGTCACGAGGATTTTGCCACCAGTTTCACATCAACTATCACTGTAAATAAATAAGTTGGTGACATTTTCGAGGCTATTTTATTTGCTTTGTGCTACTTTGTTGTTTTTCTTCTTCTAAGACGCCTATGCTTGAACTGTGAGTGTGTTGGCTGACAATATACTATGTGGGTTGGTTGTTAATATTATCTGGGTTGAACTGTCATATGCATTGTTTTCTGCAGATGGTATGCTCTACAATTGAAGGATAGTGTGGAAACTTACTATCCTAAAATTCTTACCCTGTTGTTTCAAATTGTGAGGTATTGCCAGATTTATTATCCCCTGTTGAGGCTCTATTTTGAAAACCTTAAGAAAAATCAAGTTTAGATAAGAGCTAGCAATGTCAAACTAGGGTTCATAAGGATTATTGGAGTTTAATTTACAATTAAAACAAGTTTTATGAAAGTCTAATAGGTTCTAGTTTTATTTGTTTAACTACAAGATAGATTAGGGCACGGACATATGGGGAGTCGTTCTTCATCTCACTTCTCATATAATTTCATTCTTGCATAAGATTAAATTAAAAGAAACGACGATAATATATTACATAAGGATGATTACGAGCATCCTTGAAAAACCAAAGCTAACCAACAAAAGGGGAAGGTAGGTAGCAGTTGAAAAATTAGCTAACCCACCAGGGCCACCACCCGGCAGAAGCTTTGAAGCCGAAAGACCAGCATCCAAAAAGAGTTCTAAGAGCTGGTCAGAAATCAAAATAAAAAGCAGAATAAAAAGCAACCAAATGAAGAAACTAAGGAAACTATGGGAGCACAAAGGGGAGCCTAGGGGGGCTCAGGGGTTGCTGCCCAAACATCATATGCCTTCAGTGGCTGCCAAAGAATTGGCCAGTTCCTCCATATAGATCTTAGTGAGCGGCGTAGGGGAGTAGAACTGATAGACCACTTCATCATCAGCCTGAAGTCTACCAATCTTAGCCAGACCATGAGCCAGTTTATTGGCCTGGCGCTTAATGTGCAGGATGGTAACACTCCAATCCTGTCTGAGTAAACTCACAATGTCATTGATGAGGTTGGACAGCTCATAAGATTAAAACTCACATTCTATCTTCAATTTACTTGTACCAAACGACTCGAAATAACATCTAACATCATATATGTTTCAAACTCAAAAAGGAATCTCATACGTTTTATTAGATAACTTTAAGGGTTGTTTGGTAGGGTATTCAGGAAAGGAAAAGGTAATCAACTATCTTGATTCCCTTTGTTGATGCTTGTTAGATAAATTCAATCATCCCTCATCACCCAACTACCTTGACCACCCTACTTGTTAGATAAATTCAATCATCCCTCTTTACCCAACTACCTTGACCACCCTTACAACTACCTTTGACCAACCTTGAAATTAACACCCATCACCTTATATTATTGCCCAACCACTGATCATCCACCACGACCACCTCACAGCCACCGACATTTCTCCTAATCGCCACTAAAACCATTGTGAAACCCGTCGCATACCCAAAATAATCCTAGACCCCACTTGAAAAAACCCGTCCACAAACTAAATCGCCCACTCCCACCAAGAAAAACCCACCCACAAACCACTGAACATGTCTCAAAAACCACCCAATAAAAACCTTAACTTTCTCTATAAGCACCCTACCACCAATAAATAACCCCCAACATAAAAAAAAATAAAAAAAAAAAAAAAATAAAAAAACAACCCTTACACACCATTAAAACAACCAAGCAATTAAATCAAAGAATTTTACACAAAAAAAAAAAAAAAAAAAAAAAAAAGACAATTGGCAAGAGAGGGAGCCGAGGGCGGCAATTAACCAAGGAGTGAGAACCGACAACTAACCAAAAATAAGGGATTGATTTTCCTTTTTATTTCTTTCCTTTTGTTGATTCCATTGTGTTTATCTTTGTATATGTTTTTTTTTAAACACGAATAAGATGTATTACGACATATTTAATTAATAAGGCATTTAAGTACAACCAAAAATATCACGAAAAATACAAAATAACATGTATTTGAATTATTTGGGGAAATACACTAAACCATTAATATAGTGATAAATAGTATGTGAAAGAAAAATCATTTAATGTCATTGAACTGAAGTGTTTTCAAATAGTTGTATATAGGGGATCTTCTTTTGGTCCACAACTTGTTAGTAATCAGTTTTGATAGGAGGAAGTACTAATGTAGTGTTGTTATGCATTTGCAAATGCATAATAAATGCTCCCTCTGTCCGTAATTGTTTGCTCCACTTTCCTTTTTAAGGTGTCCCTAAAAGATTGCCCCATACTACTTTTGACATGTTTTCCCACTTGCACTCTCTCTATCTCTATCTCTCTCCTCATTGACATTTGTGTCAACCCATGTGCACCATTTTTTGCCCAAAGCCTTAATAAAGTAGATTTATAGTTTGAGGCAAATAATGGGGACAGAGGGAGTACTAAAATATTAAAAGTCACTTGGAAAGAGAGAAAGGAAAAAAGAAAAAGATGTGTGGGAACACTTCTAATTGTATCACTTAAAGTTTATACGAAGTTAATACTATTAGTTATTTAGTGATACTATATATACATGTAGTTAGTACTTAGTACCACTGAATGCATTACGCATATATATTACCACTGAATGCATACATATATAGTACCACTCAAATATTCAATGGCTCTATTTGATCACCTAATAATATTATTGATTACTCAATGGTACTACTCTAAAATCAAGTACTAAATTATGTTCAATTATACTCTTACTCCTCGTTATGCAATTGTTCTTGCATAAAGGAACTCCTTTTAAACAAGCTCGTTTTGATAGGTTAAGATGGCACGTGTCTGTAGACACCCATTTGAGTCTCCCTAAAAATCAAACCCAGTGACGAGTACCTTTCGCGTCGATCATAATCGAATGAAGTGAAAGTGTGGAAAGTCTAGTGTTGCGGTTAGTTTTTATTTCTTTTCTTTCTCTCTGTTTTTGAAAACCTATTTTAAGAAAACAGCCAATCCAGTTTGTTTTGGCCCATGACAAGGGTCCAATAATGGTGTAGTTGGATGAGGCTTGAGCAGAGTTTTCCAACGATATATTATAAGCCCAATTCCGATGAATAATGAGAAAGTTATGGCCAAAACACTAAACTGGGTCCGGTTTGAAATTTATATGTGGCCCAATGATCTAGAGGAGGGCCTAGTATTGATTTATCATTCCTAATGTTATTAGGATTGATTATAGTCTTCTAGAATCTTATAGAAGGTTCTTTTGAATCCTAATTTGATTAGCATTGATAAATTGACTTTAGTTGATTTTTTAGAGTTTTAATCAAAATAAAAGAAGTGTTTTTAAGGAAAATACGATTTTGCCCTCCTGTACGGCTAAATTTTATCAAATTAAGAAAACGCGTGGAAACTGTTTCTTGTGTCTGATGACAGGACCAACGCCTGGCATACAAGCTTGGCGTCTGGCTCTAGCCCTGGCGTCTGGCACTAATGTCTGGCGTCTGGCGCCAATTTGTTTTATTATCTTCAAAACTCTGATTCGTTTTTTTATCCATCCGGCTGGTTTTCTCTATAAATAGCCTCCTTAAACCTCCGTTTTCAATCAAAAACTATCAATTCTCATGAATACTCTATAATCCCTTTCACCAACTCTCTTCAAGAATCTCTTGATTACTCTCTCTCTCTTTCTTTTCTAAATTAGCTTTTGCATACAAAATTCCGCATTCACAAGACCAAGAAACACCTAGCCAAGTTCAAAGTTGCTTTCTCCCTAGACGTGAAAGGTTTAATTTCTGAGGGTTTGGTCCCAAATCCCTCTTTCAATTATTTGATTTAATTGTTTGATTATTATTTTCCTTGAAGTTACTAAGGTGTGTATTTTGTTATTAGAAAGAGATATGAAGCATCCAAGTAAGTACTTTGATTGATTTATTGATATTATGATATAGGTTTCATGCTTAGATTGTTATTATGATTCCTAGTGTCATGTTAGGGCGTTTTGATCTTCCTAGTATCATGTTTAGGGTAACAACTATAATTTCTAATATCAAATATGACAATTGTGATTCCTGTGATGCTTCCTATTATTTTCCTAATATCATGTTAGTATCGTGTTAGGGTTAAAGCTATGATTTTTATTGTTTAGTGACATGCTAGGGTTTGTTATTAATCTTGTTAGTATTATGCCTAGGATCTTGCTATTATTATGTTTTAACATGGTTATTATAATTATATTATTATTGTTTTGATTATTATTATGTTGCTTGATATTATTTATTGTTATTGCTTGATCACGTCTTTTATGCATGTTTAAAGGAAATTGGTACTTGTAATCACGCTTAATAAGATAATTTATAATCTTGTTTAGGGTTAAGAAGATTATAATTCAAGTGATCGCCAAAATAGATTTATTTGTGCATTAATATTCAACCAACATTGTAGGGAATAATTTCAAGCGTTAACCCCTAGCTTGAACCCCACTGTGATCATACACTAAAGTACGGTGGCGTCCAAAAGGGAAGAAGATAGAGCAAAAGAGTCGCCAACAAGTTTTTTAGGAACTTGTAAACCGTTCACAGGGTGAAGGTTATACCACTTAACGATCCAAGAGATCGTCAACTCCATAAGGTCTAGAACCAAATAAGGGTTCGGGGATGAAGGCACAAATCCAACCTAAAAGAGATTGAACCTGCCCTAATAATAAGCCTCTAATTTATTCTGATCGTATTCATGTGCGCTTTTTGACTAACATGCAATCAATAGGATTAACCCTAAACCTGTTTATCTACGTTGGTTGAATATAATGCACAAATAAATCTATTATTGGCAATCACTTGAAATTATAATCAAATTAACCCTAAACAAGATTATTAATTATCTTATCAAGCGTGATTACAAGTACCAATTCCCTTTAAACATGCATAAAGGCGTGATCAAGCAATAAATAAATATCAAGCAACATAATAAATAATCAATATCATGACAATAAAAATATAATCATCATCAAGATAATAATAATCATAAAAATAATAATCATAATTATAAAAATCATAATTGTAATAATCATCATTATGAACATAATCAAAACAATTATAAATCATGTTAAAGCATAATAAAAATAGCAAGATCCTAGGCATGATACTAACAAGATTAATAACAAACCCTAGCATGTCACTAAGCAATAAAAATCATATATTTAACCCTAACATGATACTAACATGATATTAAGAAAATAATAGGAAGCATCGCAGGAATCACAATTGTCATATTTGATATTAGAAACCATGTTTATATTGTTATTATGAACACCTCTATTTCAATTATTTAATTTAATTGTTTTGATTATTATTTTCCTTGAAGTTACTAACGTGTGTATTTTGTTATTAGAAAGAGGTACGAGGCATCAAAGTAAGTACTTTAATGGTTTAAATTGATGTTATGATGTAGAAACCATGTTTATATTGTTATTATGATATTCCTAGTATCATGTCTAGGGTAATTTTAATATTAAATATGATTATTACGATGCTTCCTATATTCTTCCTAATATTTATGATTGTTAGTATCATGTTAGGGTTAAAGATTTGATTTTTATTGCTTAGTGACATGCTAGGGTTTGTTATTAATCTTGTTAGTATCATGCCTAGGATCTTGCTATTTTTATTATGCTTTAACATGATTTATGATTATTTTTATAACTGTTTTGATTATGATTATAATTGTTATAATTTATAATTATTATTATGAATATTATTATTATTATTATTTTGATGATGATTATTTTATTTTATGATTATTATCATGATTATTTCAATTGTAATTTATTCTTATGATGATGATGATATTTATTGTTACTATAATTATAATTATTGTTATGATTATTATTATGTTTTTTGATGTTTATTTATAATTATTGCTTGATCACGCCTTTTATGCATGTTTAAAGGGAATTTGTACTTGTAATCACGCTTAATAAGATAATTAATAATCTTGTTAGGGTTAATGTGGTTATAATTCAAGTGATCGCCAATAATAGATTTATTTGTGCATTAAATTCAACCAACATAGATAAACAGGTTTAGGGTTAATCCTAATGATTGCATGTTAATTAAAAAGCGCACATGAATACGATCAGAATAAAGTAGAGGCCTATTAGTTCAATCTCTTTTAGGTTGGATTTGTACCTTCATCCCCGAACCCTTATTTGGTTCTAGACCTTATGGAGTTGACGATCTCTTGGATCGTTAAGGGGTGTAACCTTCACCTCGTGAACGGTTTACAAGTTCCTAAAAAACTTGTTGGCAACTCTTTTGCTCTATCTTCTTCCCTTTTGACGCCACCGTAATTTAGTGTATGATCACAGTGGGGTTCAAGCTAGTGGGATTAAAGCTTGAAATATATTCCCTACAGTTTTTGGCGACTCCACTGGGGAGGATTTTTATTTTAATTCCTGAATTTGTTTCGGCAATGATTTAGAATGAGTGGATGAGACTCGAAAAGTTCTAAGTATTTCATGTGCGTAATTTTGATTAACGTTATTGTCATATGCATAAAAAAGATCTCATTGGAAAGACCATCCGTAATGAGTTAAAAACATAGAATTTTACACGTAGGAAATTTGAGAAATATCTTTCACAACTAGGACTGAAATAACACCGCGCGAAACTGGAAAATTTTATCGAGCACAGAAAGCTGCTGAGGCATGTGGGAAGTAGCGTCAGGGGCCAGAGCTTGGCGCCAGCATTTTAGTCGTAGCGCCAGACGCCAATATTGGCGCTAGGCGCTACATTTAAAAGCTGGCGCCAGTCTCTGATTGCTGGCGCCAATTTCCCCCAATACCGAGCCAGAAATATGCGTTCTAATTTCGACCGGTTTTTCGTATTGTTTGCTCGATCCTACTTCCTGATTGAATTTTTTTCTCACTTTTCTGAAACCCAGATGTGTTCTACATATGGACATAACCCTCTGGGAATTCATGCTCCATCTACCCGATTGAACGCTCCGTGCAACAAAGGGTACATCCGAGATGTTGAATTCACCAAACCATGGAAGCGAGTTTTTTCTAAAACTCGCTTTGTCCCATCCACTCGCGCCAACCCTTCACGGTTAGGCTTCCGCGCGGTGCATCTGGACAATTCACCATGGACCCTCTATTGATTAAACCATATCCTGAACTTTAGAGAACTAGAGCCATGGTTAGGTTGCAAACTCATTGCATCATATTGTGCCTACTTGACTAATTGTGCATTATTTGTTGTGCATACTCTATGTGATTTTTCCTAACCGTTTGTTTGACTTGTGTTAAGAATAAATAAACTGATTAATGACTAAAGGACTTTGTTTAATTAATTAATTAATTAATTAGAGCTAATAAATATACATAAAATCGAGTCATAGTTCCTTTAAGTCAACCCGGTTTTTTATTCCCGTATACTGCACAAACGTCAACTTGTTTTGGTCATATCTGGAGTTCTAGAAAGAACTACGAGTCTTTAAACCTATGGATCTGTAGCCCCCAGTTTTATCTTTAATTTGGCGTTGGTTTCATCTAAATCAGAGTCACAGATCAAAAGCTATGACTAAAATACCACAGTCTGTCCAGTTTAATGCATATACGTGAGGTCTTAACTTAGTCTTTAATCGAGTCTAGTCACATAGTCTAGCCACATGGTCATGACACGAGTCTTAACATATCACCTACACTCACTAGTCTTAGCACACACTTTGAGTACATCACCATGACCATGTCTTAGGTCCATGCATGAGTCGGTCTTTCCGTCATTTGAGTTGGGGGGTACATTCTATTCCTAATTCTTCATATCCCTCCACCTAAATCTTCTTCACATTATTCCATCTTTTTTCACTTCCTCCATCCATTGCATGTTGAATAAAGTTTGAGTCAAATAATTAATAATGAATATCCCCAAATTCCTTTTCCACAGTACTTGGTCGAGGAGAGAAGGGAGATTAATCAAGGACAACCTCTTTGTTTAACTCTCACTTTTTGATAAACCAATTCGTCAAAAGAGGAAGGCTAAGAAGATAATGGCAACTCAAGAGGAAGTTAATGAACTTATGAGTCAATTGACTAACGTGACTGAGACACTGAAGCTACTCACACTCAAGATCGATGATCCCGTGAAGCAACAACAAATGAACCTCATGCAAGAGAGTCTAAGTAAGCTATCTAGTGACTATAAATTTCAGGGCATGAGTTCACAAGGGGTCTCGCTGGACAAGGAACTTCTTCCACATAGTTCAACGCCACTGACATCCCTAAATTCAAGGCAACAGATAACCCTTACTTTCATCTAAGAGCTTTCGAAACTATAATGAGCATTAAGAGTATCGATAAAAAGGTTTTCCCCTCTCTGTTCTCACTATCTCTTGAAATCGTTTTCCAACAATGGTACTTCTTCCTTGACAAAGAGAAAACCTCTACCTGGGAATCGATAGTAAATGCTTTCGTTGACAGGTACAAGTGCAATATTCAAGTTGAAACCGACCATAGACAACTTGAGATGCTAAGACAAAAAGAGAATGAAGGCTTTACTTCTTTCTTTAATAAGTGGAGGGAAACTTCCGCCAAGATGATTGAAGTCCCTACCGAAAAGGAATCTGTGAGGATGTTTATCAAGAATCTCCAAGAGAAGTATTTGAAGCATCTAAAATATCAACACAATCTGAATACTTTCAAGGCCGTTTATGACATCGGAATTGAAATCGAAGATGACCTCGCAAAGAAAAAAGCTACTAACAATAGTAACCACGGTGGCTGGAAAGGAAAGAAGAACGACAATCCTCTTTCTTCCGAAAACGCCCACTCTAGTAACAATGTTAGTACCTTTGATCTCAGTGAAGTTTTAGGCATAGATAACCAAGGATCTAAGAAGCAACTAAGGAAAGACTTCACCCCCATTGGGATGAGCTACGATACTGCCTTCGATCGACTCCATGCCAAAGGACTCATTACTCCCATTGGACCTATTCAAGATCCCGCACCTGAAAAGAGATTGCCTAGTTGGAATCCAGACGAACACTGCAAGTACCATCAAGGTAGGGGTCATACTACTGAGAGCTGTTGGAAGCTAAAGGAGGCTATCCAACATTTGATTGATAATAACAAGCTTCCCATGCCTCCAGTTAACAAGAAGAGCGAGTGATGATAAAGGAAACAACACAAGACAAGAGGCGAGCTTCAACGACAAGATTTTGTGACCTCTTTTTCATTTTTTCCTTTCCCCAATAAGTCTAACATAGCACCTTTCTTTTCCCTTAGATTTATTTTGTAGGATCACTATTTATTTTCCTTTAATAAAATGAGCATTTATTTCCTTACATATGATCATTTCATTACATTGCAAAAAAAAAAAAAAAAAAAAAAATCCATGTCGAATTAAGCACAAAGTATACCAATGATTTGAGGCACCCCTTGTAGCTACATCATATCTCCTTTCACCATTCAAATATACAATCCTTTCTTCATAAGCCACTTTGAGCCTCGTCTAATGATAGTCCTTTTTTTCAACCTTTATCTACCTAACCTTGGGATGGGATGGTGTGTAACTTATGCAATTCTAAAAAGGCTTGAGTGAATTTAAAAAATTAAAATAGAAAAAATAAGCAAAAGCAAAATAAAAAAAGGTGTACAAAAGGGCAAGTGTTCCAATGTCTTTGATATGAAAATATCTTCGATAAGAACACGTCTCAGATTGCGTCTCTTATCGAGTGCTCGGTACCGTGCCTGAGAAACATGAATGCCAAGTGAGTGATAGACCGCATGATCGGGATTGCCCACACTTGCAAAAGTAAAATAAATGCTAAAGCAAAAAGAGCTAAAAAAGAATAGAAATTCAAGCATGAAATTACAAAGATTCAAAAGCAAGGTTGCACACCTTGGGGGCTTATCTAGGGTCCTGAGCCTTTATCCCCTTCTTCTATAACCTTTAGCCTAACCACGTTACAACCCTTAAAAAGACCTTTTTAAGGTATACACACACTTGTGCGAGGTTCGGCTAGAGCTACGTTCGGCCTGATTCCTAACGGATACGTAGGCAACCTCACATCGAGGTGCGGCCGTAATAAACATGCATTCATATTCACATTCACACACTTGCACCATGATCATATCAAGGGATCTCCAATGCTCATCCCTATTCACTTAGAGATAGACTTGGGGGCTTGATCCCTACATCATTAGCTTACCTAGCCTAAGAGTCACCACCATTTGACTTTTTCAACAAATAATATCTTTCCACACACTTAGCTCTTGTAGCTTAGCTTTAGTGTAACTTTCACACATTGCACAGATACATGACCAAATATACTTCCCTTAGGAACCCTTTGTCATGAAATCTTAACACAACATTGAAGCATTCCTTGTCATATCAACATCACTCATCAATCATAATCATCATAGCATCGAAGTATGAAGTGCTTAGCCTCCGTGCCTAAGTTACCCAAATACTTTCATCATTGAGTCAACCATTGAGATAGCCTAGGATGAATTAATCCTTCAACCTTGAGAGATAGTATCAAATGACATTTGACTAAGCTCATTCAACATGTACCTTCAAAACTTCAATTCTTTTTCGCGTCTTTCTTTTGCGGGAGAAAGTCGGTACCCTCCACAAAAATGACGGAAATTTTTTGGTTTTTTGAGTCAACACTATGCACACACGGGTCATGAGTCACACGTGTCATTTCACTTTGATTTGAGTATAACACATCTGTCAAACAGTTTGAGTCGATTCAACCTCGAGTCAGTCAATCACAGAGAGTCAAGTTTATACCTTGAGACGTGTCAAGTCGACGAGTCAAGAAATGCTAAACCTTAGGTCAACCCTAAGATGATTAAAGAAATTGACAAAGTTCTATAGTCAAAAATAAATACAGGTGCAGCAGAATAGGGAAGACCCTATCACAGCATTCGGCGACAGAGTCAGTTCTTGGCGCCAGAGATATTTCGGCAGCGACAGAGTTCGAAGCCTCTCCAAAAGGTGATTTCGACCTCATGCAGCAATTTCGGGTTCCTTGGTACGCCAGTTAGTCCCTATAAGCAATTTGACATGATTAAGTAGTCGGTTTGAGTACAACAGCAAATAAGTGATCGACCTGATGAAAGATCGTCTCACTTAGCTTAAAGCGCCTAAGCATTGGCTCAAAAGTAGAAAAGGCACCGACGTATAGGTTCAAAGCAACGAAAGCGCCGACGTACAGGCATAGCGGAAGCAAAGTTCGAGCGAGATTTAAAGATCGACAAGTGTTGGTCTTCGGTAATTTTCTTCGGAATATTATCGCAACAACTGAGGATGACTTCAAGTAAAGTTATTTTCGACAGCGTTCGCTAAGATTGTGGAAGTTGTCACCAAATATTTGAGAAGATAGCACGAGATGGGCGATCTTCGACGACTTTTGCTATGATTGGAAAGGTTGTCACTATGATTCAAGAAAAGGCTCGAGATGTAGCAACATTGATCGACGGCGTTCCCTAGATTGCGGAAGATCGTCAAAACAAACAATAAGATGGCGTTCCCTAGATTGTGGAGGGTTGTCACGAACAACTGAGGATTGTTTCAAGAGAAGCAATCTTCGATAGTATTCACTTGGACGTGGAGTATTATCATAGCGGATGAGGATTGTTTCAAGAGAAATAATCTTCGATAGTGTTCCCTTGGACGTGGAATATTATCAATGCGGATGAGGATTGTTTCAAGAAAAATAATCTTTTATAGTATTCCCTTGGACATGGAATATTATCAATGCGGAGGAGGATCGTTTCAGGCGAAGCAATCTTCTATATTTGGAAGCAGTTACGGGCGTAGCGGTTTTCAAGCGGGATGGCATTCTCTAGCTTGAAGGAGGTCATCAAAACAGATCGGTTACTTTCAGAGACGTGTGCTTGACGGTGCAAGATACGCGTTTCTTAACTCTTTTATCTGTTTAACTAACGCTAGTTTTGCATGTATTGGCGTTACAAGAGTGGTTTAGGATCGCAGAACGTTCAGAATCATTCTCCGTCCCTATCGATACTTTGGCTTTCGTTTTTTGAAACTCGCGTTTCTCCAAACTAAGTCAAAGTGGGGGCTTCTGTAGACACCCATTTGTGTCTTCCCAAAACCAAACCCAATGATGAGTACCTTTCACGTTGAATCATAATCGAATGAAGTGAAAGTGTGGAAAGTCTAGTGTTACGGAAAGTTTTATTTTCTTTTCTCTTCTCTTTGTTTTTGAAAACTTATTTTTAAGAAAACAGTCAATCTAGTTTGGTTGGTCCATGATATGGGTCCAATAGTAGTGTAGTTGGATGGGGCTTGCAAAGACCTTTCCAACGATATATTATGAGCCTAATTCCAATGAATATTGAGGAAGTTATGGCCAATTTACTAAATTGGGCCCGGTTTGAGCTTTATGTGCGGCCCAATGATCTAGGGGAGGGCCTAATATGATTTATCATTCCTAATGCAATTAGGAATGGTTTTACTCTTCTAGATTCTTCTAGAAGATTCTTTTCATTCCTAATTCAATTAGCATTGATAAATTGACTTTTGTTGACTTTTCAGAGTTTTTATCAAAATCAAATAGCATTTTCGAGGAAATTATATGATTTTATCCTCCAGTACGGCAAACTTATCGGATTTTCGAAAACGCGTTAAAATTAGGCTTGGCGCTTGACCCCAGGCCTTGGCGCCTGGAACCAAGCCTGGCGCCTGGCGCTAGCCATTGGCGCCTGGCGCTAGTGTTGGTGCCTGGCGCCAGCTAGCCACGGTTGGCGCCAACTCTGGTTTTTGTGCGTCAGACTCTGTTTTGTTTAATTTATCTTTTTGGCTGATTTTCTCTATAAATATCGTATTAAAAACTCCGTTTTCTTGATTCATTCATCACCGATTCACTCATCACCGATTCATTCATCACCGATTCATTCATCACCAATTCATTCATCACCAATTCATTCATCATCAATTCTCATCTACATTCATCTACAATCAGTTTTAATTAGCATTCATCAATTCTTTCTTTCTTTCTCTAAACTTTGTTTTCACATACAAAATTCCGCATTCACAAGATTTAGAAACACCTAGCCATATTTGAAGTTGCCTTCGCTCTAGACGTGAAATGTTTTAATTTCTGAGGGTTTGGTCCCAAATCTCTATTTCAATTATTTAATTTAATTTTTTTGATTATTATTTTCCTTGAAGTTACTAACGTGTGTATTTTGTTATTAGAAAGAGGTACGAGGCATCAAAGTAAGTACTTTAATGGTTTAAATTGATGTTATGATGTAGAAACCATGTTTATATTGTTATTATGATATTCCTAGTATCATGTCTAGGGTAATTTTAATATTAAATATGATTATTACGATGCTTCCTATATTCTTCCTAATATTTATGATTGTTAGTATCATGTTAGGGTTAAAGATTTGATTTTTATTGCTTAGTGACATGCTAGGGTTTGTTATTAATCTTGTTAGTATCATGCCTAGGATCTTGCTATTTTTATTATGCTTTAACATGATTTATGATTATTTTTATAACTGTTTTGATTATGATTATAATTGTTATAATTTATAATTATTATTATGAATATTATTATTATTATTTTGATGATGATTATTTTATTTTATGATTATTATCATGATTATTTCAATTGTAATTTATTCTTATGATGATGATGATATTTATTGTTACTATAATTATAATTATTGTTATGATTATTATTATGTTTTTTGATGTTTATTTATAATTATTGCTTGATCACGCCTTTTATGCATGTTTAAAGGGAATTTGTACTTGTAATCACGCTTAATAAGATAATTAATAATCTTGTTAGGGTTAATGTGGTTATAATTCAAGTGATCGCCAATAATAGATTTATTTGTGCATTAAATTCAACCAACATAGATAAACAGGTTTAGGGTTAATCCTAATGATTGCATGTTAATTAAAAAGCGCACATGAATACGATCAGAATAAAGTAGAGGCCTATTAGTTCAATCTCTTTTAGGTTGGATTTGTACCTTCATCCCCGAACCCTTATTTGGTTCTAGACCTTATGGAGTTGATGATCTATTGGATCGTTAAGGGGTGTAACCTTCACCTCGTGAACGGTTTACAAGTTCCTAAAAAACTTGTTGGCGACTCTTTTGCTCTATCTTCTTCCCTTTTGACGCCACCGTACTTTAGTGTATGATCACAGTGGGGTTCAAGCTAGTGGGATTAAAGCTTGAAATGTATTCCCTACACTCATTAGTGGGAGAGGAAAAAGAAGGATGGTCGCTCTTCTTTCCTCTCGCACCATTATCTTTCAGAAGGTCATCTTCAATGTCAATGCCTATGTTATACACAGCCTTGAAAGTATTTAATTTGTGTTGGTACTTTAAGTGCCTTGAATACTTCCCTTGGAGATTCTTGATAAACATCCTCACAGATTCTTTTTCGGTAGGAGCCTTGACCATATTAGCGGAAGTTTCTCTCCATTTATTGAAGAAAGACGTGAACCCTTCGTTTTCTTTTTGTTTTAACATCTCAAGTTGTCTGTGGTCTGTTTCGTCTTGGATGTTGCACTTATATCTATCAATGAAAGCGTTTGTTATCGACTCCCAAGAAGAGGTTTTTTCTTTCTCGAGAGAAAAGAACCATTGTTGACAAACGGTTTCGAGAGATAGTGGGAACAGAGAAGGGAAAACCTTCTTATCGATACCCTTAATGCTCATTATAGCTCTTAGATGGAAGTAAGGGTTATCTATTGCCTTGAATTTAGGGATGTCAGTGGCGTTGAACTTATGCGGAAGAAGTTCCTTGTCCAGCGAGACCCCTTGTGAACTCATGCCCTGAACTTTATAGTCACTAGATAGCTTGCTTAGACTCTCTTGCACGAGGTCCATCTGTTGTTGCTTCACGGGATCATTGATCTTGAGTGTGAGAAGCTTCAGTGTCTCAGTTACGGTAACCAATTGGTTCCTAAGCTCATTGAATTTTTCTTGACTTGCCATTATCTTTTTAGCCTTCCTCTTTTGACGAATTGGTTTATCGAAAAGTGAAACTTGAATAAAGAGGTTGTCCTTGATTAATCGCCCTTCTCTCCTCGACCAAGTACTGTGGAAAAGGAATTTGGGGATATTCATTGTTAATTATTTAACTTAAACTCTATTCAACATGCAATGGAAGGAGGATGTGAAGAAAGATTGGAATAGAATGTGAAGGAAAATGATGTAGATGGAGGGATATGAAGAATTAGGTATAGAATGTACCCCCCAACTCAAATGACGGAAAAAGACCGACTCATGCATGAACCTAAGACATGGTCATGGTGACATATACTCAAAGTGTGTGCTATGACTAGTGAGTGTAGGTGATGTGTTAAGACTCGTGTCATGACCATGTGGCTAGACTATGTGACTAGACTCAAGCAAAGACTAAGTTAAGATTTCACGTATATGCATTAAACTGGACATACTGTGGTATTTTAGTCATAACTTTTTATCTGTGACTCTGATTTGGATGAAACCAACTCCAAATTAAAGATAAAACTCGGAGCTACAGATCCATAGGTTTTTACGACTCGCAGTTCTTCCTAGAACTCTGGCTATAACCAAAACAAGTTGACGCTTGTGCAGTATACGGGAATAAAAATCTGGGTCGACTTAAAGGAACTATGACTCGATTTTATGTTTATTTATTAGCTCAAATTAATTAATTAATTAATTAAACAAAGTCCTTTAGTCATTAATCAGTTTATTTAGTCTTAACATAAGTCAAACAAACGGCTAAGAGAAACATAGAATATATGCACAACAAATAATGCACAATTAGCCAAGTAGACACAATATGATGCAATGCGTTTGCAACCTAACCATGGCTCTAGTTCTCTAAAGTTCGGGATATGGGTTAGTCAATAGAGGGTCCATGGTTAATTATTTGGATGCACCGCGCGGAAGCCTAACCGTGAAGGGTTGGCGCGAGTGGATGGGACACCGCGAGTTTAGAAAAAACTCGCTTCCATGTTTTGGTGAATTCAACATCTTAGATGTACCCTTTGTTGCACGGAGCGTTCAATCAGGTAGATGGAACATGAATTCCCAGAGGGTTATGTCCATATATGGAACACATATGGGTTACAAAAAAGTGAGAAACAATTCAATCAGGAAGTAGGATCGAGCAAACAATACGAAAAACCGGTCGAAATTAGAACGCATATTTCTGGCTCGGTATTGGGGGAAATTGGCGCCAGCAATCAGAGACTGGCGCCAGCTTTTAACTGTAGTGCCTGACGCCAATACTGGCGTCTGGTGCTACGGCTAAAATGCTGGCGCCAAGCTCTGGCCTCTGGCGCTACTTCCCACATGCCTCAACAGCTTTCTGTGCTCGATAAAATTTTCCAGTTTCGTGCGGTGTTATTTCGGTCCTAGTTGTGAAAGATATTTCTCAAATTTCCTACGTGTAAAATCCTATGTCTTTAACTCATTACGGATGGTCTTTCCAATGAGATCTTTTTTATGCATATGACAATAATGCTAATCAAAATTACGCACATGAAATACTTAGAACGTTTCGAGTCTCATCCACTCATTCTAAATCATTGCCGAAACAAATTCAGGAATTAAAATAGAAATCCTCCCCAGTGGAGTCGCCAAAAACTGTAGGGAATAATTTCAAGTGTTAACCCCTAGCTTGAACCCCACTGTGATCATACACTAAAGTACGGTGGCGTCCAAAAGGGAAGAAGATAGAGCAAAAGAGTCGCCAACAAGTTTTTTAGGAACTTGTAAACCGTTCACGAGGTGAAGGTTACACCCCTTAACGATCCAATAGATCATCAACTCCATAAGGTCTAGAACCAAATAAGGGTTCGGGGATGAAGGTACAAATCCAACCTAAAAGAGATTGAACCTGCCCTAATAATAGGCCTCTACTTTATTCTGATCGTATTCATGTGCGCTTTTTGACTAACATACAATCAATAGGATTAACCCTAAACCTGTTTATCTACGTTGGTTGAATATAATGCACAAATAAATCTATTATTGGCGATCACTTGAAATTATAATCAAATTAACCCTAAACAAGATTATTAATTATCTTATCAAGCGTGATTACTAGTACCGATTCCCTTTAAACATGCATAAAGGCGTGATCAAGCAATAAATAAATATCAAGCAACATAATAAATAATCAATATCATGACAATAAAAATATAAACATCGTCAAGATAATAATAATCATAAAAATAATAATCATAATTATAAAAATCATAATTGTAATAATCATCATTATAATCATAATCAAAACGATTATAAATCATGTTAAAGCATAATAAAAATAGCAAGATCCTAGGCATGATACTAACAAGATTAATAACAAACCCTAGTGTTTCGGGGTTTTCTGATGTCCTGCGGGAGAGTTACAATTCCGGGACTGGTATCCTTGCGCCTGTACCTGCAAAACAAACGGAGACTCCTTGTGGTAGGAGCTCCGCCTCCGACGATCAAGTTAGTACTTGCTTGAGGAGTGAATAGTGCGGAAAAGTAAAGGTTGGAAGATCTGGTTCCTCTAGGTGAGGAGTTATCAATGTGTTTTGGTTTTCTCTAGGTGAGAGTCATTAATTGTTGAATCCCCTTTAATGAGGATTAATTAAGTATTTATAGTCTTGAGAAGCGTGCCAATTTTAGGTTTAGGTTAACCAGGGCAAATTAGGCTTCTCTCGGACTTTGGGCCTTGGTGGCCATTTTGCCTATTTGGCATATGGGAGGCCACGTGGCGTAGCCTGATTAGTCCATGTTGGACCTCTTAGGGTGACAAATGGCGGACGCTGATTGGCCCACGTGGTGGACACGTGGTAGGTCCGGATTGGTCCATTTGTCATGGGTAATTTTTACCCTAAACATTTGCCCCTCGAAAGGAGTAATTTCTCTTTCCAGGAGGGATTGCTCCTTTCGAAAGTTAGACCCTCGAACCTTTGCTAGGTCGGCATCTTGTCTAGTTCTAATGGGAGATGGACTTGATTAACTTAGAAAATTTTGATACCTTGGGCGGTATGACATTTTCAAAGTTAATCAATCATAATAATGATTGCCGCCGAACTAGACAGATGCCGATTCTTTGCCCCACTATGCAGATAGCCCCTGATCAGGTGGACTGTCAACTATTGCATAAGGGGTAAGCGTTTAGCATTATTCGGCCATTGGCCTCTTTTGATTCAATATACTAAGTTTGGTACTTAGTTTATTTTGTTGGGAGATGGCTGGTCGTCTGCTTTGGTGGCTGCATAGAAATAGGCGTCAGACAGGACGTCCAACCAAAGTAGCTACGCCTGTTGGGTTACAGACGTCAGCTTTAAGTATAGCCAACCTAGTAAGAATAGTGGTCGAGTACCTCTGTTTACCAAAAACAGGCGGACTCCTCATACCTTTTAGGTTCCGTACTAAGGAGGGCGACTGGTTAACCTTGCGGTTAGTCAATCACTGCCTATTTTGTTTGAGTGGTAGGGAAACCAGACGGCGAGGTCCAGATAGTCCCCTTGATTCGCCAAGTTTTTCTTGGCTATTAACTCAAAGGTTGTTAACCTAGCAGGAGTAGTGGTTGAGAGCCCCTGTTTGCTAAAAACAGGCGGGCGACTCATACCTTTTAGGCTCCATACTAAGTTTGAGAGAGTGACTATGAGTTAACATGGGAGTTACTCAGTCTCCGTCACTCTCTAGCTTGAGTAGTAGAGGTACCAGGCGGCGGAGGCCGGCTGATCCCCTTGATTCGCCAATGTTTGTTGGCTATTAGCCCAAGGAGTGGTTACCTAGTAGGAATAGGGGTTTGAGTGCCCCTATTTGCCAAAAAACAGGCGGTCTACTCAAACCTTTTAGGTTCCATACCAAGTTTGAGGGAGTGCCTATGAGTTGACTTTGGTGTTACTCAGTCGCCGTCACTCCTGCTTGAGTAGTAAAGGTACCAGGCGGCGGAGGCCGGCTGAACCTTTTGATTCGCCAATGTTTGTTGGCTATTAACTCAAGAGGTACCCCCTGAATTTATCCCAAGTAATACAGGGGGTCATCCGACTCAGATGTCAACTGCTACCACTGGTTTGGTTAGTGATAGAGTTATCCTTGTCTCAAAAACGGCTACGTGGTTACCCTTGGGGACAGTCGTATAGGTGCCGTGTAATTAGTTTATAGAGCAATGTTCCACCCAAAAGGGAGCTGCTCTCTGCGACGAATTTCATCCGAAGGGATGCCGTCGGACGCCTGCTATGATGTTGGGACAGGTCGTATTAGTTTAAAAATTGGATCAGTTGGCTTGGCGCCTGGGCTGATCATCGGGTCTGTGGCCTTGGTTAGTTCTTGGCGAACGTAGGTGCTAAGTAAGAAGAGGGCAGCCGCTTGTTTAGGCACATGGTCGGCCTGGCCCTAATCTTTTTTAGCTAAGTATAAGGGGAGTGGCTGTGTGCTTTGGAACCAGTCGGCCCTCTTCTATGGAGAGTAGCCGACTATATGTCCAGACGGCATGCCCCTCTAGTGATAGAGTAAAATAATCAAAGCAGAGAGTAGCCGACTATAGAGGTACCGCTGCTATACTCAATGGAGAGTAGCCGACTGTAAAGGTACATCGGCATGCCCCTCTGATGATATAGTGATATAATCAATGGGGAGTAGCCGACTGTAAAGGTACAGGCGGCATGCCCCTCTGAATTAGTATCAAGTATTGAAATAATTTCAAGTGTTAGAGTAGATAGATCACTTAGCTCCCTTCCATGGAGGATTGATGACTCTACTTTCTTCGAATGGGGACAGGTGGTCGTGCTAAACTTGTTAATGTGGTTTGCGACCTCGCTTCTCGGCCTACACATTTGCCGCCGGTCTTTAGCCCCTTAGTGAAATTAATGAGGGTCGACTGCTTTCATAGCTACGAGACTTCGTCGTATAGGGGGCCGACTACTATTCATGCGGCCTCTCTTGCTTGATAGACTTAGGCAATATTTTTTGAGAGGATCTTATGTTTTTGTCTTATTCTCATGCATGAGAATGACAATTAGCCATACTGTTAGGCAGCATTTTTTATTTTTTTATTTTTTTATTTATTTATTTTTTTTTCAATCATAATAGTGATGATGGTAGCCTAAAACAAGGCTGCAAACCCACGATAAATAATTCCATTCGGTATGCCGCTTGTTTTCCTTAGGCAAGACCTCCAATCCTCAGCTTTGAGACCACGATGCTCGATACCCATGAACGCCTTGTGATTAAATGTTTCCGGAATATCAAGCTAAATATCTCGCATTTTAAGGTTCGGCTTTAAATGACCGAATTGTTCATGCGATTGTTCAGGTAGCCGCTTGTTTTCATGCTCAAGTTCGAAGCTATTACTTAAACTTGCTGTTTTACCCAAGAGCCGCCTCCTTGATTTTGCTATCAACATGAGGCGCTTGGTGAAGAAGGCTCGGATACCAAGTGGGCTTTTGTGATTTCTTGGACATGCTAGCGGTCATGTATATACAAAATGAGATATGGGTGTGGCCCATATTATTCTTGGAACGAAGCTTGGGAGCCGGTTGTTCAAACATAGGCGCTCCTACTCCGCCTTGCTCTTTTGAATGGTTTAAGGGGCCGACTGGTTTTGTTATGAGGTGCCGACTGTTATGAACCATTCGAGTGTCTTGATTTTAATGCTTGTGTGCATTTGAGGTAGGAGTCATCAAGCTCTCGCTTATAATCAAGGCCTAAGTTCGAGGCTACATGCTCACACACTCGGCAATGTAACTCATTCCCAACATCGAACTGCCGGACGCATGGTTAAAGTTGATCGTGGCTACCACCTGCTACTTCGTGGCTGAGACTAGGCCGACTGCCATTTAGCCGCCTTCTTTCTTGGGCGAGACGCCAATGCCCAGCTTTCACAATAAGAGAATTAGCACATGAACAAGTTTAAGCATTCACTCTCATGGCCAATTATATTACTACGAGCCAAGCGCTACTCCTCTCGGCAGGCCGTGAGGTTTGAGGTTTATATGTGCGAGTATGTTGGCTGTTTACTTTTGGAAGATCAAGCTGGAACCAAACTCATTTGTATCAAGTATACTTGGAATTATATTTTTGAGCAAAAACCATGCGGTTATACCATGATAAAACATCATATAGAGCAGGTTGGTCTTATCACAATAGCAAAGATCATAGATGCTCGCATGCCGGGGCCATTTTTGAACCTCAAGTAAACCGAGCACAATGGTTTTTTTTTTGGTATGGCCGGCTGTAATCTTGAGGAGCACTTGTGATTGTGTAATTATTCACGGCATTCTTGCTTTAAATACATATAGCCGGTTTTTCAAGGCTACCCTCGACGAGCACCGGCTGTTTGGCTGACCGAATGCCGACTAACTCTATAATGTCGCCTGCTCTCAAATGCTGAGAGTGCCGGATGTTTTATCAAGAGCTAACTAATGTTGCGTAGAGATGGCCGGCTGCTATTCATGCACCTAACTCTTGTTTTTTTACGGCTGGTTTTCGGTTTTGTTTCAGCCAGACCAAGACCCACTAGTTGACCCGCATATGATGCAAGCTGGAAAAAGTTTCATTTGAATTGAAATACATATGGCATTATAAATGTTGGGTGAGCATATATGGAGCTGGCCGGATGTATTGATTGCAGCCTTTGATGCCGCCTATATCAAACAGATGCTTGGCATGAGGAGAAGTCCGCCTGGTTAGAAGCTCACAAACGACTTCTTCCAGAATTTACTCAGTAATTAAGATTCACCTTGGGTAAGAGCTTCCTCACGGTAATTGCAACAGAAACAATTGACAATCCTCAATAGGGTGTCGCTTGTTTTTACATGACTAGCCGTTTAATCATTGCTTTGGTTGCAAGGGCCACCTGATTTAATCATTACTGCCGCCTAGTTGGCTGATACTAGGCCGGCTGTTTTTAGCGACTGGATGCATTTAACAAAACCATTGTGAAGGCCGGCTGTATTAGTGCCTCTAGCTGGGACTGAGTTGGAGATGGCTGTTCCGTAACGTTCAGGTTTAATAGTGAAGGACTGAATGTTTAGCAGCTGCATAAATTGTCGTTTGTTTGCATTTCATCGTTAGCATGGCCGGATGCGTTGCACCATGACAAGCGCACATTAGGGCGTGCTTTAAGGCATATAAATGGGTGATTTTGGATGTATTTAGGCCCGTTTTGGTCGTTTATTGCCTTGTTACACTCGTTTCCTTCATATTACGTGCTTCACGGGTTTCGGTCTGTTTTTGGTGTGATAACAGGTATAGTTGACCAAGTTATGTCGAGTCCCAAACCATTGGTGCGTAATCAGGCTATTATCGATCCTAGTCCACCAAGCTAAGGCTTTGTTGCGGTTCTCAAGGCCTTGAAAGGCAAGTTAAGTAGCAGGCAAGGCAGAACAGTTCACAAATATGACACCTGTTCACTATTTTGCTCACAACTTTCGGTATACAAATGATAATGGAGTGATTCTATTTGCATTGGAAAGTAGACTTGAAGAGCTTTCCAACGATATATTGCACGCCTCAAACAGAGCTCTGGATAAGAAGTTGTGACTGTTTTAAGAAGACCAAAGTGCCTGCAACCTTCCTGCCTATGCTGCACGGCCGTGCCAGATTCAGCACGGCCGTGCCAGGCATTAGCACGACCGTGCCAGATTCAGCACGGCCGTGCCAGGCATTAGCACGGTCGTGCCAAGCCAATTTCCATGCCCGTGCCAGTGCCAGATTCAGCACGGCCGTGCCAGATTCAGCACGGTCGTGCCAGGCATTAGCACGGCCGTGCCAGATTCAGCACGGTCGTGCCAGGCATTAGCACGGCCGTGCCAAATTCAGCACGACCGTGCCAGGAAGCTGCACGGCCGTGCCATATATAGCACGGCCGTGCCAATTTGAAGAAGAAACCCGGTTTACTTACTGACAAGCTAGCACGGCCGTGCCAAATACTGCACGGCCGTGCTGATCCAGGGTTAACTGCGCGCTTGACTTCTCCGAATTAGAAGACGTATATAAGGCCCAACTTTAAGAGGATTTCGGAGACAGTTTGAGAGATAGTTTTGAGAGCCTTTGTAGAGAGTTATTGGAGAACGTTCTTAGTATTAGAGATTCATTAGTTTTCTTAGAGAATTTCCTAGAGATTTTAGTTTTCTTGGATTGATTTGAAGCAAGATTTGCGAAGGTTCTTTGTATTATTCATTGACGACAGATATCAAAGTTCTGAACTTTTCCATTGATTCGCATCAATACAATTGGTATTATTCATTCTTGTTTATTAATCAAGCTTCATTATTATTCCTTAATCAGAATTCATGTTTATATCTATTATGCTTTTGGAATTCATTATTGCTTTGATTATGAATATGTGTGAGTAGTCTCCTAGCTAGGGTTTCAGGATGAAACCCGGCCTAGGTAATCTATGTAATTGAGGATTGATTTTGATAAACGGATTGTGATTAAATTGATTATATGCGATTGCATGTTAATTCATTATAATAGGAGTAGCTAACCTAGAATCTTGAATTTGATTGCATGATATCCTTGAATGTGATTGTGAATTGAGTATTTCATTATTGAATGTGGTTTGATTATGTATCGAGTAATGTTAAGTGCATGAGAAATCCAAGCTTAGTATTGCCCGTTGTCTTCCTATCACATGATATTGATCAGACATATAGTCTTTGCATATCCCGTTTGTCTCTGTGATTCCTTGTTGCGTAGTTACCGATGGTTTGGTGAATTCCCGTTCTCCCTAGTGTCTTAGTTTATTGATTTATTCCATCTTATTAGTAGTATTTTAGAACACCATTTTCCATTGGTTTCGAACTAGCTTAGGTTTAAGATTGATTTGCAATTACTCTCGTTCCTCGTGGACCGAACCTTTATTTGCCATTGTACTTGGTTATAGGGTGTTCGTATAAGTATTGTTTGATTGAGAGTTAGATTGTAGCGACCGATTTAACCCTTGTCACACCAACCGACTGCTCATGGGGTGTTCTTGTTTCTTTATATGAGCACCTGTTGTTCTCCCACTTGCCGCCTGCTCATACCACACTTGCATCGAAACCATTTTTGTTAGTAGCTGGCATCGTGTTCACCAAATTTGCATGTTTAGGCAAGCTTTCCACTACCAGTGCAAGTATGAAGAGCAGTAGTAGCATGCGCATATTCAACCATAACAACAACATATATTGGCCGGCTGGTTAAAAATACCATCTTGATGCCGATTGCTTGTGCTATGTCAAGAAAGGTTTGGCAAAGGTGATGTTGGATGATACTTTGATTAGTTTGAGAACTAAGAGAGGTGCCTTAAGTATCCATTTTCGGCTTCAAGGGTGTAATGCTCACAACGTTTTGAGAGTCGATTGTATGCTAGCGTCTATGGCCCTCATTAAAGAGTTCCGGCTATTTTAGAGCTAGTAGGCCGACTGCTTTGTGGCTGAGTTGGAGCCGATTGCCGCCTACTAGCTTTGAAGAACGAAGCCTGGGTGTCGGTTTGTTCAAGAAGCATAAGGGCCATTACTCCACCTAGCATTTGCGAATCGTTTCAAAAGCTGAGTGTTTAGTGGGCGACGGTTATGATCATGTAAGTCTTGTTTGGTCTCCATGTTATACGACACATGCCTTGGTTTATATACCCTTGGTATTGTGCCTTGTCACTTGAAGAGCCGCCTCCTTGTTATGATCACATGGGACTTTGCCACCTAGTTGGTCTAAGTGACGTGTGGCTAGCAATGTGCTTCTCACGTAATGATATGAAGTAGTCAGCGCTTGATTCCATGTTTACCAGCCTACAAGCTTGACCATCCGACTCCCAACATTTGTTCGTATGACGCATGCAGTACTTGGCCGCCTGGCCGGATGCTCGGAGGCTGGTCTTCTACCGGCTGTACCCATTGAGTGTCATGCTAGGCGCATGTAACTTTAATCGGGGTTGGTTAGACCTGGCCGACTGCTTATATTGCCGCCTGGTCTATTAATTTAGCATGGGCAAGAACTATGTCGGTTGTACCATGTGAGTGTTAGCACACTTTTGTGAGGGTGAGTGCCGCCTGTCTGACTCTCATGGTTAGATTTTGAATACCTCATGGAGGTATGGTGGAGACTGTCTTGAAAATCAGACGTAGAGGCCGACTCTGATAGTCGGTCATTCTTCTTCTGCTCCAGCAACATTCGAGCATCAGAGAATGTTCTCTTTGACTCGTCCGGTTGAACATAACGGATGGGCTTTCTCTTCCCTTGTGAAGGGAAGTGATACTTCATTTAGTCGATCACTAGCGACTGCCTTACCCCAGGCTTTGGCTAGGGGGTCGCCACACGATCCTTAACAAGTCTAGTTCTCCCGGGGTGGGAGGACGTTCTGGCCGACTGTTCCTTTGCGGGAACAGGCGTTCTCTTTTTGATTAGCTCCTGGATTTCTCCCTTGAAACCTCTCATGAAACACATGAGTTCGTTCCTGGTAACAGGAGCAGACCCCTCGATCGCCTGTTGATGCTCAGGCGGTGGGACGGGTACGTCGAGCTCTAAGGGACCCGTCGGGGGTCGTGTGAGTCTCGACATCGATTTCATTGTCGGTGTCCTGGTCCGACTGAACCAGGGGGTCGTCCATGGGACGCTTGTCACTTAGAATCGGTACAGACTGTGATGCCATCTCGAAAGTACTCTCCCCACAGACGGCGCCAAAATGTTTCGGGGTTTTCTGATGTCCTGCGGGAGAGTTACAATTCCGGGACTGGTATCCTTGCGCCTGTACCTGCAAAACAAACGGAGACTCCTTGTGGTAGGAGCTCCGCCTCCGACGATCAAGTTAGTACTTGCTTGAGGAGTGAATAGTGCGGAAAAGTAAAGGTTGGAAGATCTGGTTCCTCTAGGTGAGGAGCGATCAATGTGTTTTGGTTTTCTCTAGGTGAGAGTCATTAATTGCTGAATCCCCTTTAATGAGGATTAATTAAGTATTTATAGTCTTGAGAAGCGTGCCAATTTTAGGTTTAGGTTAACCAGGGCAAATTGGGCTTCTCTCGGACTTTGGGCCTTGGTGGCCATTTTGCCTATTTGGCATATGGGAGGCCACGTGGCGTGGCCTGATTAGTCCATGTTGGACCTCTTAGGGTGACAAATGGCGGACGCTGATTGGCCCACGTGGTGGACACGTGGCAGGTCCGGATTGGTCCATTTGTCATGGGTAATTTTTACCCTAAACACCTAGCATGTCACTAAGCAATAAAAATCATATATTTAACCCTAACTGATACTAATAATCATAAATATTAGGAAGAACATAAAAGGCATCATACTTGATATTAAAGTTACCCTAGACATGATACTAGGAATCTTTGAACATCCTAACATGATACTAGGAATCAAAATAACAATCTAAACATGATTTCTATATCATAATATCAATAAATCAATTACAGCACTTACTTGGATGCTTCATATCTCTTTTCTCATAAATTAAAACCTTTCACGTCTAGGGCGAAGGCAACTTCGAACAATGCTAGGTGTTTCTAGATCTTGTGAATGCGGAATTGTGTATGAAAAAGACAAAGTTTAGAAGAGAGAGAGAGAGAGAATAATCAAGAAAATATTGATGAGAGTTGGTGAATGATTAAGAGAGAGTTAGAGAATTAATGATTGCGAATGAAAACTGATTGTAGGTGAGAATTGGTGAATGAAAACGAAGTTTTTAATATGTTATTTATAGAGAAATCAGCCAAAACGATAAAATATCAAAACAGAGCACTTGGCGCACACAAAACGAGATTAGCGCACGCAAAACAGAGCTGGCGCCAGCACCAGCTTATTGGCGCCAGGCACCAATGCCTGGAGTCAGGCGCCAGGCCTGTTTTTGACGCGTTTTCGAAAATCAGATAAGTTTGTCGTACTGGAGGATAAAATCGTATCTTTTCCCCGAAAATGCTTTTTGATTTTAATTAAAACTCTGAAAAGTCAACAAAAAGTCAATTTATCAATGCTAATTGAATTAGGAATGAAAAGAACCTTCTAGAAGAATCTAGAAGACTAAAACCATTCCTAATTGCATTAAGAATGATAAATCATATTAGGCCCTCCCCAAGATCATTGGGCCGCATATAAGGCTCAAACCGGGCCCAGTTTGGTAAATTGGCCATAACTTCCTCAATATTCATCGGAATTGGGCTTATAATATATTGTTGGAAAGCTCTTGTCAAGCCCCATCCAACTACACTACTATTGGACCCATATGATGGACCCACCAAACTGGATTGGCTATTTTCTTAAAATAAGTTTTCAAAAATAGAGAGAAGAGAAAAGAAATTAGAACTTTCCGCAACACTAGACTTTCAACACTTTCGCTTCATTCGATTATGTTTGACGTGAAAGGTACTCATCACTGGGTTTGGTTTTGGGGAGAAACAAATGGGTGTCTACAAACATAGATAAACAGGTTTAGGGTAAACCTATTGATCGCATGTTAGTCAGAAAGCGCACATGAATACGATCAGAATAAAGTAGAGGCCTATTATTAGGGCCGTTTCAATCTCTTTTAGATTGGATTTGTACCTTCATCCCCGAACTTTCAGTCATGGTTCCAGACCTATTGGAGTTGACGATCTCCTGGATCGTTAAGGGGTGTAACCTTCACCTCGTGAACGGTTTACAAGTTCTTAAAACTTGTTGGCGACTCTTTTGCTCTAGCTCCCTTCCCTTTGGATGCCACCATGCTTAAGTGTATGAACACAGTGGGGTTCAAGCTAGGGGTAATGCTTGAAATATTCCCTACAGTGTTATTTAATAATTGGTTAAAAAATAAAAATAAAAAAAGGAAAAATACTACACAAAAAAAAACCCCACCACATAACAATCATCCCCCACCCACCGTGAAACCCTCTTCCTTACCCTAGCCCCACCAACGGCCGGCGGCCACCCTAAAGCCTCAAAAACGACTAGCCACGGAACCCCCCAATACCAAAACCACCCCGCCGACTTAAAATCACCCTCGAAATTACCACCTGAACCAAATCCCACCCACGAATCCACCACAACCACCAACTTGAAACCGCCGATAACCCCCTAAAAAACCGTCAAAACCGCCAAAAAACCCCCTCAAAAACAGTCGAGAACCTTTTCAATCCCTCTAATTATCCCCTCGTAAGGTGCTGCTCCTGCTATTCTTGTTGTCCGTGTTTGACCTGGGTTCGAATCTGATTAATTTGTGTAATTTCGTTGGGGGTTTGGCTGGTTGTGGAGGGCGGTTTTTGGTGGTGGGGCAACAGGAATAGCGGGAGCAGCAGCGAACGAGGGGGAGTCAAGATGTATCTCGCCGTCGGGGGAGGATTTCGAGACCGACGGGGGTGTGTAACCTGGTCGTCGGCTAGGCAAGGGGAGGGGATACCGGCAGAAGTCTAATGGCATGGGCTAGGGTGGGTTTTCTTTTTTCTGTATAATTTTTTCACCAAAAAATAAGTTTTTCTTTTCAATTATTTTGACATTATTTAGTGACACTGTCACTTAATTTTTTTTTTTTAAAAAAAATTACCCAATGTACAGGTTACCGGTCATAAGGCACCAATAAAAGAAGATCCCCTATAAAGGTGGGATTACTAAATAATAATCTAAAGGTGGGATTATTAATGGCTAACCGACCAAAGGTGAGATTATTAGAATCAAAATTTTTCAATAATTTATTATTGACAGCAAATAAAGCTCGATTCCATTTAACAATTGCTTCCATCCAGAAACACTCCTTCAATTAAATAACATTTCACAAGAAACATTTATAAAATAAACAAAACAAAGACAACATATAAATCATCTATTAATGTAAAAGATTTACCCTTTCAAATCAATCTTTATAAAAATTCTAATTTTTACCCAAAATCAATTTCTTCAATATTAAACAATGAAAACCCTAAATTATCAAAATAATCAAGTTAGGAAAATTTAAACGAAATAATTCAACAATAAACAAGATGAATTTTGGGAGAAGTAAGGAAATTTCGACACTTAATTGGGAACTTAATTGTGTATTATCTGATGCATTAATAGTTGCCGCCTCGTGAAATTTTTTCCTCTTAGCTTCCTCCTAATGACGCTTAGAGTGAAATTTTTGCTGCCCCTCACTACGTGAAAAAACGCATTTGACACCGGTTCAAACCCGGCCTAAGGCATCGGTTTGAACCCGTGCCTATGTGGGGGGTGCCAATACCCCCCTTTTTGGCACGGTTCAAAACTGGTGCCATAAACCGGTTTTGGCACCGGTTAACCGGTGCCTTAACTAGTTCCGCGAAATAAATTTTTTTGGTGGAAGCTCTTTTAGGCACCGGTTAACCGGTGCCTTTTTGGTATTATTTATTTTTTTTTTACTTTTTTCTTGCAATAATAATAAAAATAATACACAAACAAGTTAACAAACATTAGAAATACGAACCAAACAAAATGGTAAAATACGGAGTCTTGATCGAAATTGTTATAACATCAAAACAATTGTAAATCACATTATATTCAAGTAAATTGATATTGTACAATAAAAAAAAAATTAAAAAGTTACAATAAATTATAATGAAATTCAACTCAGAAATTGAAATTGTAAAACAATAGAAAAAAAAAAAGAAAAATTACAACATCAAAACAATATTCCAAAAAAAAAGTCTTGAATCCTTGAATTGTAGCATGAATTAACACCTGCATCAATAATAACCCAGAAATTATTAAAACTCAAAAAAAAAAACAAGAAATATAGAAAACCCAGAAAACTCATGCATGCAAGAGAAAGAGAAAGAGAAAATCAATATAGAAAACCCAGAACATCGCACAAACATTGAATGAACCCCAAAACTTTCGAAAATCAATTAACCCCAAAACTTTCGAAAATCAATTAATCCAGAAACTTTCGAAAATCAATTAACCAAGAACAACAATTAACCCCAAAACTTTCGAAAATCAATTAATCCCAGAAATTTCGAAAAATCAATTAAGTGCAAATTTACAACAATCAAACCCAAAAAAATTAAGGCAATGAATTATAATTATACCAATCAATTTTGAACAATATTACAACAATCAAACCCAAAAAAAATTAAGGCATATAACATAAATAATTAAACCCAGAAACCCTTACCAATTAAACCCAAAAACATGCACTAACCTCAAATTTGACCAGAAAATAAGTTGTATCAGTGGCGGCGGTGGTTAGTAGCGTCGGTGGTGGTGGGCAGAAGACAGAAGAGAGGTGGGAGATCTAGACAGAAGAGGACAGAGAGGACAGAGAAGAGAGGTCGGAGAGAGAAAGAGGGGAGGAGAGGAACGCCGGCGATCTAGATCAGAGGAGGAAGAAGATAAGCGGATCGTGATTAGAGGAGAGAGAAGGAGAAGCGCCGAGGGAGAGAGAATGAGGAGAGAGAAGGAGGTAGCTAGGTTAGGTTATATTAGGGTATATATATATAAAGGAAAGGCCGTTTTTTTTTTTGGAGCAACGGTTCAGTGGCACCGGTTCAAACCGGTGGCCATTTTATTTTTGGCACCGGTTTGAGCTGAACCGGTGCCATTGTTCTTGGTCTAATTCCTCGCCCAATTGTAGGCCGGTTTTTGGCACTGGTTTGGCCTGAACCGGTGCCAATTGGGGGTTGCCTTTTTGTATTTTTCTACTAGTGCCTGCTTTCCTCTTATTTCTTTCCTTTCCTTCTTCTTTTTATAGTTTCCCTAACTTCTATTCTAGTTTGCGATTCCTTATTGGCACTAGTAGGAAAATACAAATAGGCAACCCCCTAATGGCACCGGTTCAGGCCAAACCAGTGCCAAAAACCGGCCTAAAAATGGACGGGTTTTTAAACAAAGAGAAATGGCACCGGTTCAGCTCAAACCGGTGCCAAAAATAAAAAGGGCACCGGTTTGAACCGGTGCCTTTACGAACCGGATCTTTACTTATTAAAAAAAAAACCCGCCCATATAAAAACCCCCCAAACCCTAAAATGCATGCGCCTCTTTCACCCCTCTCCTCTCCTCTTTCTCTCTCCTCCGCCTCTTTCTCTCTCCTCTCCTCTCCTCTCCTCAGCTCTTTCTTTCTTGCTCACCATCTCCTTCCTCTTTCCTTCTTGCTCACCATCTCCTTCATTTTAATGCATCGGGATCTTTTTTTACCAACAACAAATCGAAGACAACAACATATTGAAGACAACAAATCGAAGAAAACAAATCGAAGACCAAAAAACCGCCCATTTTAATCGATTTCTTGTTTTTTTTTTTACCATTTCAATCAATTTCTTGGGTTTTTCGATTTGATTTTTTTTTTCAATTTCAATTATTTCGATTTCTGGGTTTCTTTTTTCGATTTTGTTTTTCTATTTCAATTTTGATTGTGTTTTTTTCGATTTTGATTTTGTTTTTCGATTTCAATTTCGATTTTGATTTTTTTTTTCAAGTTGCATGCGGTTTTGGGGTTTTATTTTCGTGATTTTTAGTTTTTTTCTTGGGTTTTTTTTTTCCATTTCAATTCTCTTTTAATTGGGTTTTTTTTTTTTTTTTTTTTTTCGATTTTCATTTTTTTCGATCTCTGGGTTCATTTTATTTTTGTTTTCACTTTTGTTTTAATCAAATTTTTAATCAATTTCGATTTTAATTTTTTTTTCGATTTCTTATTTTTTTTCTGGGGTTATTCGAATTTTGTCATATTTATTTTTTGTGTTTTTTTTAATCGAATTTAAATTTATTTATTTTCTGGATATTTTTTAATCGAATTTAATTTTATTTATTTTCTGGGTTTAATTCTGTTTTAACTGATACATGTTCTGGGATTTTTTTTTTCAACTGATTTTAATTTTTTTTTTTCGATTTTCTGGATTTTTTTTTTGGAATTGTTTTCGCAGCCTAATTAAATCATATTTATCAATTTATTTTGGTTGTTTTAATTGGTACAGGTACATGGATTTAGATCTTAAATTGAAGAATCAAGATTTAAATTGAAGAATCAAGATGCAAGTATATTGATTTAGATGTTGTATGGGTTTTTCTTTATTGTGAAGTTGTAAATTTTTATTTTGATTTATATTGTAATTTTTTTTTTATATGTTGTAATTTTTTTATTTTGATTTATATGTTGTAATTTTTTTATTGATCTATATTGTAATTTTTTTTTGATTATATATATATTGAACAAATTTGATTATATTGATTGTGATGTGCCATTTATATTTTGTATTCTCATTTTATTTTAGTGTATTTAATTTTTAAGTTTAAAAAAAAACAAAAATCAATTTTTTGACACTTTTGGCACCGGTGCCAAAAGTGGTGAATAAATTTTTTTGGTAATTTTAGGCACCGGTTAAAGTTTTGGCACCGATTTGAACCGGTGCCAATGTGAGGGGTGCCAAAAAGTGGTTTAAAAAGGCACCGGTTCAAACCCGGCCTAACCGGTGCCAAATTTATTTTTTCACGTAGTGTTGGTGATGTACAATATGTTTTTTAAACACTATGTGTACCCTTAGTTTTTACCAAATTCTATTCCATATTTTGATAGGTAAAGGGCGACACGTTTCCACAATTTTTATTACATTCTCCCCTTAAATTCTTGCTCTAAATCTGAAAATAACCCATCTATCATAACTCCTTTTTACTTGCTTTTCCATTAACCTTTATAACTCTATATTAAATTTTCAAAAAAAAAATTTACTTGAAAATCCATTTAATGTTGTTCTACAAGCCATAATTGTCCTTAGTAAACATAAAATAGGGAGTTAAAAGACATTAGCCTATCACATACCCGTCATCAGATTGTCGCTTTGCTTTTGATATAGCAAGAAAAAATATTTAAAATGTGACACATAATTTAATATGTGAAAAATTGGAAAAAACCAAAACAATGATTCGGAAAAACTATTTTATGAAAATAGGAGAGTATAAGACCCTAAAATATTAGAGATATGAAGGCGTATGTAAAAGAGATTAGATTATGTGTATGTAGAATAAGACACCTAACAATCTCTGAAATGAATTTGAAAGTATATAAAAGAATTATTAGAGCCTTGTAGAAACATTGGACAATTGAAGGATGTAGGTGGATTGCATGCTTTCAAATGATGCCCAACATATCATATTAATAGGCGATGGGTGAAGTGTGTAAAAAGTCCACACACATGTTCTTTTGTGTACCCGAACATGATCTAGAAGTCTCATAAACGATCATGTTTTCTAGTAGTTTTAGCAATTTTCTGCCAATAAGCCAACATGTTAGAGTTTTCTAGAAATTTTGTGAGACATAATTAATTTGGCTTATGGAATTTGGTCCACACTATCTAAACCCAACAATCTTGTTAGTCAAAGAGCTGATTGGTTTGATAAATTCATTCGGTTACGCCATTGATGGAGCCCATGGCCTGAAGACCACTAGATTAGGAGGGTTTCCTTGAGTTTTTTCAAGAAGCCTTAAAATTTTCATGAAGCCTTGAAACATCACCAAATTTCGCATACACTTGAGTTTTTATTTTTCATTTTTTATTTTGTTCTAGGGTAAAAGAAAGGCCCTACCAGACGACTTACACTTGAGCTCTCTTATAGAGACATTTTGGTGTTATTTTGGTCATTGTTTAACATTACAAAACATAAAAGACAAATGTGTTTGGAGTTTCATAAGCTGATAAATTCAAAAGAAAAATAACTTGTTTGTAGATATTATTTTCTATTACATCCTCCAAAGAGAGTCCTATCATGCTAGAAACAATATTAACGACTAAAACCTTTCATATATGGTCAAAGTAACAAATAACAATTAACCCTCCAACATAGCCTTACTACCTTCTCTCACAATTAAACTAAAATAAAATCTCTTATATAATTTGGTAACTATTAACCGTTCTAGTAAATCTTAACTATCTTTTTCCAATATTAAACCTAAACAAGCCCTAGAGGATCGGATCACTTAAACTAAAAATGAAGTATAGTTTTATTTGAAAATTACATATTCCATAAAATAAAATAGGAAAATTTAACAACAACAAACCTACCTTTGCCTCATTCTCCCAAAACATACCAACCTTTAAATCTTCCCAAAATAAATACAAGTTTGCATTTTTTCTCCCAAAATGAACCCAATTGACTAATAACCTATACAACCGGTAGTTTTTTTTTTTAATTAAAAATCGTTAATTATCTTTTTCAAGTTAACAAAATAATTTTTTAAAAAATACAATTAAAAAAAAAAAACCACTATCCCCTCACCTAACCACCAGCCACCCCCTTCTCCCTTTCCAGCCACCACTCCCACTCCCTCTCCCCCTTCACCTTCCATTTTTTACCATCCCATCCCTTTCCATTGCTTTTTCGATCACACCCCGCTCCCCATGAAACCCCCAAACCGACAATCCCTAAACCAAAAAAATTGTGAGAAATTCATGTTGGAAGAATGAAGAATTGGAAGATTGAGAAATTAAGGGTTTCGATTTCGGATCTTTGTGGTAGTGAGAGGATGGTTATAGCAGGTTTCGGGTAGGAAAGAAGTGGGTGTTTGGGTCTTGGTGGTATGGTGGTTGATATGGTGTTTTTGGTGGGTTGGTTTGGTTGTTTCGGCGTTTAGGTGGGTTGGTATGGTGGTTTCGGTGTTTTTGGTGGGTTGGTATAGTGTTTTTGTTGGTTGTTATGGCGGTTTTGTTGGTTGCTTGGTATGGTGAATTTAGTGGTTTTGGTGGTTGGTATGTTGGTTTGGTGGCTGTTCGTTGGTGGTGGTGCACATAGGTGGTGATGCAGTGGGTGGAAGTGATGGCGGTGAAGGTTAAAGTGTAGGTCCAGTAATTCTAGTGGCGTTAAAGGTCGCCGGCGCCGGGGGAATTGGTTGGGCGGTGGCCGCTGGTAGGGTAGGGGGTGACTGGTGGTGATGGGGGCTGTAGTGGTGGGACAAGGTTGTTTTGTTTTGTTTTTGTTTTTGTTTTTGTTTTTGGTTTTGGTTTTGGTTTTGGTTTTTTTTTTTTTTTTTTTTTTTTTTTTTTTTTTTTTTTTTAATTTTGATAATTTTTACCAAAAACTTAACCAATGATTTAATGACAAAGTGGATTTTTACTTAGTATTACATGTAAGGTGACCCGTTGAGTTCATTTTGGGAGGAAAAAATGCAAACTTAGGTTTATTTTGGAAATATTTAAAGGCTGGTCTATTTTGAGAGAATGGGGCAAAGATTGGTTTGTTGTTGTTAAGTTTTCTAATAAAATAAAACAAACATACCTTGAAACAAAACAAAATAACCTACAAAAAAAGAAAGACTAGTGAAGAGATATTCTAAGGGCTTGTTCTCATTGATTGAAATGAGCTGAACTGAACTGAATTAAACTAAAGTGAAGTGAATTGAACTAAACTTATTAAAGTTGAACAGAACTGAACTGAAAATAATCGTATGAGAACCGGTTCTAAATTTCTCTATTGATAAACAAAGGCAAAATTGTAAATAAATATAACTGTTTTCTAGCCGTTCATTGGCAACCGTTACTTCAAGTAACGTTTGTATCAATTATTGTTACTTTAAGAGTTCAACAAATGATTTTTCTTGAAACATTACAATTTTAACCGTTTGATAAACGAGCTTTGTTTTTCAGAAACAAGAGGCCTTCGGCCTTACTTGTGTAATCAGATTTGGATGGGTACCCCTAATATGGGAAGTATTAAACTAACTCCAACAATAGTTGTGAATACTATTTTCTTTCGCCGGCGAATGGTTGCGACAACACTTTCTTTGGCTCTCTCTCGTTTTAGGTTGGCGGTCAATCTCTCTCTTTTCACCGGAATCCTAGGTACTTTACCACTCATCCAAAATTTGCTTTGTGTTTCTTTTATCTAAATTGTTTTGTCCTTAATAATTTGTTTTGACTGTTAGACAATTTGCTCTAGTTCAGGAAATGTTTCAATATTTTTGTACTGATATAATCCTATTCAACATGGTACTTTTTTTTTTAAGTAATTGAGTTGTATATATACCAAATTACCAAGTATTTGTAGCTTATGAAATTCATAACCCCATTTTTTTTACTGATTTTGATATGAAATTTGTGTTAGTGGTAAAATTTCGGCATTACTTGTGAATCAACTTACAGAATAAGATGTGAATTTTATTAAAACCCCACCATTTTTTAGTCTGATTTAAGACATGAAGCAATCTCATTGAGGTTGACCCAATGGAAGAATTAGAAAGGTAGAGGAGACATTAATTTTACGACCACTTTTATAAATATAACCAAAATGTTGTATCTTGTATTTATGCTATTTTCATGATATAATCTTTGAAATGTTTGTTTAGCTTGTTATGTTTTGTTTGCTGCTCCTGAGTCTAATGGTGTTTCGTTATCGAAATTGACTTGATTTTGTGAGTCATTCATCGTTGAAATAGGAAGAACTTTAAGAGATGGTGGGAGACGGTGTTGAAGTTTGTGACTTTTGGTGACTAAACATTTGGTAGTTTGTGCTTGGATATGAAGCTGTTTTGGTTGGAGTTAAAAATGTTATGTGTAAGATTGTGAGGACTTGTCAATTGATAATCGATGAATATTTGTGATCTTTGATTTAGAACTACAAACTTCGTCTTTATATGTTGCTTTTCAATTTGGTATGGCAACTTATGTTCTTATGGATTTCAGAATATTTGTGATGTTTGAAACTTCGGCTTTACATATTGCTTTTCAATTTGGTTCGGCAACTTAATGTTCTTGTGTATTTCAGAATGGAAGGAGGAAAATCCAATCTTGATGATGAATTGAGGGGGTTCCTGGCAGAATTTATGGTGGGAGTTATCAAGTTTGAAGAGTTAGTGGAAGTTGGCCAGACGTTTCTTGTTAGATTTCAGCAGGCACTTGAGTTTCTTCGACGCCCTTCAATATTTAAATCATCAGAGCTGGTCAAGAGCATTGTTAAAGCAAATGAAACTAAGAGGGTTAGTACATATGTAGAAGCTGGTTGCACTAATGCTTACGATAGCGCAGTGAGTGTTAGTCAGCTGAACACAAGCTTGGGCAACCTTCGGGATTATTCAGTTAAAGCCAAAGGCATAATTGATGAACTTCAAAGTCTTATGGATAAGGCAGGCAATGCTTTGATCATGAACCCAGATGACCAATTAGATATGGATTCCCAGGGTTCAGACCAAGAAGTAATTGCTTCCCGAAAGCTTGATGCTGCTGGTTGTGCCTCTTCTATGGCAGTAATATACAGCATGGTGAAACAAGATTATACGATGCAGGAAAAGATTGTTTCTTCATTGAGTCTAAAATCATCCAGCGGTGAATTGGATAGCTACTGCAAGATGTGGATGTTAAGGCCGTTTATAAATGATGATATCATACATCAAGCTTTAAGACAGGTTAGATGATTTTAACAGCTTTGGATGTTCTTTTTATTTTTTATTTTTTTATTTCTATGATGTTTACTGATCGAATCCCTTATTTATTATATGTCATGCTTACAGAATTGTTCATTCACTGTTAGTTATAGTTTCTCTCTATGGATTATATTGCTCTATGTACTCAACGTCTTAAAGTTTTTCCTTCCTTGGAAGAGAAGTTCAAGTCCATTGATATATGACTAGAAGTTGTTCCTTCTCTGTTTACTTCCGGTATGCGTCTGTTGCAGTGTAGCAGTGTTATACAACTGCTAAATAGATTTAATTTTATCGCCACTTCCCCTTCAGAAATATATAGTAGTGCATTATTTTAACATGCATCTACAATTTTGTAACTTTTCTTAAAATATTGTGATTAAATTTCTCAATATTGTAGTATTAATAATAGGCTGAAGAGAGAATTTGAATTACACGACTTGTGTAAAGGTTTATGTTTTTCTCCTGTTGAAATTATGTTGTAACCATAATTGTGATTGGTTTAGATAATGTAATCATAAATAATGTATGTAGGGGGTAAAATTTTAGGTCTTAAAATGCATAGTGGGTATGTATCTACAATCTAGTCTCTGAACAACTCAATTACAATAAGCAGCCAAACAACTCATACTCCATCCCCAAGTAATGCCTTTGCACACGATGTTAGGAAGGTGAACAGAAATAGAAAATAGTGGGATTTAGTTAATTGAAGGTGAATAAAAAGAAGAAAGTGGGATTTGGTTGATTACAAAACAAAACATTAGGGTTTGATTGATTAAAAGTGAATTAAAATAAGAAAGTAGTGGGGTTTGGTTGATTGAAGGTGAAATAAAAAAATAATTGTGGAGAATGAAACATTTATGTAGGGCTAAGGTTTTTGGGTCAAATGGGGTTTTCACTTGGGGAAGGAGGGAATGTTTTTAATCAAATTCAGGAATTGGACATTCCTCAGGACAAGCTAGAACCCATTCACCTTCTTCATTCATCTGCATTCCTTTATTCTTCTCGACCCACCAAGATGGAGGTACAAGACACTCTTCCTTAAGGTAATCGCATGATTTGTTGACCAATGCAATACTCCGCTGGATTATAAGCTTAAACTGCCTCTTAACCCCATGCCAACCGTTCACCACATGTAGCATAGCTTGCAAATTATATCAATCGCCAGGATCTTTTGAGTGCTTTAGGTAATGAGATTTCCTTGTATCGATATTTAGCTCAGTGCCTAAGTATACATAACCCATAAGCCTTGCTGGATAATGAGGGATTAGATCAAGTGTGTTTTTCACATGGAGTACCTTGAGATTGGGGTACAAATCAAACCTCTCCTTGAAGTGCTTGTTTCCCACTTTGGGGCAACCGAATACAATGGCTGATACTGGGATCTCTGTCGTAATGTTCTCCACAATATCAAAAGCACTTAGGATTGACAAGGTTGCTCCTAGGCTGTGGCCTGTGAATAAGATGCTCAAGTCCTCCTCTTTGTATTTGTCAATTAGTTGCTTGATCTTATTCAAGAGCTGTGATCTTGCACTTAGTTTTGTGAAGGGGGATCTTGGGTCGTCAGATGTGTATATTGTGAGCCACCCTCTCATGACTTTGGGCAACCTGTGATCATCTTCGTTGTCGTTACCATCTTCTCCATTCTCATGATGGTCTGGTGGAATAAGAAGTTGAACAAGATAATTAATCCTATGTCAAGATATCAAACAAAACAATGACTTAAATGATGGCATAATGTCTGTATTTTCACTTCTTAACTGGGTCACATATATTGATATATGTATTTCAGTACATTTAACACTGAATGTTTCATGATCTATAATTGTATTTATCACAAATGCACAAAATCTTATATGCTCCTACCAACACCAGTCTTTTTGTTTTTGTGCACCAAAACCACTATTCATAAATTACCTTTTTTTGTTGCGTAAGACATTCTTTTAACGCTTTGACTTACCTATTCTAAAATTTTTACGTAAATTGATTATATGAGACTGGAGACCATTGTGCTCTTGGTATTAGCAAGGTTAGCTATCTCTAATGGGGGTTTTTAACATTGTAGCTACTGCTGATAGGCCATTATTAATACAAAACAATTTCATGAATATCTCTGTAAACAGTCTGACAGTGTTAGTCTGTCATTAACAACTGAATATGCATTTAATACATGTTTTTAGATAATCTCTTTGATTGTAGAAATTTTGAAGGAGTTAAAGGAAATATGCGAGGACTTGAAAGGAAGAGCGTGACACTAGAGAAATGTGTTTCTTACCAAGAGCTCCTTCCCGTAGGAGGGGCTTGGCAGATTGCAGCTTAGCTCCAAGAACATCAATCCACTCATAACTTCTGGTAGTTCCTCTCCACGCCACATAAATTTCTCTCCTTCCCATTTCCCTACTCACTTCATCATTAGAAACTGCAATATATCCCATCCAGTTTGACTCCCTATCCCACCTCTCACGTGACAACGACTTTAGAAGAAAGGCTTCAGGAACACTTATCCGAGCTGTGGCATAAAGGAAGCCAACAACATCATATTTATGCCCACCACCCGGGAAGGCAGTCTTGTGGAGGAGGTTTGACTTGGCGTAGCGGCTGCAGCCACAGTAGGCAGAGTTAGGATCGTTGATGAAGGTATCGTAGGTGACTTGGCAGAAGTCACCACACCGGATGATCAGACGACGGAGATCATCATTGAGTGGGTCTAGAAGGTCTTCCCAGTTTTTGGACCCAAGAAGGTTGTGCCATGTCGGGCCACATTCTGAAAGTCCTAGTTCTTGTTCGGCCATAGGAAAGGGCCGAGAGGGGAAGGGGTGGCTCTGCTGGTGAATGGGGAGACTTTGGAGAGAGAAGATGGTGGAGGTGTTATATGTCAATGATGAGTATGGAGTTGTTTTTGATGATATATATTGTAGACCTGTTCCCTGTTCTTGTTTTCTAAATAGAAAGTCATGAGTAAAATTATTCTAAAAACTATACTTCAGTGATAAAAAATTTATAATTAGAACACATCTTTTTGACAATGATTGCCAATATATGCAAATATATATATATATATATAAAGTATCTGTTTAAAATACTGTCTACCGTAAAAGTATAGTGCGCGCTTGTATAAAAATAAGTACAACAAGAAGATGATGAACATAGACAATCCAGCTACCAGTAAAGGACTGAGATTGTTTTTGCAAGGGTGAAATCATTTTTGTTTTTGATTTTAGTGTGCTTTATTATTTTAATTTGATTTGGTCATTCCTTTAGTGTACAGATGTGGTATAACTGTATAAGTTTAAAAGGTTAGATATTTGAGCTTATAACGTTAATATTATGGTCTTCTGTCAAAAATGAAACTAAGGTAAGAGTACTATCAGAGTTATCAGACCATCAGTTTAGTCCTCTCCGAACAAAGAAATCGGGAGATTAATAATACTACTACATTTCTTTTTTCAGTAAGAACATACGGAGTAAAAGGTTAATTTCCTTGTTCTTCATTCCTTCTCGTTTACCTCCTCCTCCCTACCCGAACATAGGTAATACAGCCACCAAATAAACAAGGATATGACTAAGTGAATGATTATACGTTATTTTCTTCCTCGTTTCCCCTTTAACAAACACCCGAATTGGGCAACAACACTAACATTGTATCCAACCTCTCAAAATGCGACTTGATCACCACTACTCTCCTTGTCTCTCTCACTAACTAAGCGACAAAGCACCATTGACGCCTTTCAAAACCATCTTTAAACACCAGGAATGGGGATTTGGTTTCGATTAGTTCCTCACGTCTTCACGGTCTTCAATTCACCAGACACTTGACTGCAAATTTATCACAATTAGCAAAATATAGAATTTGTCTTTGCTCAACATTTTAATTAATCAAAATTTTGGTTTATTTAATACACTTGCACGAACAATGATTGACACGGGCAACAAAGGAATTGTATATTTAATTTCATATATACTCCGTATATTCTTCATACATGTATACAACTTCATGGTTTTGTGGGTCGTCTATAAATCAACATTTAACAAGGTTGCCGTCTCTTTGACTTGCTCGCCTAACGCATTGTGCGCTTGTGCCAATGTCATTTTCATTAAAAACTTTGCTTATCCACATTATCTTTTACATTATCAATTGCTCAATCAACATTATATACTATGGCCAACAAGTGTCTAAATCAGCTGGTTAGGGAGTTGTTTTAACTTAACTAAGGGTCTATTCTGATTTACAGATCTGAGCTAAACTGATTGGAGCTGAACTGAACTGAATATTTTGTAAGAGAAGGAAATTAGAAACGGAACTGAACTGAACTGAAAATAAGCTGAAGAGGACAGACCCTAAGGACTTGAAAATACAACCATACGTGTTCCTGTGTCAATTAGTATTAAAAAAAAAAAAACACTTTGTGGGCTTCTTTCGTTTGGGCTTCTTGTGTTGGGTGTGGATTGGGCAAGGTGTACCTATTTAAGTTCCTCCTCTCTCCAACTGTCAAATCTATTTAAGTTCAAAAAAAAATGCCATATATATTTTCATTTCATTTTAAAAAATTTCTCTCTCCTCTCATAAACTAAAAACCTTCCTCAATGAATTCTTTTGTATTTTCTCTCTCCTCTCATCATTTTTCTCTCTCCAAAAACTGCAATTTACCATGACAAAAGACAAAAAACACACAAAAAACACCTTCAAAAAAATAAACAATACTTAACTTTTTTTATTTTCCTATATTTATGTTAAATAAATTTGCTAATATAATTCAACAAATTGTAAAATTGAAACTATATTCTACTATATAATTATCTTTTTGACTTTTTTAAAATTAATTTTTTTTGTTGAAAATCAAAATTATCTGCTCCTACCGAAGAGGTTAAAGATGTGTAAGTAATTTATTGTTTAAGTTCGCAATTTGTTTTTAAATTGTACAATTAGTCAAATGTTCAACATTAGAACACCAAAAAAAAAAAAAAAAAAAAAAGAAATTAGATGATGTATCTAAAAAAAACCAATTGTTAAAAACTTCTGAACGCCAATTACAAACCACTGAACACCCTACAAAGCCTCTGAACCCCTACAAAACTTTTGAACCCCAACCACAAACCACTGAACACTCTTCAAAAACTCCTGAACCCTTACAAAAACCTCTGAACCCAAACCATAAACTACTGAACACCCTACAAAAACCTCTGAACCCCCTAAAAAACTTCTGAACCACAACCACAAATCACTGAACACCCTACAAAAACCTCTGAACCCCCTACAAAAACTTTTGAACCCTAACCATAAAACACTGAACACCCTTCAAAAACCTCTGAACCCCCTACAAAAACTTCTAAACCCCAATCACAAACCACTGAACACCCTTTAAAAACCTCTGAACCCCTAAAAACTTCTAAACCCCAACCCCAACCACAAACCACTGAACACCATACAAAAATCTCTGAACTCCCTACAAAACTTCTGAACACCAACCACAAACCACTGAACACCCTTCAAAAACTTCTAATATAAACCCTTACAAAACCTTTGAACTCCAATCATAAACCACTGAACACCCTTCGAAAACCTCTGAACCCCTTACAAAAACTTTTGAACCACAATCACAAACCACTGAACACCCTTCAAAAACCTCTGAACCCCCAAAAACTTCTGAACCCCAACCACAAACCACTAAACCATGTACAAAAATATCTGAACCCCCTACAAAACTTCTGAACACCAACCACAAACCACTGAACACCCTTTAAAAACTTATGAACCCTTACAAAAACCTTTGAACCCCAATCATAAACCATTGAACACCCTACAAAAACCTAAACTTATGAACCCCAACCACAAACCATTGAACACCCTAGATGAACCTCTGAACCCCCTACAAAAACTTCTGAACCCCAATCACAAACCACTGAACACCCTTCAAAAACTTCTACACTTGAAGACACTGCTCAGAATGCCAAATGTTCAGATTTATAAATTATAAAGTAGAGAATGCCAAATATTTTAATAAAATTAAAAATACATAGATTTAAAACAAAAATAAGTTCATAAGTAATTTATCGTATGTTCAAAATTATAATAATGATGTTCGAAATTCCAAAAACATTTGTTATGTGTTTACAGAAAACGTATCATAAGTTCACATTTTTAACTTAAAATGTTCAAAATACTAATGTATAATCAAATACAGAACCGTTCATAACAAAATGCACAATTATCACTAAAAAAATCAAAAGAATATAAAAGCTTCATATTTCGAAACTCAAACCTAGCCATGGTGATTTAGATTAAAGAAATCTCATGAAAAATAATCGGCAAATTTTTATATGTGGCTGGCCACATGGTGTGGCCAGTCCGTTTCATATAACGAACTCCGTTATACCAAACGGGTCCGTTATTTTAAATTAAAAAAAAAAATAAAAGGTCTTTTTTTTTTTCATTTTATTACATCAAAAGGTTCTTCTTTCCCAAAGTTTTCTCATTTTCTCTGTTTCCATTTTCTCTCTCCTCAAACTATTCTTCTTCCATTTTCTCTCTCCTCAAATTCTTCTCCTCAAATTCTCTCTCCTCTAAATTGTTCTTTTCGTTGATAATGACTAAAATCAAGATAATTTTCCCCAAGGAAAAGAAAGGATCGACATATACGCTGAACTCTCCTACTTCTGATATAAATCAAACCCTAATTTTAGTAATTTTTCGATTTTCCTGTCATCTATGCTCTGCAATTTGAACAAGTATCGTGAGATTGTTTTTGGTGGTGTGAAAGAATTCGTGAGTAGAAATCAAGCAATTTATGAAGAATTACTAGAGAATGAAAAGAAAAAAAAAAGGCAGATGAAATGGAGGCTGCTAAAAAGATGCTGGAGGAGCTTACTAATGTAGAAGATACAACAATAGTTACTTTTTTCATTATGTAGGGATTACTTTTAAAAATTACAGTGTACTTGTTTTAGGGGTTACTCGTTGGTTTTATAGGGAGGGGTTACTTGTTGATTTTACAAGGGTTATTTGTAAAGTTTTAGGGGGTTATTTACTTGTTACTCGTAGTTTATTAGGAGTTACTTGTTTGTTTTACAGAATTTGTTGTTAAGTTAGAGGGGTTACTTGTTAATTTTTGTTAAGTTTCAGGTGTTACTTGTTAGTTTTATAGGGGTTACTTGTTATTTTTAAGAGTTACTTGTTAATTTTTGTTAGAGTTACTTGTTTATTTTAGTGGTTACTTGTTAGTTTAACAGGGGTTACTTGTTAATTTTTGTTAGGGTTACTTGTTTATTTTCGGGGTTACTTGTTTATTTTAGGGGTTACTTGTTAATTATACAGGGGTTACTTGTTAATTATACAGGGGTTACTTGTTAATTTTATAGGGGTTATTTGTTAATTTTTGTTAGGGTTACTTGTTTATTTTAAAGGTTACTTGTTAATTTTTGTTAGGGTTACTTGTTTATTTTAGGGGTTACTTGTTAATTTTTGTTAGGGTTACTTGTTAATTTTATAGGGGTTACTTGTTAATTTTTGTTAGGGTTACTTGTTCATTTTAGGGGTTACTTGTTAGTTTAACAGGGGTTACTTGTTAATTTTACAGGGGTTAGTTATTAGTTTTACAGGGGTTACATGTTAATTTTACAGGGGTTACTTGTTAATTTCTTCAATTTCATTGTATCTGTTTTCATCTTCCAGATCCAATACCTGATTACTGGTTTGGATTTCAAGATTCATAAAAGAATCTTCAATTTGTTCGATCTCTAATGATTTTTGTGAATTAGGTAATTTTTCGAATTCTTCTGCCATTGTTATTCTTTAATTTCTGGAAGAAAAATTGTGTGAGGTTTCGCTCAATTTTCGCATTCGTTCCTCGTAAATAAGTTATTATGGGTTTTAAGGTTTAGAAATTTGCGCGTGTTTTGTAGAGTAATTTTGTTCAGCGCTTGTTTCCTAATCCCGTTATACGCGCGTCGTTCTCCGTTATTTTGCTGACTTGGAAGCAGGCCATACGGTGTGGCCTGCTGCACCAAAAAGGCGCCGAAAATAATCTCACCATCATCTTATCCACCTTCTATTTGACGACGACACCATTTTTAGCTTCACTTCATTGTAAAACTCCATTAATAAAGCTTCAAATCGAAGGTTGAAGAAAACAAAATTTGAATTTAATCTATTATAATGAAGAAATTCACTCTATGGTGATTAACAATATGAAAGAATTCAATTAAAAGGATGATGAACGAATTCAATAGAAAGAAAAATAAAATAGAGAGAAAAATAGAGGAGAGAGAAAAATCAGAAATTAGAAAAGTAAAGGAGGAAAAAGAATAAAGATAATATTTTAATTGGTGGTTCACATAAAACTATATGCACTTATAATTTGCCTTCCTGTGTTGGAAGAACTTTCTCCCCAATTGAGGCCTGACAAAGCCCAAATCCGGATTAATTAAGAGTTTAGTAGACTGCTTACTGCTTAGCATTGTAAAAAAAGATCAAATATGATACGCACTAAAGATTTGGACAACAACCATTCACAAAAACAAGTCCATATTTTACCAATCAAAGCAAGAAATAAAAATGAAGTAGCCATACAACACAAATTAAACACTACATTGCACCATCAAATCTCACTTTGAAAACATTTTATTCATGAAAAACCTCCATTAGATTTGGTTAATCATATTCAGGAACAGGAATTTCCTCAGGACCAGCCAAAACCCATTCTCCTTGCTCACTCAACACCATTCCTTTATTCTTCTCAACCCACCAAGATGGGGGCACAAGACATTCCTCCTTGAGGTAATCACATGATTTATTAACCAAAGCGATACTCCGTTGAACAACCAGCCGGAACTCTTCTTTAAACCCTTGCCAACCATTCACAATATGAAGCATAGCTTGCAAGTTATGCCAATCACCAACATGTCTTGAGGCTTTAAGGAATGGTGATTTCCTTGAATCGATCTCTAGCTCGATTCCTATGTGTACGTACCCCATTAGTCTTGCAGGATAAAGTGGAATTGTATCGATCACATTTCTAACGTGAAGGGTCTTGAGATTAGGATGCGCGTCAACTCTCTCCTTGAACCGTTTGTTGCCTACTTTAGGGCAACCGAAAATGATGGCTGAGACCGGAATTTCCCTTGTTACGTTCTCAGCAATGTCGAAAGCACTTAGAACTGATAAGGTTGCTCCTAGGCTATGACCTGTGAATATGATGCTAAGGTCTTCATCTTTGTACTGCTCAACTAGTTGTTTGATCTTGTTTAGGAGTTGTGCTCTTGCACTAAGTTTTGTGAAGGGGGATTTTGGATCGTCGGATGTGTAAATTGTAAGCCAACCCTGCATAACTTTGGGCTTCCTATGTAAACCTTCATCGTCGTCATTTTCATCATCTCCGTTCTCATCATCTCCATTCTCATGGTGGTCTGTTGAAAAACTAAATGAATTAGAAATAATGGATCAAATTTAACTTGACATAGGTAAATAAACGACAAAAAAAATGTCTACTAGTTTTCCAAGGGTGAGTATTAGGGGTGAGCATAACAGGGTACCCTGTAAAAATTTCAGGAACCGAAATTGGAATCTTTTGCAACAAGGTTCCTCAAAATAGGAACCGGAATTCGGTTCCTGGAATTTGGAAACCGGAACCGGAACCCACAGGTTTCGGTTCCGATTCAGGGAACCTGTATTATAATATACTCACTAACTTTTTCGCGGATTTTTTTTAATAAAAAAGTGGTTGGTAACTAATTTATAATGTTTGCAACTTGCAAATAAGACAAACTAATAGTAGTTGTCTAACAAACTTAATATATATTTTTATAATTATAATTTTGATATTTATTATTTAAAAATTGAGTAAGAATTTGTGTATAATTTGAAATTAAGTGACATTTTTATTAGGGTACCCTACATGTTCCAGTTTCAAAAAATTGAGTTCCTGAACTGGAACCTGTTACAACAGGTTCTCTAATTTGAACCTGCGATTCCTAACAGGTTCCGGTTCTTATTCAGGGTACCCTGATTTTTTGCTCACCCCTAGTGAGTATATTGCTACTCGATTTTTTTTCCCTAGTTAGTAAGAAGAACTGAGTTGTCATTGTAAAACCAAACATAAAGTTATACATATAGTACATTTACCAACTCGGATAAATGGATCGGGCTAGACAGTTTGAGAATGGGGAGAAAAGATAAGGTGATCCCTACCCTCGCTCAAAGTGACCTTAGTTTAATTGAACCAATAGGCTAACCGTACACTTGGTGACTATATTGCTAAGTACCTTTTTGATTATTGTGCAAAAAAACCTTTTTTTATGAAACTTTAATATAGTATGCTCCTCGTTGAGTGCTAGATGGCTAGATGCTCCTTATCTAAATATAAGAAATAGATTAGTGTATTTAGTGGCTCTTTTAGTTTGGTGTTACATGCAATCCACTTACAATTGTACATGATCATAATCTCCAAGGGATTTTCCTTTGCCCTTCTCCTCCTCCATTCTTAAAGTGTCTAATCTCGGCCTATGAAGAATTCCAACTCGAATTTAGTTACCCAAGGTAGTTGTTAGCCCGTGTATTTTAGTAGTGTATTGTATAGTTAGCTCTTTGGGCTATATGTGTTTTTAATCCCGATTTATTTGTATATATACGCTTCTCTACAGTAATACAAAATAAGGAAAATTAATTCCTGACATGTTATCGAAGCCACTAAGTTCTAATCCCTAAATCTCTAAATACACAACAATTATCTTTCTATATATGGGCGTTTAAAATAATAAAACGTTAGATATATATATATATAATTTTAAAAATTAATTTATATTTTTATAATTTTTTGACAAGAAGACACTATTTCACAAGCATAATGATTTTTTGAATAAGATTTCAAAATAGCTACTAAATATTTTTTTATCAATCTGAATCTTAAGATATTCAGACTATTTTAAAAAGCATTTTATGGAATAAGCTAAGTTTGAAAATTCTCACAACTTTTACCAACCTGCTAGATGTGAAACCATCTTGTTTGTACGAATGCTTTTTCAACCATAAAAAAACAACTTTTAGTCTTTTACCAACCTTTCAGCATAATTTTACCACTTGATAAATTTAGAAGGAAAATATCTTGTCATGAGGATATTATAAATGTGAAGATATTTTATACCTTTTTATTTATTTATTTACTTGTATGATTCTTCAAAAACGTGAGGAGTAGCAACTAGCAGCCATGGCATGATAACGACCCAAACTAACAGGTAAAAAAGCACCCAGGTAGGCCAACGCCAATGACATTTCATAATGCTATTATTGTTTTAAAAAGAACGCTAATTAAATTTGTATTATGCTATTAATGTATAGTTATTCTAATACTTCCTCCACTCTAATGTTTCCTTTGTCCATTAAAGTTTATTCTATGTTGTAATTTGTACTTGAGTAATCCTTATCAGAATTTATTAAACCTAAACTGAACTTATCCGAACTTATTACACTTAAAATAAGTGAAATAAAGTGAACAGAACATACCCTTGAATTTTCACTTTTTAAAGAGTTGTTTTTTTAGCATATGAAGTAATAAGTAAAGTCGTATTAGTTAAAGATGGTAGAGACTTCTTAGGGCTAAGTAAGGGTAATCTTACAAGGCTAATAACTCAGGTCTAGGTATAAAGTGAAAATTAAATCTAATTGGTTATGCTCAAATAATTTTATGTGAAGAACACACCATAATTAGAACTTTTCACCTTCACTAAAATTTTCTTTAATAACTAGTTAACTACGAAGTACTTATCAATATTGTCTATCACTTTCCTTTCTCTCTGTCACTAAATCAAAGTAAAGCTATGTTTGAAAATTTAAACATACATATATAACAAAAATATTTTTATAATACAAGCATAAAAAAAATCCAACAGTAAAAAATATCATGAAATTTCTCCTTATAAGTTTAAACTCCTATCAATGCCAACACTAAAGCCAAAGTAGCTAAAACTGTGGCCATATTTTTACATTATTGTCTATTTATCTTTGTCTATGCCAGATAATATTGACAAATTAGCCGATTAGCCATCACACCTTTATTTCTTTTTTTAAGGGCAAATTTAGAATTTAAGACTCTAATTAAAAACCATAATAGGAAAAATTAGAGTCAAAAGAAACCTATCTGTTGCCAGGATATCCAGGTGATAAAAAGTATCTTATTTACTAATTATACAATAATAAAGGTTTAATTTATTTATTTATTGTAAGCCAATAATATGAGTAATGTACACCTACTTGCAATAAAATAAAATGGTTTAGACATTTTTTTTACTTTACTTTTGGATTTTTGTCCATTTATTGTAAGACATGCTAAAAAGAAATTCATCATTAAAAAAAAAACCATAATTACGATTAAAAATCTCTTACCATGACATCCTTCAGCAAGCAAAGACTTCGCAGACTGTAGTTTGGCACCAAGAACATTAATCCACTCATAATTTCTCGTAGTCCCTCTCCATGCTACATATATTTCTCTCCTTCCCGTCTCTTGACTCACCTGATCATTTGAAACCGCGATATAGCCAATCCAATTAGATTCCCTATCCCACCTCTCTCGAGACATAGACTTGAATAGGAACGCTTCGGGAACACTAACACGAGCCGTGGCATACAAAAACCCTACGACATCATACTTGTTCGAACCACCAGGGAAGGCGGTTTTTTTCAAAAGGTCTGACTTGGCGTAGCGACTGCTACCACAGTAGGCAGAGTTAGGGTCGTTGATGAAGGTGTCATAGGTGACTTGACAAAAGTCACCGCATTGGATGATCAGACGACGGAGTTCGTCGTTGAGTGGGTCTAGAAGATCTTCCCAGTTTTGAGACCCTAACAGGTTGTGCCACGTGGGACCCTCGTCCGAGAGCCCTAGCTCTTGTTGCTCTTGTAAAGCCATTGGGTTTGAGAGGATGTGGTAGTAGTGGTGGTGTTGGTGTTATTGATGATTGATAGTTGGACTAGTATTTTTTGAGAGATAAAATATGAATTTGGTTGACTTAGCTTGATAATATTCTTACACTTTGTTTCAAAATAAATAAATTATTATATAGTTTTTTAAATTAGTGATATCCTGCAATATTTACAATATAGTGCTCTGGCTTTAAGCCTCTTAACTGTAGTTTATAATAATGAAAATGTGGAAATTATCTAAGGTTATGTTGTAAATGCTATAAAAAGGTTACTGGTAAAATTAGGCAATTGTTATGCTAATAACATCCCCTGTCCCAGATTGTTTTATTCAAATTTATATCTATAAACGCCTATTCCTTACCATCAGAGATCAACTCAACTCAAGCTTTTGATTGAGTTGGTAATTTAACGTAGTATTAAGAGACCGTTCCGAAGTCTTAAGTATTACGGAGGAAGTACTTTGTAGCACACAGAGTAATACTTTGTTCTCTCTTTATTATTTTTAAGTTCCATTAATTAGCATTTTACAAAGCAAAATATACAAATCACAAACAAATCGGATTAAAGTAGATCTGATTTCTTATAACTCTTTCCAATAGAACTGATTGACTTAGGAAGCATAATTATGCATATTCTGTAGCAAGCTGTGCTAAGTTACTTCTAACATGGCTAAACTCAATTCTCTTCTTGCCCCCTTCTATTTATGTGAAGGGCCATTGAATAATCAATCAAATTTTGGAAGATGTACTATTCTATTACTCCGTAGTTAAAAAAAGCACAAGCTATTAGCCAATTCATTTAATTGAGATGAGAACATAATACTGAATATAAATTTAATAGGACCGACTACAGAAGATGCCTAATAATGATTAACGAGTCGAGTAATAATGAGTCTTGAGCATAAGCAAATTAGGTCACCTGATCAACCAGCCATAGGGTTAGTACAGAACATATTTTCATATTGTTTCTGAAATAGATGTTACAGTCGAAGAAGATGTACATTGGGCATCCGTGAAAAGAATACAAACATCAAACTATCAGACAACACTATGATGTTTTTTTTTTTTTTTTACCTTTCTTAAGATCAGATGCTAAGCTGATAACTTTCAAAGGTTAAGGCGATCCATCATGGTCAAAGGGACTAGGAGCTGGAGGCGGAGGCTTTGGTTTTGGAATGTAAGGATGTGAAGGAGCACCATGCTGAATAGGTCCATGTTTTACAGAAGCCTTGGAACGACTTGGGCTCGGATCAACAGGGCGATAGTCTTCCAAGCTCACATCACCATCTGAAATTCCCTGAGCAAACTTGAAACTGTAACTGATTTCCTGCAAAACAGAGAAGTACATATGTTATTTGTGATTACAACTGAAAGAACAAGAAACAGCTGCTCAACCAGTAATAAGACAGGTTACAAAGCGGTATACCAAAGAAGTTGTTACCTTCAGATTTCTACTTGCTGTCATTGTCATTGTATTGCTATCGAAAACCATTCCTGAAAAGTTGATATGTTATCATAATGATGAATATAATAAGGCTGATTAGAGGGGCGGAAATGACTACTAACTAGCAAGGTATATTCAGTTCTGGTGCTTAAATGCCAATTGTTGTTATAACTTTGCAGCCAACGCCCCCTTTGGCTTGAATTTAGAGTCCAGGCAACTTAGCTTTGGTGTTGTGATTTGCAAATTCAAGGCTAGCAAACCAAGTGCATCATCAAAAGACTGGTGCACTTTATTTTAATAAGAAAGTTTTCAACCAGATTTTGTCACATCGTGCAAGTTCTGAGACCAACACAAGGCATACATGCAAGTATGAGCTAAATTATCAGAAATGCAAGTTACAGCATATAAACTATATAGGACTCTAAAAGGAACTCAAACACGGGTACAAGTAACATACACGAATTAGTGCTAACTGCTTTTGAGTGCCCAACATATAAGTGTTATACGAGTACTATGTTTTTAGCCATTGTTCAAGGGCTTTCAGTGAACCCTTGTAGTAGAGTAGAAATTAGAGTGAGTTCTTGTTGTATATGGGAGTTTAAGCACGTAGGACAGACTTAAGGTGTAATGGAGTCGTTGGTTCATTATAATGGTAAATTCAAGTCAAAATCTGAGCCTAGCTAGGATATTTGTTAACCCAGCTTTTAAGTTCCTTTCAATTCCGTAAAATCTCGCTATTATCAAGTTTCATACTAAAATTCACCCCCCTTCTTATACTGCTGCATCCAATTCACGAATTACATATACTTGTAAGTGTTGTTACCCTACACATGAAGGTAAGTATTAAGAACCAACGGTTTATGATTCCTCGGGATCTGATTACGGACGGAGTACATCCATGACCTAGTCATTTATTTGGATGCAAAGTGACTAAAAAAATTAACCGTAGACTACTAATAAGGCATGAAGTCCCCCTTCCTACATCAAAGAATGATCATTTACAACAAAAACACAAATTACATAAAGTTTTCATTGTGATAAAGCAAAATCTAGTGCTGCAGATAGACAAACAAAGAACATATTTTGAAGGTTTTTCTCCAAATCTCCTTATCATGCAAAATAAGAAGTAAAAGTAGTTACCAGAAACTAGTATAGATCGATTAACTGTACCACTAGAGGAGTTGGATGTCATTAGTAGAACTCCAACAAGCCATAGCGCTATGCAGAAGCCAAAAGCCTGCATTCTGAGTTTACTGCGCTAGAAGATAAACAAAATTATTAAAACTGGGAGTGCAAATACAAAATCATATGTATATGTATATCATTATATACAAAACTTTATAGTATAATTTATGTTCTAACTCTCCACAACCCTCTATCCAATAATAAACATTACGCGTAAACTATATTCTCTTTTTTCCTTTGATAATCAGAAATCCATTATGATGAAAGGAACCATAGCACATTATTAGCAAGGATTTAACCTACCACACCTAAAAAAAAACACCCCATGAAGCCGAAGTTAATACATCAACTATCAAATTCAATTCAATTCGGTCCATTTTGATAGGAAACAATAAATAGAGGCAATGGTAATGAGTTTATGTCATTTTGTAAACATATATAATAATGCCCATGTTCGCGGTAATGGCCGTCCACCATCAAGTATCTCTTTTTTTTTTTGTTACTCCCTCCGTCCCAAAATTACATTCCTACTTCTCTAACGAAGTCACCAATTTAGATTGTGGTAGTTGATGGTGATGAAATTTTTTGAAGATAAAACAATTTTTGGTATGAAGATACAATACCATAGATGTTAACTCCAGACTTTCCTCACAAAGTTTATGTATTTATTTGTATTAAATCCGTTTCATATTATTTGCAACGATTTGACATAAGGTACTTAGGAAAAATGTCTAATCGTTCCAAATAATATGAAACAGTAGTAGTTGATACAAATGAGCAACATACAAAATTGCATTTAATTCTACGTCATTGCTATAGTTTTATTACCACTTACCCAAACAAGCCACTGAAGATTATAAAATCAATCAACAAATTATATCAATGGAGTTAAAAAATCATTTCACCCTTTATTTTTAGCCAAAATTTGTCATATCATCTCAGTATACAGAGTATGAAACTGAAATTCATCTTTGAATAAAAAACATACTTCGCATTCACCATTCCTCAACTATACTACCACAAAACAATTATTACACACTCTCAAAAACAACAAACAAAACAATTATTACACCAAATTACCACAATACAATCATTAATCATAAGTACTAAAAGCAAATAAATCTAAGTCATATTTATTTAAAAAAATAATTCAATTCCTTGATTTCCAATTAAAAGTTATGACTAAAGTATCTCGATTAAAAAGCTAAAACTTTGACCATAATTAATACTCGTATTATTATTAAGTGAAGTATTATTAGATTCGTATAGTACTCTATAAATGATAAACTTACCTGTAACCGACGAAAAAACAGCAAAAACCTATGCGCGCTAATCCGCTACAAGTAAAAAGTGGCTAGTAGATGAGCATAGTGGTGGTTAATAAGGGAGGGAATGTAATATGTATTCATGTACTATTGAATGAATTGGATAATGATAAAAATTGGCATTGAATAGAAGCACAATAATTTGGATTTGGAGTAGCCCATGTGTGAAAGTGACACACGTCTAGGATTGCAGACCTTTCTTTTTCTTCTATATCGTCGATTCGTGGTTTGGGACTAGTGCAATTACAGATGTTGTCGTGTTTCTATGTTTTCAAGGCACCATGCAATGGCCTATTCATTTCTCCTTTGGATTCTTTTCTTTCTTTCTTCTTTGTTAAAGTATTGTTTTTAATCTAAATGTTCGTATTTCAATTTTTAAGTAGCAAATTTTTTTTACTAAATAAATAAAAACATTTGAGGTACTCTTCAAGGTAAAGACTACACATTCAAATTATAACTTACTCCATAAGAAATTGTTTCAAGAATAAATACACTTCGTAGTTCGTACTTGTACAATGTTAGTATTTGTGCGATCTATGATTTGTGATTTATAATACTCTTTCCGTCCCATAATATAGTTATTGTTTGTGTTTTTTCACGGTAGTTAAGAAATAGAAGGAGAAAGTGAATGGATTACATTAATAAAAGTCACAATTATGAACAAAAGTTAGAGAGAGAAAGTCGAAAAAAAAAACACAAGACGTGTAAAAGGTAAATTAGGAAAAATACTAAATAAAGTTAAAAAAAAGTAAGGGTAGAAGGGTCTTTACATACTATCCAAAAATAAAAAAGGAACAATATTTTGAATTTTTAAAACTGAAAAACGGGGACTATATTATGAGACAGAGTGAATAATTTTTTTTTTGTCTATTTCAAAATACTTTGATACAGATTGTATGGCTATTGTCTATCATTACGCCTGATCTACTAGGTACTACATAGTCTGTACTTGTACATTGTTAGGACTTACTATGGAAGATGCCTATGAATGATTAATGAGTCAAGTAAATAGTTTTGATCATAAGCATATTAGATAACCTGATCTACCATCCATAGTGTTTTTTTCTAGCTGACTCGAGACTACAACGGGAAAACTTAACTCTCTTAGCGAAATTAATACAAGAACTAAACAGGGGAACCATAGTGATATTACAGAAAATATTTTCATATAAATTTTGAAATACTAGTAGATGTTACACTTGAAGGAGATGTACATTCGGCATCCGTGGGAGAAAAAGAATACAGCTAATTAAGCTGACGACTTTCAAAGGTTATGGCGATCCATCATGGACCAGAGGGAATAGGAGCCGGTGGCGAAGGCTTTGGCTTTGGAATGTAAGGATGTGAAGGAGAGCCATGCTCGATAGGTCCATGATCTATAGTAGCCTGACTTGGGCTCGGATCAACAGGGCCATAGTCTTCCAACCTCACATCACCATTTGAATTTCCGCGAGCAAAGTTGAAACCAAATCTGTTTTCCTGCAAAAAAACAGGGAAGCACATACTTGTGTTAAACTGTAAAGAGCAAGAAATTGCTAGTTAACCTATAAGAAAACACAGGTATCAACGCTGGTATACCAAAGAAATTGTTACCTTCAGGAATCTACTTCTTTTCGTTGTTGTCATTGTATTGCTATCTTCTATCATTACACCTGTAGAACTGATATAATGATGAAAATAATACAGAAACAGGATATGTTGGGTTGAAGTTATCAGAATTAACAATTATTGTCTTAACATATTTTTGGGGTGGAAATGACTACTAGCAAGGTGTTTCCATCGCTAATGCGTTTTGATATACAGCTATGGCTCGTTGTCTAAAAATTCTGCAGTCAAAACGCCGTTTACTATGGCTTGAAATTAAAGTCCAGGTAACTTAGCTTTGGTGTCATGATTTATAAATTCAAGGCTAGAAAACCAAATGCACCAGTCTTTCAGCGTATCATCAGAATGGTGGTGCACTTTATATTCCGGTGACTAGGAGAACCAAAAAGCCCTAGCGAAAGTGTAATACATCATGATAAGAACTTAGGAGTGAGTGTGTAACATGTTCATTGTCAATATTGCTACAATAGTCCACACATATTCGTATACCACAAAGAATAAAAGACTTCCTTTACACATTGTCAGGTTTTCACAACATACAGGTTCTGAGACCAACACATTAAGGCACTAATGCAAGTATGCAGCAGAATTAACAGAGCAGTAAATTACAGCATATAACCATACAGGAATCTAGGAGGAACTCAAACAAGGGAAAATATCATACACAAATTAGTGTTAGACTGCTTTCGAGTACCCAACAATCCAACATGCAGGTTAGTATTAAAGTATTTATAAACTATACTTCGTATTTATTAGCAATTGTACTGTTCAAGGGCATTGAGCAAATCCTTGTATTGGAGTGGAAACTTGAGTGAAATTTTTGTTGTAAAAGGGAGCTTGAGTTCGTAGGAGAGAATTATAGGTGAAAGGGAGTTGCCGGTCCATTATAGCGGAAAGTTTGAGCCAAAATCTCTTGTCAAGGTTTTTGCATTAGCTATCAAGCTTAGGATATTTTCCTAGTGAAATTTCTCTTGCATTATTTTTCTATCCATCATTTATGTTCATTTCAATCTTGAAAACAAGTTCCATAATACAGTTCACCCCTTTTCTTATACTAATGTATACTAGTATCTAAAAAACATATTCTTGTAAGAATTGTTTAGTATCCTACACATGTATTTAATATATATATTGTAGAGTTGTAGAGTTGAATTTAAATAGAATTAAGTATCAAAACATAAACTTATTCAAAGGAACTGCAATTTATGATGCCTTGAGAACCGACTACTTATTATATCCACCAGATAGCCATTTACAACATGCAAATTGATTAAGATAGGCATAGGACCATTCTTATCAATGTCTATGACACAAACTAGTGAAGGAATTCAATGATAATCAAATGATTTTTTAAATGAAAAAAGGTAATAAATAAATAAATACCAAATTGCACAACAAACGTAGACTACTTCTTCCGTTTCATTATTAAGTGTCCGTTTCTCATATTTCACGAAATTTTCATGCAAATGAAGGAAGTATATAAAGCAAGTGACAAGTGTGATTTCTAGTGGAGACAATAATGAAAAACATGTGTGAAGTACGTGTGAGCACCAATTTGAAAGGGCATTTAGGGAAATATAGTACGAGTATGTTAAAATGTATAAAGTGGATGTATGTAGGTATTATACATGAAACAAAAATAGAAATAAGGAAACAGAAATATAATGGGATTGAGGGAGTAGCAAGTAGTTACCAGAAACTAGTACAGATCGATTAACTATACCACTTGAGGAGTTGAATGTCATTAGTAGAACTCCAACAAGCCATAGTGCTAGGCAGAAGCCATTAATTTGCATTTTGAGTTTTCTGTGTTGGAAGACAAAAAATTTATAAAAAATGGGAGTGCAAATACAAAATCATTTATTGAACAAAATCAGAATTACAATTGGCTTCATCCTCTAGGTTCTAGCTTTCCACAACCCTGATAATTAATTACATGCATTTTATTTATTTTTATTTTTTTTTTTACAGTTGATGATTAAATATCCATTATGAATTTATGATGAAAGTAACGTAGCACGTTAATACCAAGGGATTCAGCCTACTACACCTAAAATTACGGAAATATTATGAAAACTAAGTTTAATACACCACCTAACAAATTCATTCAATTCAATGCAGTATTCTCTCCATGACTTCGTCCCTTTATTAGATCTCTACTAGCCTTCTAACCCATGCAATGTACGGGTTGTTTATAGCAAGTTGTATTGAAAGGTAATGATCGAGGAAATACCAATAAATCATTATGGGATGTAATGTGTAATCTAAAATATAATTAAAGAAATTAGATTTTTAGGGCTATAATTCAAAATGAGGCTTTAAAAAAAGAAGGTGAAGGGACTAAAAATAAAGAGAGAAAAGGAAAAGGTTGAATTGAATAGGGGAGATGAATATGAATTGAAGCGTTGAAGCGTGTATGAGAGAGATGAAAATGTAAGTTTAATGAAATAATTAAGATAGTGTAATAAAAAAAATATATATAAGAAGACATGTGGCACATCTAGTGTAAAAGAAGCTAGAAAAGTGTAATAGAATGGAGACATGTGTATTTTCCGGTTAGAGTTTTTATATATTAAGTATAGATACAGATTTCTAACATTATTCCTCTTATAATACAGAGAATTAGAAATTTAATTAAGGGATAGAGGGGAGTACAATACGGATTTTTTTTTTTATTTTATTGAATAGATACGGTTTGTTTAGATAGGAACAATAAATGAGGTGTAATTAATAGCAATAACATTAAAGGGTTCCGCAATACATTAGCAATAACAAAATTGATTCAATCATCAAACATAGCTCAAAATCTCACATAATTTTAGAAAGAAAATGCATATTTGATTCAATTATCAGTAAGGCTCATTATTCTTATTTAATTTTTGACTATCATACTTATCTTTTCTAACAACATAGTCTAATTATAATCTTTCATAATTATAATAATTAGAACCAATAAAGCCTAAACTTACTGCACTAACATTTAATTAAAAAAAAAAAAACCCATGATATACATGATGATTACAAAAAGAAAGTAACTTACCACAGAAGCTGCTTGAATGGGGGATACAAGGGTTAGAGGCGCTTTCAGTGAAGAAATGTGTGTGTGTGAGAGAGAGGAGGATTTTGTTTTTGTTGGAAATTAGAGCAGTTAAATGACTTGGAGTCCCATTAAAAGCCATGACTCCCCCTGTTATAATTACGTAAGATACGTCCAATAGATAAAATGGCACGTCTTTGCCCATCTTTATGATTCACAAACTTTGTTAATCAATTTTGCCATCTCGTCTTTTTTATTATCCTACAAGATGAGTCAGAGTAAAGACGTACACCTGTATGTATCTTAACTCTTTTATCACTGTGTTGGTGACCTTGGTGTTAGAGGCAGAGCTACAAAACTTAACACTGAAAATGGCTTGGTGTAATTTTGTTAATTTAGGCCCTAAAATTACTTCTTTAAGGAAAAATATTTTACTAAATTATACATTTTATGATAAAATTGAATAATAGATTATTGATTAACAAGTTTTCTCTTTACTTATACTAAATTTCAAATATTAAGGCCCTTTTATATTAATTTCACTTAGAGTTTTGTGTAATCGATCACTCTACTCATGCTCTGATGCTCATAACCACCCCTGCTTGGTGTGGCCTGGCCGCAATTCGCAGCTTAATTTGTTTCCTAAATTATTTTATCACTATTGAAAATTGAAATACTTTTATTAAAAAAAAAAATCATTTAATGGATGTTAGTATTTATTACAAGTAGGGATGGCAATGGATCTGGACCCGACTCGGATCCGTGGATCCAGATCCGTTTTTCACGGATTTGGGTCTTCAAATTTTGGACCCGACGGATCCGGGTCCTGCTGACAAAAACGGATCTGGATCTGGGTCTGGGCCCTAGACCCGGATCCAGATCCGTGGACCCGTTTTTTAATTTTTCCTATTAAAAAAAACTAAAATTGTTTGTTTCTTTATTAAAAATGTTGATAATGTTAGTAATGATAAAGATTAACCCTTTCAAGAGATGAATTTTGGATGCTCATATTATATATAACATCGTTGTTTTTTCACTAGCTCATATGTAACATCGTATATTTTTTTAATGTTTATAATTTTAATTCAAAATATGAGTGTATAAGTTGGTTAATTTGGGGTTGAACTTAATTAATAACCAACAATGTAAGTTTGAAATAATTTTTTTGACCCGAACATTACATTTATTGCAAAAAATTAGGCAAAATATATTGGACCCGTTTTGGACCCGGATCCAGACCCGGATCCGTTGGACCCGATGGATCCGGGTCCGGGTCTTCATTTTCTAGACCCGACGGATCCGGGTCAGATTTGGATCCTATATACAAAAACGGATCTGGATCCGGGTCCATCCGGACCCGCTCCAGATCCGACCCGTTGTCATCCCTAATTACAAGGATACAAGGTAGTTGGCGGCTTTGATTTAACTTGAACTTTGTAAGACTGAAGGAGCTCATTGAAGCCGCAACATGGTAACAGTGTTACCTATATACAGGGGCGGAGCCAGGGGGGCTGGCGGGGGCCTTGGCCTCCCCCTTGGCTCAAAATATTAGTTAAATTTGCTCCTCATTGTCATTAATTTTGGTGTAGAGGAGTTGGTTTTTTCCATGTAATAGTATGCAAGTTGTCAAGGAATCAAATCTTATAGCCAACAAAATTTGTGTTTTTTTTAATGTAAATGTAATACATATAATCTTGGTCCCCCTCACTTAGAAATTATGGCTTCGCCACTGCCTATACATGGATTTGTGAGCTATGTATTCCAATTTTGAGCAAGTACAGTTGTGTAGTAAACCACACTCAAATATTTTATTGGTCTTTCAGAGTAAACCACACTCAAATATCTTAATAGTCTGTTAGAGTAAACCACACTCAAATCTCTTATTGGTTTTTCAGAGTAAACCACACTCATATCCAAAGGAGCAAAATCATGCTCGAATCAACTCACAAACCTTGTCTCACGGCACAAGGAGAACCAAATATATCTTGTCTCACAACACAAGAGAGTCGAAAACGTTTTTTTTCATTGCCAAACATGGCTTTTCATCATCTCTATTAGTCTATTGGAGATGTATTACGGAGAAAACTAACTCACATACTCCACTAACCAAAAAAATTCAAATTAAAGAATAGAAATTTCAAAGAGTATTAATATAGCGGAAGCAAATTATACAAATTCTACCGGTGGGTTTAACTTTCTAACCCAGCTCTGATACCATGTTAAATACGGGTCTGGGCCGCATCCGTCACGGGAGAATGCAAGTCTACCACTTTACAAGACTAAGGAGGTTCCACCTCAAAACCATATGGCAATGAGGGAAGTAGCCCCTTAGCCTTATATTGTGGTGGTAACTCTTGAATTCTTTCAATGTGGGATTCCATTACCACTTCATTCCCCCTTAAGTGTATAGTGTTTTTAGTGTGGGACAAGAGAATGCTCACATATGGGTTGTTTATGGGCTCAACACTCCCCCTCACATGTGAGGTGTCCATAGTTTTTGGCCCAGTATACTTTAGCCAGTAAGGCCCCAATCGTGAGATCGTGGGCCTGGCTCTGATACCATGATAAATTAGAGAGAAATAGTGAATAGAATGACTTGATTATTATTCATCAATAGGTAAAGCTACAAACATAAGATAGGAAACAATATTCCTGAAAAATATACCATATATCCTAATAATATATTTTCTAAATAATATCTTAACATAAGATAATACTAAATATATTATTCTCATAACAATATCTATACGGAAAATATATCACATATATTTTCCGATATATCATATCTCTAACAAGTATTATTGAACTACATTTTTTTTTGGTTGGAGATGCACGCGTACCAGTATGCACCAACGTGGCTCCACCGCTACGATTGTGCTTGGTGTGAAGCTAGTGAGAAGACTAGGCTTTGGTTATTGATAATAGTCTAAAGGGATAGATTAATTATACTTCTTCCGTTTTGTAAGTATATCTTTGTTCACATAATAAATATCCAACATATATAACATTACTTCTAAAACTTGATTTTATAGAGTTGTGTTTGAATCACATGGATAATTTAGTATTTTTTTACCCTTTTTTTTCTCTTCCTTTATCTACTACCAAAAAAGTGTATCGAGCCTCTACGATGTAATAATACAAGAAGTTTATAAAACTTAATCTCAATTATAAATTCTATCTAGATGAAGTAACATCAGAGCACCGCAATAACTTAAACCAAAAACACATCTACAACGCAAGAATTAAAGGTTTGCGATTGAGGCCTAATATCATTTTCAAATAGATCAAAATAGAAATTAAGTATCCTTCAAAAAAAAAAAAAAAAAGAATTAAGTACGGTGCTAACAATACGTCCCAATAAGTGCAAATAAATCAAGAGCAAGGCAGTTGCCCTTATATGGATACCATGATCTCACCTCTTGACTTAGAGGAGATTAGTACTTAACACTTAGATATATGATCTAGTTGGAATCGATCTAAAGTCAAGAGGTGAGATCATGGTATTCATTTGAGATATCTAATTTGCTTTTAATTTTAACTACTCTATTAAGTTAGTTGGTACAGTCGTAAAAAAAAAATTTAAAATATAATTGCATGCAAATAAATCTAGTTACAACAAAAGAAAAAAAAAAGAAAAAACCAAATAAATTAAATGTTATACAACCATCCAAATACCAAAATAAAATAAAATAAAATAAAATGTACACTACTCAATTCTGAAAAGTAATTAATCATCAAGCAAAAATAATGTACTTAATCAAATTCTGGAGCAGGAACTTCCTCTGGACTATCCAAAACCCAATCTTCATCCTCATTCAATACCATGCCTTTGTTCTTTTCAACCCACCAAGATGGAGGCACTAAACATTCCTCCTTAAGAAAATCACATGATTTATTCACTAATGCAATACTTCGCTTAATTACGAGCTTAAACTCTTCCTTAACCCCTTGCCAACCATTCACAGCATGTAATATAGCTTGCAAGTTATGCCAATCACTAGGATTTTTCGAGTCTTTAAGAAAACTCGATTTCCTCGTATCAATCTCTAGGTCGATACCTATATTTATGTACCCCAAAAGTTTAAAAGGATAAAGAGGGATCAAATCGATCACATTTCTAACATGAAGAACCTTAAGATTAGTGTATGAATCAAATCTTTTCTTGAAGGCCTTGCTACCAACTTTAGGACATCCGAACACAATAGCCGAAACCGGGATCTCCTTGGTTAGATTCTCAACGACATCGAAAGCAGTTACGACTGATAGTGTTGCACCTAAACTATGGCCGGCGAATGTAATGCTAATGTCTTCGTCTTTGTATTGATCAATAAGTTGGTTAAGCTTAGTCAAAAGTTGTGTCCTTGCACTTAGTTTTGTAAAGGGAGATTTTGGATCCTCGGATGTGTATATTGTGAGCCAACCTTCCATGATTTTTGGTTGATCGTCTTCATCATCGTCTTTGTTATCAGCATTGTCTAATAAAATATAAGATAGAAACAAAATAATCAAATCAAATAATCTAATATTCTTTAACAATGTGACTAACATTTTTATGTGCATTAATGGTACGTTTGAAATACATTTATAAATTAAGAACATTGTAATAAATGTTGTATCTTATATTTTGTTATTTATTAAAGATTTTTCATAATCAAAGTTTCTCTCTCCACAAATCATGAATTTCAATGAGACAAGCAAAAAGAAACGAAAGGAAAAGGGACAAAGGAGTAAAAACAAAAGCATTGTCATATACTCATATGAGTTATTGTAGACATTTGGGTTATTTGGTAGGTAAAGATGAAGGGTCCTATCAAGCTGGAATTTCTCATAATCAACCTGACCCAGGTTAGTGGGTTAGACAATTTGAAAGGATGGGAAAAATAAGGGAACGCCACCTCCAAATTGTCACTAGTGAGGATTGAACCTCCAACCTCATGCTTGGAAGGTGCTCTCCTTTTCTACTAGACCAAGCTTATTTTGGGTAGCGTATTTCACTTATATATTAATCATCATCTTTTGATCTTCTTATTTTTATTATAGACTACACTAGTACACTATATTTTAAAATTATGTGAAATTTCAACGCTATTAAGTTAATATTATACCTAGATTTTTCTTAAAAGTTGGTTGACAACATGACAAGATCCATGAAGGAAAAACTGTTCCTGCCAATAGGATGGTAAAGGTGTTAACATTTTATAGTTGAAGTCATGTAAAACCAGGATAGTGTAATGAATTAATGATATATTGAAATCATAAGTTATTATGATAGTACTCAAAGAATAAAGTTGGAAATAGAAGAGAACTAAGATAATTAAACTCTGTTTTATCAAAGAATTATCTACTAGAGATAATATATATACCAGTCCCCTCGTTGTTTGTTGGTTCCGTTGAATCCACTAATTTGGATGGTAAATCTTCTGCAATTCCATAAAACAATGATGTTACAAATGTAATAATTAAAGCATGTACAAGTGCACAACTATAGGATTTTAAATTTCTACAGAGTAACATTTATTGTTTGTACAAGAACTAAGCTAAGGGGACGACAATGTTACGAGATGATGTGTCAAAAAAAAAATTACAAAATGAGTGAGTGTAAGGAAAAAAAAAAAGTACGGAGTAGATACTTTAAAAAATGAGTAAATTTAATTATGAGTGGGTGTTGTTAAAAAAAAAATATTATCACCGAAACAATGTGTGGTTCCTACAGGCATGGGTACCTTGCATGGTACAGACGTTTTGCAGAAAGAACATCATATATACTTCCTTTGTTTTTATTTACTTGCAATACTTCACTTTTTACGCTTATCGATGCATTATTTCAATAGTTTATATATTTAACGGCTATTTCATGAAATGCCACTGAGCAATTTAAAAATTCACCAAATGCCATCGGACTTTTCAAAATTCACCAAATGCCACCGAGTTTTAAAAAAATTCACAAAGTGTCATTATTGTCTAACGGAGTTAACTCCGTTAATAACAAGGGCTTAATCATGACACATGTCATGATATAATTGGTCTATTTATCTTAATTCATAAAAATAAAAAAAAATAAAACAAAAAATTAAAAAAATCCCAAAAAATTTCCCAGCCACCCCCACCATCACCAAACCGTAGCCCCTGCCCTTATCTCGCCGGAAAACGGACGACCACCACATTAACCACCAAAACTCGGCCGGCCGTCCCTTTTACGCCCCACCCAACCCATCACCGACCCCCAAAACCACCCACACAAACTGCCCCGACCCCAAAAACCAACATCGAGCACGAGCTTTGGCAATAACATCACCACCGCGCAAAACCAGTCATTTCCTCCGCCCTTGAAACGACGAAATCGGCCATAGAATCCGACCATTCTGGATTTCCATGGTCGATTTCGGCCGTTTGAGGGTGAAGGGTTTCCATAGTCGGGTTTTATTTTTGGTTTCCATGGTCGATTTCGGTGGCTATGGTGATGCGTCGTGTTGGTGCGTGAGGTGGTTACGGGGGCTGGGGTGGGGATCACGGCGAGGGTGTCGGGTAGGCGAAGTTCTGTAGGTTGTCGTCAAGGTGCTGGAGTCGAGCAGGCGAAATTGTGGGCATTGCGTGAGACGGTTGCAGTGGCTGGGGTGATTTATCGGGAGGAGGAAAGGGGGATTCAGTGGGGTCAGTCTGGTGGTTATGGTAGTGGGAGGAGGAAAGGGGGATTCAGTGGGGTCAGTCTGGTTGCGTCGTTGGGGCGGGTTAGCTAGGGTGGGTTGCGTCGTCGCCGGTGCGGTTGTTCAGGGCTGGGTTGCGCCGCGGTGGGGACTGGCTGGAGGCGGAGATATGGTGGTGGCAGTGACAGACGGTGGTTGGGGCTGGGTCATGGTGGGTATTTTTTTTTTTTTTTAAGTTTTTTATTAAGTAATTAATTTACTAATTTAATAAGCAACCAATTAGAATACACCACGTGGCATAATTAGCCTTAATGACTAACGGAGTTAACTGCCGTTAGTCATTAATGGCACTCGGTGAATTTTTTAAAAACTCAGTGGCATTTGGTGAATTCTGAAAAGTCCGATGGCATTTGGTGAATTTTTAAATTACTCAGTGGCATTTGGTGAAATAGCCGTATATTTAATTATCAATATGTAAAAATTATAAATGTTAGATGTTAAAATAGTATAAACCGAGATGATCTAACAAGATTCCACAGGACTATATTTTTTCTTAGCTATAAATCGTCAAAGCTAGTCAAAGTGGAGTACATGAATAGTGTAATAGTCAAACTGTTGCAAGTATAAGAAAACAGAGGAAGTACATGTTAAGAACATACAGTTATGATGAAAAGAACATACTTTTAAAGTATAATGAGCATATGCCTAAATTAAAAAGAACATATTTGTACCATAAAAAAGTGAAAAGAACATGCGTCCATGTTCTTTGTAATGTATTTTTATTTATGATATAATGTTCATTGCTTATTGTAAAATGTTTTTTGAATTTTGTCTTAAAATTATGATGGTATATATAAGTAATGTTCATTACATAGTATAAATTATCATGTTTTTTTTATTAATGTTATAGATGTTCTTTAGATAAAAAAGAAAAATAGAAAATTGAATGTTCTTTAAAAAAAATTGATATATGTTCTTTACAAAATAATTATATATTCTTTACAAAACAGATACATGTTCTTTCTGTACCAAGCAAGGTACAAACTGTTGTACCTTAAAATTTTCATCACCAAAATAGTAAAAATAGATGGTGACAAATAGGGCTTAGTTTGAGTCCAAAAGGCTTATAACTAAATATAGAGTACTACTTATTTGGAGTACGAATTGAAAACTCCAATCACAATCATAGATTATCCTAGAAGATTATCTCTCGAAGTCCCAAAAACAATTAGAAGATTATCCTAGAATCACCTACAATTAAAGTTATAGTTTGAAGTTTATCAAAATAATAAAAAGTTGTATTTTGAAAAAGACGTGTCATTACATCATATGGTATTCAATTTAAAAAAGTGTCACTTAATTGAGCTAAAGCCACAATCCTAATTAAATCAGTATATGTACCTCTTACCATCTTATATGTATTAATTTCTTAATTTAGGAAAATTTTACAAGAATATTTTAACCTTTGTCTCATTCTCCTAAAATAATCCAACCTTTCGATTAACCTTGAATAATCCTAAGTTTACTATATACTAGATATAAGCCCGTGCAATGCACGGTTTTTAAATATTTCATTTTGTATTTTTTTTTTGGTAATTTCTTAATATTTTTTTGTTTTTATTTTCTATTCTATTATTTTAACATTAATTTAAGGTAAAATATTTTGTTAAGTTTTAAATTATTCTTATTCAAATTTAACGTATATAGAACTTGAATTTATAAATTGAAATAAATATTATCTCATTCATCACATAGTTAGATAAAATCATTAAATCAAAATATATTTTTTTAATTTCTAATTATTTATTAAAATAATATAAATCCTAATGTAAAAGATAATATAAAAGATAATTTTTGTTTTTTTTTCATAATTTAAATCTTAAATTACTAATTTTTTGTTTAATTTATTTGTAATTTATTAATGCACGGTTTTAAATATACATAATTTTTTCTTAAATGGCAACTGAAAATTAAAATTCTAGATTAATACTTCCTCCGTTATTTTATTATTGCACCACTTGGCTTTTCAGGAAGTTTCACAAATATTGCACCATTTCCTCTTCAGGAAAAAAATTATTTGTGTTCACACTACAAATACCCAACATATCCTTGCTTTTTCACACTTACTTTTTAATTTATCAATATGTCACATGGGCAATTTTGTATTTTTACCTTTCTCTCTCTTACTTTTTTCCACTATCAAAATATTTGTACCCAACCCCTATGGTGCAATAATAAAAAAAAGGAGGAAGTATATAAATCTAATTTTTCATTGGTCGAAATATTACTTTTGCTTATGCACGAATTTTTATATACATTTTGTACATAAATATTTTTTTGGTGATCTCTTAATTTTTTCTTGCATTATAAGTTTTAAAATTTTATATGAAAGTATCATATCATCAGATATTTACATAGAACCATTAACATCAAATGATAATTTATAGTTTTTTTAATAATATAAATCCTAATATCTAAAGATAATTTTTAGTTTTGTAACAAATAAAAATGATAAAATTTAGTGTTCTTAAATAATCAAAATCCTAATAAGTTACTATTCGTCGTTTTTACCTACGTGCCAAAAATTTAAAATTTCATTTGTCGCTTTTGTTTAGGTGGCGAGTGATTTTTTTAATTCTAAATAAAATAGAAATCTAAATTTTAATTGGTAAAAAATATACCTTTTCTTATGTGGCACTCTCAATGATCTCCGAAAATGCCTACTTTATTTATATATATTAGATTAGATTAGATTTTCTCCTAGCAACCCCAGTAGGTCACCTTACCCTTTTCAACCGGTTACCATCCACGTGGCAATTTCTGATTGGTCAAATTTTTATTTTTAATTTAAATAATAAATTTAAATTCTGAGTTTTATTTTTATTTTATTTTTTTAAAAAAAAAAAAAAACTTCTATCTCCTTCCCCGACCCTCTTGAAAAAAAACAACCACCAACATCACCACTCACCACAACATCCATGACCCACCCACAATTGAAAACAACACCCACAACATCAACAGCTAATGGCCGCCCAATTCAGCCTAAAATTCAATTGAGAGGGAGAAAAGAGAAGGAAATTGGTGGGAGTTGGGGTTTCGTGTTCTGGGTAGGTAGAATTGGGGTTTCGGGTATGGGTTGGGGTGGGTTGGGTTGGTGAATTCGGGTATGGCCGTATACAACTAGGTGGGATTGGTGGTTGTGAGTCTGGTGGGAGTGGGTTTGGGTGGGGTTAGTGGTGGCGGAGGTGGTGGTGGCTAAGTTACGGGCTAGTTGACAGGAAGAGGAGGTGCTAGTGGGGCGGGGTGGTTGATGGGAAAATGGGTTAGGCTAACAGTGAGGTGAGGTGAGGTTGTGCACGGTGGTGGCAAGGTTGAGAGAGGTGAAGGAGCCATTGTTAATGGCTGGAAGCTTGAAATAGTGTTGAAGAGGGGAGAAGGAAGAAGGCAGGGGAAATTAATCAAGGAAAAAAAAAAAATAACCTGAAGTTCAAGTAACCGGTCAAAAAGGCTCAGTAGTAGTAAACTTAGAATTATTTAAGGTTAATTGAAAGGTTGCATTATTTTGGGAGAACAAGCTAAATGTTGATTATTCTTGTGAAATTTTCCTATTTTTTATTTTAGCCCATGTTTCTAACTATTCCAAATCGTAAATAAGAAACAATAACTTAATCAAATACAAAGTAATTAAATTAAAACAAACTTTTAAAAACAGGAAATTAAAGTAGCACAAAAAACTCATACCAGCAGGAACACCATCATCATCTTGATCACTTAGCAAAGGTTTAGCAGACTGAAGTTTAGCACCAAGAACATCAACCCACTCATAATCTCTAATAGTCCCTCTCCAAGCCACATAAATCTCCCTCCTTCCACTCTCCTTACTCACCTCATCATTCGATACGACGACATATCCAATCCAATTGGACTCCCTATCCCACTTCTCACGTGATCTCGACCTCAGCAGAAACGCCTCAGGCACACCAACACGTGCAGTGGCATACAAAAACCCAACAACCTGAAACTTATCCAGCACCACCAGGAAAAAAGGTCTTCTGTAAGATGTCTGACTTAGCGTAGCGACTGGCACCGCAGTAGGCGGAGTTAGGGTCGTTGATGAAGGAGTCGTAGGTAACTTGACAGAAGTCGCCACAACGAAGGATCAGACGACGGAGATCGTCGTTGAGTGGGTCTAGAAGACCTTCCCAGTTGTTGGACCCTGTGAGATGGTTCCATGTTGGACCTCCTTGTGAGAGTCCTAGCTCTGGTAAGTCTGATTCGGATGCCATTTTGATGGATCAGATGAAAAATATTTGAGAAATATGAATATGATGAGTTTTGGGTGATGGAGGTTCTTTTTTTAGAAAAAGGTTGGATTTGTTTTGGATTAGGTAAGGCACTAAAGGAGTAAGTGAAGTGTGTGGAATTGTTGAAAAGTTCGGTGCATTATTGTTTAATTTGTCGGAATGTTGGACAATAATTATTAGAGAGTACGTTTTAGATTAATTACTACTCTTTTTTTTTAAATTGTTTTCGATTAATTGCAACTTAAAAAAAAAATGAGTATATAATAAATATTGCATATTCATTGTGAAGCTGCGTTAAAAGTGAATAAAAGTTATCTTTGAAATGAATAAAAATTACCCGAAATGTATAAAAATGTCACCCGCCCTATACATACAAATGATGCAATACATGTTGAATGACTAAAAATCAAATATTAGTGATTGAATTACCCGTATAAAATTTTCATTGTTGTCTACTTAATTACATAAAAATCGTATCGAATTTGGGAGGCAAGAAACGAACTGATCTTCAAGAAAACCAAGCAAAATGCTTTGGCCACTATTAAAAAAAGGAACAAAAAGTGGCTTCTTACAAGAACAACAACATTTCTAGTGATGTGGCAGATGCTACAGACTCAGACAATGATTTTCCTCCGGGTTTTGAAGACAGAGATGAAAGGAGTAACAAGCATTGCCATAATACTACTGTGAAGCTTGTTGCAGGGAATTGTGAATGCAGGACAGCTACTCTGGGTTTAAAGAAAGCAGGATGCAGGGAGAACACCATATGGACCTGGGTGCTCAACAACACTGATGGCTCTTCTTATCAAGGAGAGGCTCCTATGCAGACAGCAGATAGTGTAATCTCTATGTTTGATCTGTTACAGGTATTAGCTTAGCACTGGAGAAGCAGCTGTGACACTTGGAGGTGATCACTCAAGACATCAGACTTACCAAATGGGTGCAGGGTGATCTAGCAGGTGCTTTATATGCCAGGGGAAAGCTCAGCAAATTACAATCCTTTCTACCTCTGTTTCACTGTTTTAGTATTAGCTATTATAAGGTTTCTAGGGACTAATCTCCCTTTTTCCCGGCTGTCAAAAAAATATAAAAAAAAAATCGTATGGAATTCAAAGTTTTCTCAAAAAGACAAAATGATACCCCAAAGTGGCTAAAATTTACCCTTATACAGCTCGTTGACACTAATATGGTTCTGTTTGGCAAAAGTAGCGGTAGCGGATAGCTTTTAGCGATCGAGTAGCGGGTAACTGTTAAGGTAGGGAGTAACGGTCAATTAGTAGTGGATAGAGGTTAACTGTCAAAGTAACGGTAGATAGTATGAGTGTTTGACAAAAATAACGGTTGCAATACTAAGATATATTTCGTATCAAAATTCGTATAAATATTGTTTAAAAAGTAATAAAAATTTGTCAAATGCTACCCGCTACTATTTTTAACGTTTCAGAAAAGCTACTTAAACGCTACCTCTATTGCTAACTACTACTAGAATCACTACCTTACCAAACACTCAAATTTTTTCTACTAGTGTTTTGACTAGTCAAAACGCTAATCGCTACCTCAAACGTTACTACCAAACAGGACCTATTACTACAAACCGAATGTACCCCCAAACTTTTATATAATATTCCCTTTGTTCCTAAATTGACATAGTCTCATCCTAAATAATCCGACACTTTCCTTACCTCTACTCTCTTCTAACTTTTTAATTTAGGTTTCAATAAATCTATGCACATAGTGTAAATGTCCGTGTCATCTCCCTATGGCGGAGTTGTTTTTGTTAGAGGCCTTATTTAAGATCAATATTTGTCTTTAGTTTTCTAAGTTTTTTTGTATTGAAAACAAAAACCAAAAAAATCTATTATTAATTTTTAAAATTATCATGATTTAATAAGTTTGACCAGTTTTTGTTTTATTTTATGACATACTACCTCTGTTTTGCATTACTCGCCACAAAGAGTAGTTTTGCGGACTCCTAGGCACAAAGTTCATAAGCATAGTTATTGAAAAATAAGGGCATATATTTAAGTATTAATCCAACCAAAAAAAAATTAAAACAAATTCAGCCAAAATTAAACTAATAATCCACCACCAACAGCTCCACCCAGTAGCACTGAAACCACCCACTGCACCACCACCACACAACAACACCTAAACCACCTACCACCACCACACAACAACACCTAAACCACCCACTACCACCAGACCACCACCCAATACAACACCAAAACCGCCAGGCACCACAAAAAATCGAACCCATGCACCACCACCCAGCCGCAGCACCGAACCTACCATCGACAAACCCCACGATTTGAACCTACCACCTACGATCTAAAATCATCGACGAACCCCACGATGTAAAACCACCGATCTAAAAATCACTCACAATTTAAAATTGTTTAGGGTAAAAATACCCCTTACACGTGGTCCAATCTCATAGTGACACGTGTCCCAATCAAAGGGTGACACGTGTCCCAATGGGAAGATGACAGCACGTGTAATAAGCTCACAAAGAGCACTTCGAATGAGAGAAAAAAGGATATCTTACATCAGGGCCCAAATCCCGAGATTCTTGTTGAAAGCCGCAAAACGGCGCCCCAGGTGACATGTGTTAATACCTGATTACGCAGTCAATCAAGACACGAAAATTTAGGGCACAAACCCTAAAGAGGCACAAATTCCCACCCCAATAAATACCCCATTCATTTATGATGGGAGGGGTGGATTGTGACATAATATTCAATAGAGCACCTAAGAGCTTCAGCCTCTTTCTCTACTTTCTCTCTCTACCCTTTCCGTTTTCCGGTTACTAACTTAACCGTCGGAGGCAAATATTCCGGTGACGGAATATTCGTTGTTTTGCAGGTGTCAAGCCTCATTGCCAGCAAGAACGTGACCAGTGTCCCGAGGGATTCCAAAAAAACCTCGAAACAAAAACCACCCACGATTTGAAATCACCGATGAACCCACCGATTTGAAACCACCCACGATATGAAACCACCAACCTACCATTGACGAACCCCACCGAAAACCACTACACCGATCTGAACTCACCGCTCTGAACCCACGAGCCCACCATGAAAATGGGATTGGCGGAGAAGAGAGAAAAATAATGGGGATGAGGGTGAAATTAATTAATCTTGGGATTAGTGCAATGAGATTAGATTTGTAGTTTAATTAGGATGTATTTAAAAAAAGTAAGGGTAATTTTGTCATTTCGCGGTTAAAAACTTACTAAAAAAGGAAAAAAAAAACATTTATTGCGAGTATTGACAAATGTTACGAGTAATGCGAAATAGAGGTAGTATATTACATAATTTAAAAAAAAAAAACTTAAAAAACAACGATACCAAACGAACCCTTAAGTTTTTTGTTTTTCTTTAGGCTTTTTTGTGTGTTAGGCTAAAAAAAATTCATTTTTTGCCCTATTATCAGATTGTTAGTAAATATTTATTTGAGATCACAATGATTGTCAATTTTCAAATACGTGTGATCAAATTAGAAAAAAAAAATCATCCTTATGACCACAACAAATCATTAGACCCATCACTCTAAAAAGGTTGTATATTCCAGCAATTGGTGTGACAAATATATCACAGTTTAAGCTCTATTCAACGATTGTATGTAGCTTTGATGAAGGAAACACTTGTAGTTAATTTCAATTTCATTTGTAGATCCGGTATGACCTTTTTTTAATGGATAATATAATCCAAAAGTATCCGAGTGTGAAGGGGGAAATAAAAACAGACTTCTTCCGTCCCATAATATAGTTCCCGTTTTTCTATTTTGGAGAACCAAAATGTTGTTCCTGTTTCTATTTTTAGATGATATGTAAATACCATTATAGCCTCACTTTTTTAACTTTATTCACTGTACTTCCTAATTTATTCTTAAATTTTGTACATACCTTATACTTTTTTCAATTTTTTCTTTCTAACTTAATTTATCTATGATTGAACTTTACACTTTTATTTTTATTTTAAGACAGACAGAGAAGGTAGGCACCCCACTATTCAGAGATTCTAGCACTAGTAGAAAAATATAAAAAGGCACCGCTCAATGGCCACCGATTTTCGAAAACTCATGGCTTAAAAAATGGGCGGGATTATATATATTTAAATTGCCACCGGTTCAAACTGAACCGGTGGCATAAATGGTAAAGGCCACCGGTGGCTTTGTTAAAAAAAAAAAAAACGCGCCTCATCTCTTAATTATATTAGCTTAGCTATTCTTCTATCTTCTCGTACTCTCTCCTTTGTTTTCTCCCTCTTCTCGATTTCTCCGTCTCCTCTCTCTTCTCTCTGCTCAAACTTTCCTTTCTCTCTCTTCACTTGCCTCCTCTTGCTCCATCTACCGCCGCCCCATCTACCGCCGCTCCACTATTCTTTCTTTCACTCCTCCCTTGGCAGCACTAATGGGGAATTCAGGATTTGAGGATGACGGCGGTTGTGAATGTTGTCACCACCATCGTAATTGACAGTCTATTTATTTACTGGTGCCAGATCTTTGCAGATGTGGTGGGATTCTTCACGAAGGTATGTGCTCTTCGATTTGAGATCTAGGGTTTCTGATTTTTATTTACTTTTTTTTTCCACTTTTTTTGTCTGAAATTCGTTATTACTGTTCAATTTTAAGCTATAATGCTCTTCAATTTTGTGATTGTGGTGTAATATTTGGATTAGCTTATAAATATTGTTATAGCATATTAGTCAAATTTGATAATTTCGTGATTAATTTGCTAGTTTCGTGATTATTTTGCCGGTTTATAGAGTTCTATTGGTTATATGCCGATATGCTTCCGCTGTTTGCTTGCATTGTGTATATTTTGCAATTGATGTGTTTTGCAATTACTTCGATAGAATATAACCCGAGTTATTATGATATAATGCTGCTATTTGATTAATTTGTGATTAATTTGCTAGCTAATGCTAATAGTATAGTAATTGTGATGCTGCTGCTGGTGCTGCATGTCATTGCGTTATTCGCGTAGTGTGAAATTCAACCTTTCATTACTAATATTAAAGATTTTATGTGTTTTTTGCAGGCTATTACTTCAACTGGAACAAAGAAAGGTGAACTGTTTTTGGTGATGTGAGTACTCAGGTGAAAAACAACAATGTCACAGCTGATATCAAAGTAGACACCGGCTCTAATGTGAGTCACAATATTGCTGGAATTTGTTGGATATGATGTTTTGATTCTTGAAGTATTCTAAGCTGTGATCTATCTTTTTTTTACTTGAGATTATATTAATTTGGTTTTTTTATATCCCGGAGTATAGTTATTGTTGTTAATTGTACTGTTTTATGAAGAGTGTAATTATGAATGAGTTGTCATGGTGATAAATTAGTTTTTTTTTTTGTCTAGATTGAGTTGTCGCATCACTAGCTTGAAAGTCAGCGTTGAAGTCTTGACTAAATGATTGTTACTTAGAGGCTTCTTTAGAAAGACTACTGCTATTTGCTGCTTGTCTGTTTCTTTGATTTTTACTCAAGTATTGAGGATGACAAGTAACAGATAGTTACACTTTTAAAAGTATCTTCAATTCACCGTTACAAGTCTTCTATGTTGTCATTGTCCTTTGGAAGGAAGATTTAGTTTATTTTTGAACTTAATTTAGCTTTGTGTGATTCGTGCATACTGTAGCTTGGTTGGGGTTATGTTGTGATGAGGTTGATGAACATGTTCTCTTCACGGCACCAAGGTGATTAAGGTGACTGTGGTCGCGATTCGCCAGCCCACTCCATTTCTCTATCTCTTCTTGAGTCCTCTGCTTAAATCCGAGAATAAGGTACTTGTATTTTTTTTTCGATTTTTTTTTGGTTGCTGAATTGTGTTTTTAGGGTTAGGATCTGGTTCAGATTGGGCTTCAATTTCCTGGAATTCTGATTTGTTTTGGTTTGAATTGATTTGGAATTGATTAGGTTGTTGTGTTAATGTGTGACAGACATGTTTCGATTGTAATACCAAGAACCCTACTTGTGTTAATGTATTAATAATCTATAAAAAGAAAATTGTGAATTTGGAATACCCTTGATTTTCAGAATTTTTAACTGGGGTTTATTACAATATTTGTATGATCAACTTCAAATGTCAAGTTTATAAATGTAATAATGTCGTCATGAAATTGTGCTGATTTTAGGTACCATCACAAGGAGAGAATGTAACTAATACTTCTCCTCAGGCCGGGGCACCAGACCTTCAGATGTCACGGTCCCGAAATCAGGTAGTTGTGAGACTCTTGTGTATTTGTGTACTATGTAAGGCTGTCCCATTGTTCCCTTAATCCCTTATTATAATTTCACATTTGATATAGTGTTCATACATATTGAATTGGCTCGTAAATGCGGAGTACATAATTGATGATTGTATAATATTGTATAATTTTCTTTTAAATGACAATGCTACATTGATGTATTGTTCATGTGATCTATGGTTTGTTTCGTTTGTAAAAATTTGCTTGGGAGTTGGGATGATTTGAATGTTTTTGCAGTTTTTGAGAAGAAATATTGTGGACATGAACTGCTGGTAACCTGTAATGTGATGGCTTCTTTCTTTCCTTGCTGATAGGCAGATTGAGAGAGTGGAATTTATTGGTTATTTGATTTGTTTATGTTTCAAATGGTTCATGAGTTATCCTCCTCACCATTGACTGGATTAATGCCAGGTTTTTGCTCAAGTTAAAAGAACTGATATGAACACATTTTATTTCTTTTCTTCATTTCTGGTTCATTTTATATGGTCCCCGTAGTAATTAGTAAGGATGATTGAAGTGAGGGGCCATAACAAAGGATTGTGGCTTAGTTATTCTAGTGATTGGGAGATTTCTTGATAGTGTTATCTAGAATATTAGACAATTTATCTATCAGTACTCTTTATGGTTTTCCGGTTGAATAGGTTTGTTTTGGTAAGGGAAAATAAAAAGCTTAACTATAATTTTGACCTGTAGAACTACTTGAATATGTTTGTTTTTGGTTGTTATTGCACACCAAGATATGTCGTGTTTCAGTTTCTTGTAGTATAAGGTTGTCTTAAACTCTGTCAAAAAAAAAGGTGGTCTCAAACTCTGTCAAAAAAAGAGCAAGGGAACATCTTCATGCTAATTGATTCAGGCTTTGATAGAATTAGTTAGTCTGTTTACCAGATTTATGTATCTTGATTTCCTTGATTTCTTTTTAAGATTTATTTTATTTTATTGGAATCAACTATTATCATCATCTTAATCACAGGTTCCATTGTTCAAGTTTGAATTGCAGAACATCCTCGCAAGGCTGCTGCTGCTGCCTCGCAAGGCTGGGTTGCTGTTGCAGCTGCTGCCTCACAAGGATAATGGCAGACCCTTCGTTTCTGCATAAGCTTTTGTTCGAGCAGTTTGTCACTATAGCTTGTTCTGTTCGGTCTAAACTGAAAAACCGGAAGGGCAGGTATAATAGTGATTGACTCTTTCATAAGTTCCATTCCCTCTGATGTAACAATCTCATTGCTTACAATGTCAATCATCAAACAACTGTCTGACCAAAGTTTTTGTGTTTGTTTGTAACAGAATAAAGGAGGAATGGAATTTAGCACTTATAAATGTACTCACAGTAGTAGCGTGCACGCTCCTTGCTGCTCATATGCCAATACCTTCAGCTCTGATCTACAGAACAGACTGCAGAAGCTCCCAAACAACATATTTGAAGCAAGTTATCGTTATAGAGAATTTGATCTGCAGAAAAGAGTACTGTCTTTTTTATGCAAGGCTGTACAATTTAGTTTAGTGGGATTTACAGCAGGGGCACTTCAGAGCGCCTTGTTCATGTTCATGGCGTTGTTCTGCTACTGTGCAGCCTCTTTGTTTGTAACCTGGTATTTTATTTTATTTTTTTGGACAAAAATTGTAATATTACATCATTTTTTTATAAAAATATGTAAGTTTATGTATATGTTAGTGTTTTTATATCAATTTAAGTGAAAAAAAATGCAAAAAAAATTTTTTTTTTATTTTTTTTTTGCCATTATTGGCACCGGTTTTGAACAGGAACCGGTGCCAATAACCTTTACCAAAAAAAGCGCCAAGGGTTATTGCCACCGGTTAATCGGTGGCAATACTAGTTTTTGCCACCGGTCTTGAACAGGTGGCTTTGCATCAGACTATTGCCACCCCCCCAAATGCCCACCGGTTCAAAACCGGTGGCATAGGGGGGTTTTGAACCGATGGCCAAATGCTTTTTTCTACTAGTGTAGTCTTAACAGCCAGATTGTGAGCTAAAGACACATTCCTTTTATCTAGCTTAAGACATACTAGGTAATCTCTCTTTTCAGCCTCTCTTCTTATATCTTGGACTAAAATTTTTATGTCTTCCTCCGCACTGCTTTAACCACTTGTGAAGAGTCCGACTTGATGTTGAAGCTTGTTGGCACCTGTTTAACTGTCTGAAGGATAGCCGTAGCTTTAGTCTGTGGAGGGGATGCTGCAAAGACTCTAGCTGCTCCTTGGATATGTCTTAGATGTTGGTCCTCTGCAACCCAGGCTATGGCTGATTTCCACCCCCTACCTTTAGCTCCTTTCTGCTCCTTCCAAGCCGCATCAACAAAAATGCTAATGATTGGTCCTGTCGATGCTTTTCCTATCTGCCAAACTACTAGGAGGCTGCATCCCGCTCCTGGTCTCTGCTCCTTGCTGCAGAGGGTCTTTTCTCTTCCTTGGATTTTCCCCATTCCTGAGCGTGTAACTGTGTTGCCTCAATGATCCTTGGGGGGTTGACACTCACGCCTTTGAAGATGATTCCATTGCGATGTAGCTAAATTGCCCACAAAATTGCCACAAAATTCACTAGCACTGTAGGACTCTCCTGCAAATTATCCATGCAATAGCTAACCAAATCCGCTGCCCATTCCCTGCAAGACAAATGATTGGCTGATAAAGAATTAATTCCTAGAGTGGAGGCTAGCCACATCCTCCTGGAAATTTCACAGTGCATAACACAGATGGTTCATAGTTTCAGGCTCCTTTTTGCAGAGGACACAACTCTATTCAATTCTTATACCCCTTTTCCCAAGATTTTCTTTGGTAGGGATAATATTATGTGCTAGCTTCCACATGAATAGCTTTATTTTAGGTGGTAGTGGTGATCTCCACCATTTCTTCCAAAACAACTTGTTGTTTGGCCTCCAAGCTGTTTCTCATTGGTTAGCAATTTGTAGCCAATATCCAGACTTGAATGTGTATTCTCCTTGCTTCTCTAGAATCCATCCTCTGTCTTCTGCTCTGAAAGGTGGATTGAAAGGATCTCCCTAGCTGTACTCTCTTCAAAAGAATTCCAGATTAGTCTTGCATTCCATCTTTTGTCTGATGTTATCAGATCACTCACTTTTCCTGGTGCATTAACTACTCCTTGCTTGACTTTGATCTTCTTTTGTTTTACCCAAATATCCTAATCCACAAGAGTATTTCTTCCATTCCCTATCCTTCTTCCAATGCCTGACGTGAGAAAGTAGGCTGCTTGAACCAGACTCTTAGCTGCCCAAGAACCCCTTTTTAACCTTTGAGACTTTATTCCCAGGCTCACTGGATCCTTCCCATACTTTGCCATGAACATTCTACTGGCTAGATTATTTGGGTTCTTATACATTCTCCAACTTTGTTTCATGAGGAGGCTAGTATTGATATACTCTATGTTTTTAAGTCCAACTCCTCCTTCGTTTTTATGTAGCTGCAGTACATGAGATCTTCTCCAACTTAAGTATCCCCCCTCTGAACTAGATCTCCACCAGAACCTGGTGATCAGGGCATTAGCTTGCTTTATTAGAAGAAACTTGTTGGTTCCCCATTAACTAAAACTGAGTAGGATACTGAGGAAATACACTTCTTTATCAACATCCTCCAGGTTAAAGGAAAGAACATCTGGATTAGAACCTTATCCACAAAGTCCTAGGCTACTCTGTCATAAGCCTTACTTATATCTAACTTGAGAATAGCTTAAAAAATGCCACCCTTCTTTCTATGCTTGACATGATTCAGAATCTCATGAGCCACAAAACAGTTGTCAATCATAAGTCTGTCCGGGACAAAAGCATTTTGGAAGCCTCCAATAATGCTAGCTAAATTACCCTTAAGCCTATTCACAAAGCACTTGGAGATGATTTTATAAAAAGAATTGCATAGGCTTATTAGACGGAACTCATCTACTTTTGCAGGTTGCTTCAATTTGGGGATCAAATTTATAAATGTTTTATTTTCCTCCTTAAGCATATTACATGTTCTGAAGAAGTGTTGGACTCCTTTGATGATCTCCTTCTTGATTGCCATCCAGTTCTCCTGGAAAAAAAGTGGAGGGGCTCCATTCGGACCTGGAGACTTCAGGGGATGAGGAGCAAACACTGCTGCCTTTATTTCTTTCTCTAAAAAAGGCCTTTCAAGCCACAAGATTTGATCTGAAGTTAGCTTAGGGATGTCTTGTAGCCATTCTTTGATTAGGCCATCTCTATGATGGGTCTCCTCCATGGAACGTTGAGGACCTTCATACATTGCAACAAAATGGGAGAAAAATTGATTAGACATAGCTTTCTTATCTGTGGCCCACTCATCTTGGGCGTTCTGTAAGGCCCTTATCTCCATCTTGGATGCTCTTTGTTTCACACTTTTAAAGAAGAAGGCAGTGGACTGGTCCCCATACAAATTCCACTTGGATATGGCTCTTTGTTTCCAAAAGATCCACTTCATAGTAGCTTCTTCCTCCAATAATTTCCTTTGTTCTATCTCGACCCCTCTCTGAAGTGCATCTATATCTCCCAGCCTTTGGGCAACTTCAAACTGTTCTTGCACTTTCTGTCAGTTCCCTACCTCATGGGTATTTTTATAGCGTAGGAACCAATGTTTTAGCTCTTTTAAGCACCTTGAAATCCTTCTCTGGGCACTAAACATAGGATATCCTTGCACGTTTTGTGCCCAAGAAGAATTAACTAGCTCCTTCACCTCCTCCAACTTCATACACCAGGCTTCCATTTTGTAGGGTACATCTTTTATTCCTTTTATGTTCTAGTTGGAGGATCAGAGGGCCATGGTCAAAAAACATGATTGGGAGGTTCAACATAATGGCATCTGGGAAAGTTGCTCTCCATTCATTATTTGCATAAGCCTTATCCAGTTGTTCATAAATTGGATCCTCTTTCCTATAATTACACCATGTGTATTTAAGTCCTGTGAATGGTACCCCAAAAATTTTGTTATCTATTGTCCAATTCACAAACATGTTTAAACCAGGGATACAATCTCTCCCCCCTAGCTTTTGGTCAAGAGAATCCAATTAGTTGAAATCTCCTAACAACACTGTTTTTCCTTTATATTTAATCATAAGTTCATGCAACTTTAACCACACTTCTTCCCTAGATTTCAGATAAGGACTACCATACACACAGGCTATATAATATTTAACACCTCAGGTAGATTAATAGAGCACAAAATGACAAAAGGGTGGACTTCCACCACCTGTAGACACACCCTATTCGACCAGCCTTGGAACAGACCTCCTTTGCTGGCATTAGCATTGCACCCCGTACTTCCTACAAATCCCATTCTACTAAACATGGTGATTAAACTTTCAAAATTACATTTAGTTTCACTTAAGGAGACAACATCTACATTTATCCTAGCCGTTAGTGATCTAATTACTGGGAAAATTGGGGAGTTTAGATCACTCACTCCCCTACAATTCCACCTTAGGACATTCATTTTCCACCCAAAGGTTGTTGGCCAACCGCGCCTTCTTCATTTGGAGCAAAGGGATCCTTTCTCGAAACTTCTCCATCCGAGTCCATTTGGTCTTCTTTCGCTGCTATCCTGAGCACTTGTATCTTTGTGGATGATTTTCCTTCATCAATCTCCATGAGCTTCTCCCACAAGTCATCATCTTTGCTAACCCCAAATCTGAAGTTGTCGCACACCTGCTGCACATGATCCAGTTTGCTCCTTTTCCCCTCCACCACTCCTCCTTCTTCACCTTCAGCTGTCCTTTTCACTTGTATGTATCCATTTTGAACACTCTTTTGAGATCTTCCTCTACACATGGACTCCAACCCTTCCTTCTTGTTCCCTTTTCAGAAAACCTACGACCCTTCCTTCTCTTGAACAACATCTTCTTTTCCTCATGAGTGTGGTATTGTTGCTCAAAGTCCGAGGATTCATCACTGGATGCTATTTCCATTTTACTCAGGTTTAGAGCAGGCAACAATGAGTCAGAGGAAATTGAGGAGGGTGCTGTGTTGAATGATTCAACAGATGCTGGAGAGCTTAACTCTCCCTCCATGTTCAGATTTTCCTCTCCCATTTCCTCTGAATTTGAGGAGGTGTGAGCAGTGGTCACTGCCACTCCTTAAAGTTTAGGCCAACCATGAGCTGGGTTTCTCTGTGAAGATACTGGGATGTCTAACACTTTTTTTGAGGTGATTGTGTCATAAGAGTTTGAAGAGAAACGTATGAGTGGGTGGCTTGAAACTCACGGTAGGTTTTAAGTTCCTCCTCGTTCATCATGTTTCTGGGGAAAAAGAACTCAATAGTTTTGATAATAGGGTCAAGGAGAATAATTTTTGGGCAGAAGTGGTCCAAAGAGGGATATCAATAATACTCCATAATGATTAGGGGATTTTGCTCCTACCAATCGGAATGCGCCACGTGGACCAATCAGGTCCTGCCAAGTGTCCCTATAATTGGAACAGCCAGGGCTTCCCACGTGGCACGCGCTTATTCGTCCACCTTGGACCTGTTATGTCAAGACATGTGGCATACTCCATGCCTAATGGAGAAACCGGCCACCCAGGCCCAACTTCCGAGGGAAGCCCAATCGGCCCTAGGTTTACCTAAACCTAGGATGGGCACGTTTCCCAAGGTTATAAATACCTCCCTTAATCCTCATTAAGGGGATCACAAAAAGAGAACAGAAACATTACGGAAAAAACACATTAATTACACACAGTAATAACCGGCTGATCTCGCTAACAAAGCAGATTACCTACGTTAATCACTCTCACCTAGAGAGACCTAATCACTTTAATTTCTGCATTAATTACTCCTTAATCAAGTACTAACTTGACCGTTGGAGGCGGAGCTCCTAGGAGTCTCCGTTATTTTGCAGGTACAGGCGTCCGGTTCCAGTCTCGGAATTGTAACTCTCCCGCAGGACATCAAAAAACCCCGAAACATTTGGCGTCGTCTGTGGGGAGAGTACTTCTGAGATGGCATCCAAGTCTGTACCGACTCCTGAAGAGAGGCATCCCCTAGACGACCCTCAAGTTCAGTCGGACCATGATACCGAAAGTGAATTTGAAGTTGAAGCTCATACAGCTTTAGACGGGACCCTAAGGGCCCGACGTACCCGTCATACCGAAAGGAGGGAACGGGAGCATCTTCAAACAGGAAGCGAGCCAGCAGGCGCACCGCCTGTTCGGCAACAGCCGACTGATGGGTCTGCTCCCATCACAAGGAACGAACTCATGACCTTCATGAGGGACTTCAAGGGAGAGATTCAAGAGTTGATCAACAAGAAGCCGCCTGCTCCAGTCAAGGAGCAGTCGGCCAAGAAACCCTCCACTTCACTGAAGAGGAAGCCAGTTCAAGGGCGAGAGGCGACTCCTCATCCTAAATCTAGGAAGCGGGAGCCACCTGCCCTTGATTTCACAAAATTCCGTTATCCTACAGGAAATAGGAAACCTGTTCGTCATATTCAGGCGGACGGGTCGAAGCAAACATTCACAGATGCTCGGCTACTGCTAGAGCAGAAGAAGAGTGACCGATTGTCAAAGTCGGCCTCTACTTCAAACTTTCAAGACAGTCTGCGAAATGCCTCGATGAGGCATACTCAGTCGTATCATGAGAGTAAGTCAGGCGGCACCTCCCGTCAGTCCGGCTTTCATAGCGACCAGGCGGTACCAAACTTACCATTTGTGCCGCAACAACAGTATTTTTTGCAGCCACCTCCGTTTGGTGGACCTGTAGCAAAAAACGTCCAACCTATGGACTGGCAGCTACGGTTGCTTAGACTTGGTGAACAGCCGTCGGCCTTCTCCAAGGAAATTACTGAAGCCGCTCAGCCGGCCAAAGTGAAAAATGTACTAGTAGGCGCCTATGACGGCACTACTAACCCAGAAGACCATCTGATGGCATTCACCAACCTGATGTACCTTCAAGGATTGGATGATCCCACTTGGTGCAAGTGTTTCCCAGCGACTCTCAAAGGAATCGCACAGCAATGGTTCGGCAACCTGCCGACTGGTTGTGTAAATAGCTTCAGGACGCTTGCTTACTTATTTGCCTCCAACTTCGCCATGAACATCCCTGCGAAGAAAACGACCCTTGATTTGGGAACAATTCAGCAGGGCGAGAAGGAGGGGCTTCGTTCTTACATCAGGCGGTTTAACCTGATGAGAATACAGATTCAAGGGTTACCGGATGAGGTAGCTTATACTGACTTTTTCAGAGGTCTCAAAGACGGGTCTACCTTCAAATTTGATTTGGTTCGAAAAAGGGTGGCGACTCTTCAAGAGGCCTTGATTGAAGCAGAAGCCTATATACAGGCGACTGATCTTTGTACGATAAAACAGTCGGACGGGAAAAGGTTCGACAAAAGAGAAGGACGACAGAAACAGTCGTCAAACAAAGATGAGAAAAGAAAAGAGGTCTGGGCGGCTGATTCCTCTAAACAGCCGGCCCAGAAAAAGAAAAAAGAATTCAAACCATACTCCCCAAAGTATGCGTTTAACAAGGATAACCAGTTTATCCTAAAAGAAATCAAGGGACGGATCTCAATTGAGAAGCCGGTCCCCATGAAGGGTTCTGCAAACAACCGGAACCAAGATAAATTCTGTGCTTATCATGATGATGTTGGTCATCACACCAATGACTGCATCAGTCTCATGCGGTACCTAGACCGCCTGGCTGAGCAAGGTGATCTTGCCACTTATGTCAAGAAATCTACGGGGAACACTTCCTCAAAAAAGCAGTCGGTCAAAAAGAATCAACAGGCCGACAGCTCCGATACAGATGATGCAGTCGTCTACACCATTGCAGGCGGCTTCTCAGGAGGCGGCCCCACTATTAGGGGCAACAAAGACAATATCAGGCGGTTAGATGTAAATTCCGTTCACCAAGAACGGCCGTCCAAATATTCATTTCCTGAGATTGTCATCACTGAAGAAGATCTAGGAGGGGTAAGAGGGCCGCATGACGACCCTATCGTCATTGAATGTAAAGTGGCCAACCAGAGAGTTGGACGAATCCTCATAGATACCGGAAGCTCCTCAGATCTCATCAGTAGCAAATGTCTGTCGAAACTGAAATATCAGACTGATTGCATACATCCGGCCTCCCACCCTTTAGTAGGGTTTGGAGGAGGAGTCTTCCACCCACTGGGACGAGTAGATTTACCCATCCGCCTGGGCGAAAAAGGGGAAGGACGACACATGGTAGTTCGGTTTCTAGTAGTAGAGGAACTCTCGGCCTACAACATGATTCTGGGTCGACCAACCCTGAATAATTCCAAGGCTGTTATAATCCCATCTCTTATGTTGCTCAAGTTTGAGAGGGATAATGGAACAGTCGGCTCCCTAAGGGGAGATCAGAGGATGGCCCGAGAGTGCTATCTCTCGGATGTCAAGCCCACTGTTATGGCCACTGGGTCAAGCGGTGAAAAAACAGACCTTGACAATGTCAAGGAGAGTGCGCCTGTTCAAGAAGCAGGCGGCAAAAAGAGAAAGGCATCCCAGACAGGGGCCGCAAGAAAAGAAAGAAAATAGCAATCATTGGCAGAGGAGCGGTCGGATGAGTTCCGCCCTCAGCCGGCTGGTGAGCATGCGGACCTTATCTTAGACGACTCACGTCCTGACCGAACAGTCAAAGTTGGGACGACTGCTCTGAGAAACCTTGGTGACTAGTTTCACAAACTCTTGAAAGAATACAAGGACATCTTTGCATTCGAAGTCCATGAAATGCCAGGCATTAGTCCTGATCTGGCGGTACATAAACTGGTTGTGGATCCAAAAAAGAAGCTGGTACGGCAGAAGAAACGAAACCATGGCGAAGAAAGAAGTCAGGCGGCAGCCGCCGAAGTGAAAAAATTACTTGATGCAGGGTTCATTCGGCAATGTTACTTCCCAGACTGGATTGCAAATGTGGTGCTTGTTAAAAAGCCGAATGGCACCTGGCGAATGTGTGTAGACTACACAGACTTAAACAAGGCGTGCCCCAAAGACAGTTACCCTCTGCCTAAAATTGATAACCTGGTCGACTCAACAGCCGGCCATGCCTTGATGAGTTTTATGGACGCCTATTCTGGTTTCCATCAAATTCCTTTATGGAAGAAAGATCAGGAGAAGACGGCCTTTGTCACTGATCAGGGGTTATACTGTTACACGGTCATGCCGTTTGATCTTAAAAATGCCCCGGCTACCTTCCAACGAATGATAAACACTGTGTTCTTTGATCAGATTGGGAGAAACGTCGAGGCATACATTGATGATATGATTGTCAAGACTAAACTTCAGAAAGATCATCTGTCGGACCTCCGAGAAACTTTCGCCACACTCAGGCGGCACCATGTCATGCTCAATCCCAAGAAATGTGTATTTGGAGTTGAGTCTGGGAAATTTCTCGGATTCCTTATCAATCAGAGAGGAATAGAGGCGAACCCTGAGAAGGTGCAGGCGGTCATTGACATGCAGTCGCCTCGTACCATCCGAGAGGTTCAGAAGTTAACAGGTTGTCTGGCGGCCTTGGGAAGATTTCTAAGCCGATCAGGCGACAAATGCCTATACTTTTTCCAGGCAATTAAGAAAAAGGCAATGTTTGAATGGGGGCCGGATGCTGAGGCCGCCTTCCAGAAATTAAAAGTTCACTTGCATTCCTTGCCGAGGCTGGTCAGCCCTTTGCCCAAAGAGGTTCTCTACATGTACCTGGCCGTCTCTGATCATGCGTTAAGCGCTGTTCTCCTTGCTGAAAGGGACGGCTGTCAGCTCCCGGTCTACTTTGTCAGTCACGTACTGAAAAATGCCGAGTTGAGGTATCCCCTAGTGGAGAAATTTGGTCTTGCACTCTTCATGGCTGTTAAAAAATTGAAGCCCTACTTTTTGGCACATGCAGTCGTCGTGTATACAGACCAACCTATCAAGCGGCCACTGACCATCATGGATTCGTCAGGCCGAATGATCAAATGGGCCATAGAAATACAGAGCCTCGAAGTTACATTCGAGCCTAGAAAAGCAGTGAAGGGGCAAGCCTTTGCTGATTTTATTGTAGAGATGACTCGTCCTCCTGACTCTCAAGTTCCAGACCAAGTATGGAAGGTATATGTGGACGGAAGCTCTACTTCAAATGGTTGTGGAGCAGGCGTCATATGTCAGTCGCCAGAGGGCGACAAGTACGAGTATGCTCTACGCTTCAGTTTTCAGGCTTCAAACAATGAGGCAGAATATGAAGCTTTACTAGCCGGGATCCACATGTGCAAGGCGGCAGGGGCAAGAAAGATAGACGCCTGTTCCGATTCTCAATTGATAGTGAGTCAGTACAATGGCGAATACGAAGCAACCCATCCGGCCATGATCAAGTATTTACAGGCGGTCCGACAAGCAGTCGGCTCCCTTGAGGATTTCCATCTGATCCAAGTGCCGAGATCAGAAAACAACCAGGCGGATGCACTGTCAAAATTAGCATCATCCGCCTCCTCTGATACTCCTCGAACTGTTTTTTGGGAAGTAATGGAGGAGAGAAGCATCGAGGAAAACCCTATTGGAATCCTAGACAGAAGCTCAACCTGGATGGATTCAATCAGGGCATATCTGACAAACGGTACACTGCCGGATGATACCCAACAGGCGGCAGCACTGAAAAAACGGGCCACCTGTTTTGAAATGATAAAGGGAGAACTTCACAAAAAGGGGTACCTTCAACCCTTCTTAAAGTGTGTTACTCCAGAAAAGGGACGAGAGATACTAGACGATCTTCACTCTGGTTACTGTGCTTCTCATATAGGTGGTAGGATGCTTGCTCAAAGGGCAAGGCGGCAGGGCTACTTTTGGCCTACTTTGGAAGCAGATGCAATGGAGATGGTGAAAAAATGTGACAAGTGCCAAAGGTTTGGCAAACTAATTCACCGTCCGGCTACTGACCTCACTACCATTCACAGCCCACTACCGTTTGCTAAGTGGGGCATGGACATTCTGGGTCCATATACGCCTGCTACAGGCGGAAGGAGGTACATACTTGTTGCCGTCGACTACTTCACTAAATGGGTAGAGGCAGAGGCTGTAAAGGGAATCAAGACGAAAGATGTAATTTCATTCATTTGGAGAAATGTCATCACTCGGTTCGGGGTTCCCATGTCTATGGTTTTTGATAATGGTCCCCAATTTGAGACGCCTGTTCTCAAAAGCTGGTTGGGTGACCAAGGAATTGCAAACTACTTTGCATTTGTCGGCCGTCCACAAGCAAACGGCCAGGTAGAAGCCTTTAATAAAATCATCTCAGACGGTCTCAAGAAAAAGATTGAACGAGCAGGCGGCCTATGGGCGGATGAACTACCACATGTTCTCTGGGCCATTAGGACGACTGAAAAAGGGGCGACTGGAGAAACTCCATTCCTCCTAACTTACGGTGCGGAAGCTGTACTTCCAATAGAACACTACAAGCCGACTCTTCGAGTAAGCTATATGACGAAGAGGCAAACTGGGAAGCCATGCGCCTGGCATTAGACTCACTTCCTGAAAAGAGGGGCAATGCTGTCTTGCGCCATGAGATCTATCGCCTGAGAATGACTAGATCATACAACAAAAAAGTACACAGGCGTCCACTCAAAGTAGAGGACTTTATACTTAGAAAAATGGAAGCAGTTGGTAGGGCTAATGAGTCTGGCAAACTAACTCCCAACTGGGAAGGACCCTACCGAATCTATGAGGAAGTCAGGGACGGTACCTACCGTCTGGAAACACCAGACGGACAACCGTTGCCTCGAACTTGGAATGTAGATAATCTTAAGAAATATTTCTTTTGAATGATGTAAATAGTCAAGAGCTACTTAATAAAAGTGCACTTACTATTCAAATTTGTACTAAGAGGGGCACGCTTACTAACAAATAGTTGGCTACTCTCCGTGTTTAATTTTACTTACGAGGGGCATGCCGTCTGTACCTTTACAGTCGGCTACTCTCCATTGAGTTTTTCACTCTATCTTCAGAGGGGCATGCCGTCTGTAACTTTACAGTCGGCTACTCTCCATTGAGTATTTTACTCACAATAGGGGCATGTCGTCTGGGCATATAGTCGGCTACTCTCCATAAGAAGATGGCCGACTGGTTCCAAACACATAGCCACCCCCCTAATACTTAGTTAAAGGATTAGGGCCTGGCCGACCCTGTGCCTAACAGGCGGCTACCCTCCTTTTACTTAGCACCTACGTTCACCAAGAACTTACCAAGGCCACAGGCCGAATGATCAGACCAGGCGCCAAGCCAACTGATCAAATCTACAAAACTAATACGACCTGTCCCAACATCATAGCAGGCGTCCGGCGGCATCCCTCCGGATGAAATTCGTCGCAGAGAGCAGCTCCCTTTTGGGTGGAACATTGCTCTATAAACTAATTACACGGCACCTATACGACTGTCCCCAAGGGCAACCACGTAGCCGTTTTTGAGACAAGGATAACTCTATCACTAACCAAACCAGTGGTAGCAGTTGACATCTGAGTCAGATGACCGCCTGTATTACTTGGGATAAATGCAGGGGGTACCTCTTGAGTTAATAGCCAACAAACATTGGCGAATCAAGGGGTCTAGCCGGCCTCCGCCGCCTGGTACCTCTACTACTCAATCAAGAGTGACGGCGACTGAGTAACTCCAACGTTAACTCATAGTCACTCCCTCAAATTTGGTATGGAACCTAAAAGGTTTGAGTAGCCCGCCTGTTTTTTAGCAAACAGGGGCACTCAAACCACTATTCCTACTAGGTAACCTATTGAGTTAATAGCCAACAAACATTGGCGAATCAAGGGGATCATCCGGCCTCCGCCTGGTACCTCTACTACTCAATCTAGAGTGTGACGGAGACTAAGTAACTCCTATGTTAACTTATAGTCACTCCCTCAAACTTAGTATGGAGCCTAAAAGGTATGAGTCGTCCGCCTGTTTTTAACAAACAGGGGCTCTTAACCACTACTCCTGCTAGGTTAACAAATTATGAGTTAAAAGCCAACATTGGCGAATAAAGGGAAACAACCGGTACCTGCCGCTTGTTATCTCTACTACTCAGTTCCTTGGCGACTAGGTAACACTCATGTTTACTTGGTCAGACCACTTTCCTAGGTTAAATTTACAAATGACAGGACCGCCTGCCTAAAAAGGATCCAGACAAAATAGTTCGAATACTGATTGGATAAATGGCCGACTGATCGTTTATCCTGGAAACAGACAACCAGTCGTCCAGGGGCATAGGCGGCGTACTAACTATGAGTACCTGTCTGCAACGTTCGGCCATGTAAAACAGTCGGTCTAGTGAACAATTGGATATTAGATATGGAATACTTAGACAAATTTGAAGGTAGACCAAAAATTCATTAAAAATAAGCCGGTCATTAAAGAACAGCAAAATATTCAACGCCCCGGCCCCCTGGCCGGGTAATACAAAGCAAACGGCACGCAGGCCGTGGAAAGAATACATAAAGCTTAAGAAGGGGGGCAGTTCAGTATTAGCAGCTGCCGCCTGGTCAGCACTCTTCTTGCTGGACTCGGCTTCAGCTGCATCCTTTTTTGATGCCTTACCCCCAAGCGGCACAAGCGCCACTACCGGCTCCTCCTCCTCCTCCAACGCTTCCCCCAACGCCTCTTCTTCAGCAGCCGCCAGGATCTCTTGATTATATGCATCCGAACACTGGCGGTACGTTCTTTCCCAAGAGGCAAAGTCGGCACTGGGGAAGAGGCGGCCCCAGGTCATGCGCTGGATTTGAGCGGAGTCTTCCATCATCTCCCGGACCAGCTCTTTCTTCTCTTGCTCGGCCTTTTCCGAGAGCTCTTGGGTAAGACTCTTCTTCTGGGTCACCAGGCGTTCCTTTACGCTGGCCAAGGATTTCTCCATGGCTTCGTAAGAGTACATTTTCAGGCGAAGAGGTTTCAGCTCGGCCTTGAGATTTGTGATGGTCGCCTCCAGCTCGTCATTCTTTTTCTGGGCCGCCTCTAACTGAGCCCGAACAGCGGCGGTAGCCTGCGCCTGATAATAAAGAATATCAATGGTCAGAACTTCATTTTGGGCAATTTGAAACATTGCCTTATCACAGTCAGAGGCGGCCATAGCTTTTGCAGCCTTTACCTCTTTGTTCTTCCGATCAAGCGGCTTGCGAAGGCCGTTCACTCGGAGCAGGGCCTAATTACAAAGAAACAGGCGTCAGTTTCCAATCAAAAAACAAAACAGGCGTCCAGAAATTCAAATACTCAAAAATATGCTAAGTATACCTCAGCAAGGACCCCTGCAACCCCGTCAAGGTCAAGGGTGCCGACACCCCTGACCGCCTCCCTTTCGGCTGGAGGAACTGCCCTGATCATAGACTTGGCCATCTCTACCAAGTCAGGCTCCTGGGGGCCGGCTGCATCAAGCATAAACAAACGGATTAGACTTAGTAACAAAGGGAGCAAGTCTAAAATTTACAAGGACAACTGCATACCTCTAGGCGGCCCAGTTGGAGTTTTAGAAGAAGTGGCCGGCTGTTTCTCAGCCGCCACCTGTTTCCTGGCAGAACCAGGAGAGCTCCCAACAGTCGTCTTCCGGGCCTTGGGGTCCGGCTGTTGGGAAGATGAAGCTCTTGGAGCACCCGTCTAAAAAAGAAGAAAAAAGTCAGTATATGCATAAACACTCCAAAAAGAGGGTGAAAGGTTCGGAGCTCACCAAGGGTGCCCCCTTCTTGGGGGAGTCGGTTGAAGCTTGTTACATAATAGAGGCCCGCAACATGGCCGCCGCAGTTTTGGAGGCGGTGATTTTGCTCATGGCGTCAGCTGCAAAAACAAACAGCAAAGTTAATAAAAGATAAACAACAAATGTATGGAACAACAGAGTATTCGACAGGCCGACTACCTCTTGAGCACCGACTGCTGAGGCCGCAGGCGGCCAAAAAGTACTCGTCATAGAGCCACTTGAAGCTCAGGACGCAGTGCAGGGGTACTTGCTCTCGTACCCCTGAAGTAGAGTCGACCCTCGACTCTACTTTAAAGAGTCCTTTATCAAGGATCTCTTTCTTAGCCTTGGGGGGAACAGGCGGCATGCTACGGCCGCCTGCGAGAAGGGGCGGATTCCTGTTCCACCTATTGAAGCGCTTGTTCAGCTCAATGTCTGAACTCTCAATGATGAGGAAGGTGCTCCGCCAGTCCTTCCACTTGTTTGCTTTACCTCTTGTCATGAGGTAGCCCCTGTGGCTTGTCAATTGATACCAGCCGGTACCGCCTGTTTTAGGGGTCCGGCTGAGATAGTTCATATGGGCGAAAGCCTCGAAGCTCGGCTCCACCCCGTGCAGTTCGCACCCGGCCACATAGCCGAGTACGTTGACCCAGGAGTTTGGGGCTAACTGCCATAACCCCAACTCATACCCATCCAAAATCCGCTGAACAGCCGGATGTAATGGGAAGCGAAGCCCTGCCTTGATGGCCGCCTCGTAGCAGCCAAAGCAGGCGCTATCATAACTGGAACCAGCCGGCCAGACAACTGTGTCTTCTGGATCCGGCACAAACACTAGAAAATCGGGGCCCATGGTGTGGTTTGCAATAAAGCTCTCCACTTTCTCTTGCATGGCTGTGATTCGGCCCCGAGGCACCGTGCAGTAGTAGGGGGTATTTAGCTCTCGGTAAGAGGCGGATGGTTCCGCCCAATTGTCCCCCTTCTCAACTGCGTGAGAAAGTCTCGCCTCTTGCAGGCGGCTGTTTTTCTCTTCTGTACCCAAAGAAGCATGGCCAGAAGAGCTTGACTCGGAATCGTCCTCCGACGAGTCCGAAGAGGACGACTCCTCCCCTCTCCCGGAGGGGCCCGCCTCCTCTCTTTGAAAAGGAGCAGATTTGTTAACTGTTAAATGGGAAGGGGTCACTATGACTCCCCCCACAGAATTGCCGGCATCCAGGCCGCCTTGTTTCACTTCCACATCTGGCGCCTGGTCAGATGTTTCACTAAGCGGCACCCTGTGGGAGGAGCCGTCTGAATTTGAGATCCTAGCTGTCTTTTTCGTTCTGGCCATCCTGCTCTGCATAGACACAGATACAGTCGGACTTTGTATAAAGGGCAAAGATGGGTCCGGAAAAGGGCAGGCGACACTCCTAGTCCTAGATTCAGCCGTCCCCGGTGACCGGCTGATCACTAACCTAGGTCGTGTCGTGTGCTTCCGTGGTGCCATTTCAGAAAATAAAAAGAAAATTAAGAGTAAGAGAGCTGAGTTACCTGAACAAGTGACGGTTGATGAAGTTCTGGAAATCCGGTGCAGTCGGCTTGTCAGAACAGGCGGTAGGCAGAAAAGGTCCAAAATGTCAGAGCAAGTTCAGGGGTCCGAATGTTCTCAAAAAGTTCTCAAAGTGTGAAAATGACTCAAGACAACTCTCCCTTATATAGGCGAAGTGAGAAGGCGAAGGGTCACTTTCAGAATTCAAAATTTGGGCGGGAAAATCTCTCGTCCTTTCGCCGACTGACACCTGTAGCAGGCCGTCGCCTGTTACAGTGCGACACCTGTCACAGGTAACACGTGACCAATCACGTGCCACCTGTGAGGGGCAAATGATTAGGGGATTTTGCTCCTACCAATCGGAATGCGCCACGTGGACCAATCAGGTCCTGCCAAGTGTCCCCCAGTTGGAACAGCCAGGGCTTCCCACGTGGCACGCGCTTATTCGTCCACCTTGGACCTGTTATGTCAAGACATGTGGCATACTCCATGCCTAATGGAGAAACCGGCCACCCAGGCCCAACTTCCGAGGGAAGCCCAATCGGCCCTAGGTTTACCTAAACCTAGGATGGGCACGTTTCCCAAGGTTATAAATACCTCCCTTAATCCTCATTAAGGGGATCACAAAAAGAGAACAGAAACATTACGGAAAAAACACATTAATTACACACGGTAATAACCGGCTGATCTCGCTAACAAAGCAGATTACCTACGTTAATCACTCTCACCTAGAGAGACCTAATCACTTTAATTTCCGCATTAATTACTCCTTAATCAAGTACTAACTTGACCGTTGGAGGCGGAGCTCCCAGGAGTCTCCGTTATTTTGCAGGTACAGGCGTCCGGTTCCAGTCTCGGAATTGTAACTCTCCCGCAGGACATCAGAAAACCCCGAAACACATGCGATCATATTTCAAGAATCAATGCAACCACTTTAATTTACAACACCCTAATTATTACAGAGTAATCCCTTATTCCTTTATAGCCTTTACAGAAAATAAAAAAAAGATTTAATGCCATTTCATTTTCTCATTTATCTTATGGATCTCCCAAACATCTTATCAAACCGGCATTTATACTCAAGTGACGTTATTATTAATTATGGCTATTAATTAATTAAGGCAACAGATGCAATCAAGCAAAAGCTAGTTAGTTGGATTACTAGGTAATGAATTAATAGGTTTCTCTCTCTAGTTGAGAGTGTTCTCTTTCTCTCTAGTTTGACTAGAGAAGTTGTCTCCTTCGCTTTATAGTATCCCCATACCTTCTTTCTAATCTTCTAGTAACAGTATGTACTCAAATTACACAAAATCTCATCTGAATAGGCTAGGAGTTGGGATTCCAAAAATGTCGTACGACTATCCAGAATATGTGGACAAGTATGCAATCTTAGTGGTTGCCAAAGTTTGGGATGCCAGGGAGTTTAGTGAAGTTCAACTCCAGAATTGGGTAGACAATCTATGGAAAATGAACAAAAACATAACAGTACAGAAAGTGAGTCACTCAAAAGATTTGTTTTTCTTGTTCAGTACTTCATGGGAGGATAGGGATAATTTAATATCCATGAGATCAGCTTCCTATAGGGTGCTTTTATCAGCTTCAAAAGTTGGCATATGGGAACAAGTGTGCTTAATCTGGACTGTTCGGAAGCTTCTACTTGGATTAGAGTTGAAGGACTTCCTCTGGAAGAATGCCAACCTCAAGTGGCTAGCAGAATTTTGGAAAGGATTGGGAGGGTCATTAGATTTGACCAACAATCCATGGAGGATAGACCTCATAGTATTCTAAGAGCTAAGGTTTCCTTTCCAGCTGAAAGACCCCTAGTGCATGGGTTCTTCTACGAGGTTACACCATAAAAATCCCTGTGGGTGCACCTAAGGTATGAAGGAGTGTTTATATACTGTCACGACTGTGGTAGAATTGGGCACAGGATGCCAATGTGCAAGATACCTCAAGTGTTAGCTCATAGAGAGGTCACTAATCGTATCAAGAGCTTGTGTAGCACTAACCATGACCTGCTTCTGGCAAGACCAGCCACTCCTTTATACACAAAGAAGATTACGGGATTGGCGGATAAAGATTGCTTCAGAACAACAAGGGTTAATCTGCGGGTACGTAGTTCCTCACCCCTCCCCTGCCTCGGAGTCATCACTGCATACCCCTGTCTCTCACAATTCCCCCCAACCAAGTGAGAATGGGAGTAATCAAGAGCGACATTGCCAGACCAGTAATAGGGGAACTAGCACCAGAAGTGACAGCCAGGACTCTAATTCTTCAAGATCCTCTAGCTCAAATAGTTCACATGATTCAGGCCCAAGTACTAGAGCCCCTAAAAGACGAGGGTTAATGGAGGGTGGACAGGGTACTCTAAACCTTGTATCTGTAGAAGGTAGCAACAAAAAACCAAAAGTTAGCCCAGGGCCTAGTAAGGCGATGGGGGTGATCCAGGAACACCGTGATGAGGACAGGGGAGATGGTAAAATCATAAACATGAACTCGATCCGTGGGAGAAGGGGTTTACAGGACCTTACCCCAGTTATTATTTCAAGCTTACAAATGGGTAAATACAGGGAGTCGATGCTCAGAAAGATCATGGAGCCACCTCTCCGTGTCCAGCAGAAGCCCAAGTTCGCGAGTACATGGTGTACAAGGACTAGCCCACCCACAACTACAGAGAGTCAGCGACAGAGAAGGAAGCTGGAGCTATGGGACTCAACAAGGGTAATTAGTCATGGGACTCCTCAAAATCAAGCTGCTACAAAGGGAAGTCTGGGAGAGATGGAGGTTCAGGCTACAGTACAAGGTGTTGGGCCTAACAAAGATTTCCAAAACGCTGTTACTAGGGAACAGAGTTCTCAAGAACAACAAGGTACCTCTGTTCTCCTCCCCCCCCCCCCCCCCAACTACCAATTTATTGTTTCCTGTATCCCAGTTAGGCTCCTTTGACCAGGCATGTTTGAATTTAGTTGACTTCAAGAAGAGTAGGGTGTTGAGCTTGCCACATAGGCAACCTCGAGACACAAACTATACCTGTGTGAATGTGTCTCACTTCAGGGAGTTTAATCCTTGTTGGAACCCTGCTCCCCCTCCTTTCTTCCCTCATTCCCCTCCTCCCTTTATTTTCGATAAAAATAACTCAACTACCTAGAGTTATTATTATAGGCCAGTGTTAAGTCTAACAGAGTTCTCCACTTATTCTCTGTTAAAAAATGAAATCCCCCCGTATAATTCGTTTGAAAGCCTTACTTCAAGATTTTATTCCTTTTTCCCATTTAAAGCACAATCACCAACTGTCTTCCTCCCCTTCCTCTTGCACACTACTATTATGGAAAAAGTGGATGAATATAAAGTTGCCTTGACTTCAACAGACAGAAACTTTACACTTTTATTAATGTATAGTATTTTATTCACTTACTTTTTTCTATTTTATCTTTCTAACTTCATTTTGTCTACGATTGAACTTTTCACTTTTATTAATATACTTTATTCACTTTCTCCTCTTATTTTTTAAATACCGTGAAAAACACACAAATAAGAAGTATATTATGGGACGGAGGGAGCACTAATAATACTAATTAGGGATGTACACAGTTTGGTCTGGACCATAACCAAACATGACCAAACTGCATTTTAGCGGTTTGATTTGGCATACGGTTTGGTTTCGATTTTTGGGAAATACGGTTTGCAGTTTGGTTTGGTTTTTCAAAAATTATAAATCAAACCAAACCGTAAACCAGTAAACCGCATTTTATTATTTATATAATTTTTAAATAAATTAAAATAGTTATTATATATTATAAAAAAATTAAAAACACAAAAAAAAAAAAACATGAAAAATCACTCTATACTCATTCTTATTTTCCACTGTTTTTTTTTTGTTATGTATTATTTTTATTATGTGTTATTGTGTTAGCACTTAACACTTGATTAGTTGGTTGTTTTTTTATTAAAACTTTGTAGTATAATTTAATCCCTTTGGGCTAATTATTTGAACTTTATTATAAATTTATTAATATTTGATAATTTTTAGGAAAAAATGTCGTCTCATTGTAAATCGCAAACCAAACCGCATTATTACGGTTTGGTTTCAATACTAATATGGTTTGATTTGAAAAATTGACAAAATCGTATTTTGCAATTTGATTTGGTTTAGACTTAAACCGCACCAAACCAGACCATGTTCACCCCTAATACTCAACAAACATCCGTGAAAAAAAAAAAAAAAAAAAACGAACATTTCCTACGATATCCCTGAATACCCGCTCTAACCTGCCGGAGTTCCACCGTTGCCGGTTCACTCTTCCCCAATAATTGCAGTCATCACTTGCATTTCTTACTTCTAACCTTAATAATTTCAACTTACAATCCTTTCTCTAGATTTAATTATCTAATTTTTCAATCAAAATCAAATTAATTTCAATATCAAATTATCTTTCCCCAATTTTAGGTTCAATTTCAAACTTTTCCCTCGATTTCGGAATCTGGGATGATTAATAATGTCTACTGTTAATGTAATCAAGTCATCCCTTGATTCCATACAACAGGTAAATCTTCTTCTTCCTGATTTTTTCCTCTTTTAAAAATTTGGGTTGTTTTTCCACTTAATTGTGCTTTTTGATTGAATTGATTGTATTGAATTTGCAATGCCCTAGAATTTATCGATCAAATGTTAGGTTGTTCTTAGTCATACAATGGTGTATAGAATGCCTTTGTTTGGGGTAACTTAAGTTTCTGGGCTTGAGTTGGTATTTGAACATAGGAAGATTTTATTTTTACTGCAAATTTGAACTTAGTTTCAGCTATTGATGATGAACTGAATTGTTTGTTTGGAGGTGATTGCACAAGTGTAATGCTTATTCTCAGTCGGATTGAACTCGAGTGTGCTCTTGCTTTGTGTGCCTTATGTTTGAAGTGCATTGATTCGAACAAATTATGAACTTTGGAATTGAATTGTTGATATTCACCATTGCTGATGGATTCTAGCTTCTGCCTTAAGAAATTACTTGAGCAGAAGTGGAGTGTCGATGCGAAGGAGATTATAGTTGTACTCTATGTTGCTAACTAAGTTGGAGATGATTGATGATGATTATTTATTTACATTTATTTTTCTTGGCCTGACTTTTATTACCCCTTAGTATATTGCCCTCAGTCTTAGCATGCTCTTAATGGGGTATGATTAAGAGTTATTTTAAAGAATGGAGTTGAAATGATTGAAGCATTGATAGCCAAGATGGTTTGCTTACATGACATACGGAGTAGGATTTTAATTCTTGTACTCGTCAATGAGGATTCTCATGGGTTATATCTGGATCAAATATTCTATTCTCTTACAAAATCTACCCTAAACACTTACTCATCGGCTCCTTCTTGCCATCTATATCACTATATCTTTGCTAGACTACCTCCTAGTGTCTAAAATACATTCCATGCACTCATTCTTGTTGTGACTTAGTTTGAACCCCAAGGTTCTAGATTTTGCCTTCATTGCTCTAATTTAGCATAAAGCCCAACTTTAATATCACCCACCAAGACAATTTCATCTGTAAACATCATACATTAAGGTATCATACCTTGGATAAATCTTGTTAATTCATCTAATACTACTTAAATGAGAAAAAGACTTAATGGAGACCCTTGGTAGTTTAATAGTGAAAACTGATAAGGAAATCCTTCGTTACTCCACAACAAGTCCTTACATTTGTTTTGATGTCTCGATTCATATCCTTAACTAGACCTATATACTTATGACTTATGAGGAATAGCCTTCTTAGTCATTGCCCACCATGGCCATCCAAGCACTTCTCTTGGACTCTTGGTGCCTTGTTATAAGCATTCTCCAAGTTAATGATAATCATGTGCAAACCCTTTCCATTGCCTATCATATTATTTGCCTTATCAGATGTATAGCTACCATGGTAGACTGCCCGGCATAAACCCAAATTTGTTATGTGAGATCCTCGTGCATTTCCTCAAAGTCTATCACTCTCTCCCATAGTTTCATGGTGTGACTCATTAGCTTTATCCCTCGGTAGTTTGAGCCATCTTGAGCATTACCTTTTTCTTATAAATAGGTTTTGATGTGCTTTTCTTCCAATCATGTTGCATAACACTGCTTAAAATTATTGGTACCACAATTTTGCTTAAAACTTTTGTTAAAAAACCAAATACTATAAAAGTAAAAAGTTTTGTTTTTCTCTGCTATGCCACTCAGTAGTATTCCTTGAATTTGTTAGGGTTTTGTCTTACAGGAATGTTCAAATTTTGAACAGATTGAGATGAATTGTTATTTTTTGCACAATCCAAACAGATTGAGGGCAATTATGGCCTGTTTTTCTCAGGGAGAAATGGAGTGTCAGTGTTTTTATTAATTTAATTATATGTTACTATTCCCGTCTGCTGCTAGCTAGCAAAGTAGTTCTCTGATGGTATTTGCTTGAAATATATGTAGATATCAGAACACCTTCATGAGGCTGTTGTTTACCTAGATGCGGGATGCACAGAGAGTTTCCAATTTATTGGTGCATTCTCTTTGTTATTGGAATATGGAGCACGTGCTGTTTGTTGCTTGGAGAACATGTCCCCGCTTGACATGGTAAGAATATATGATCTCCACTTTACTTGTTTTTGGGACCAGGAATTTTTTTTTTTTGCGAATGTTGATGGGATGATGAACTGCCTAATAATGGCATTCTGCTTCTTCAATTCTTCTGCCCTGCTGTTAGATGTGCAACATCCCTGGCCTGATGTGTGGAGGAAAGACATGGGGAAGAAATCAGTTTATAATTATTGAGGGATAATACCATGCTGTCATCATTCAATCTTGGAATTTGTGTTCTTGAGTAGTTTCTTTCCTATTTATGAAGATGATGAATAACTTATATAAATTACTAAGAGATAATATCTTGTTGACATTATTCAATCTTAAAATTTCGGTGCTTCAGTATGTGTTATTTTTGGTTTCTGCATGCGTATTGGTCCTAATTTCTTTCCTACCTATGGAAGATGATGGGAATGTCTCTTATTGCTTTCATAATGAACTTATATTAATATTATGATGTTTACCATGTAGCTCCAACTTAACCAAATTCAAGAAAGAACCTGTTGACTTTATTTTTGGTGCATTAGGTTGCTGATTGGAATGGAACAATAGACTCTGCTACGAAAGTGGTTGTTATTACATCATGCCTTTTGAGTGATGTGCACCGTTATGTCTTACGTTGTCTGGGAGCACACCCAAGTATTCAGCATTGTTGCATATTCACTTCCATCTCAGAGGTTTGTTTGCTGTGCTTTGGATACTTTGTTCCCTCTCTCTCTTAGTCTCTTTCCATTGCTTCCTTCCCTTCCTTTCTCCATTGGAACTTTTTTTTTTGGTCACTGTTTTATGGCTTCATTAATCTTTGAAATTGGTGGGCTTTTTGGATGGCTTCATGGATCTTTGTTTTAGTAATTTATAACAACTTTCATCCATAATTAAATTGGGATTTGTGTGTAAGTGAAATTTGTTGCTTTTACATTGATTTGTTACAGGAAATTTGTAGTTCCACATTTATTTTTTGGGAGTATTTCACTCATTTTATTTGTCCACAGATATATTAAGTTAGTTTCAATTTTCTAAGAAAAAAGGAAAAAAATTAGTGTTCAATCAGCTAATTAACTTCTAAAATGCCATTCTGGAGTAAATGCTTGTTTGTTGTTTCTAAAACTGAAAGTGAGAGAGCTTCACCTTTGATTTATAATACTATTCTTTCTTTTCTACATTGTGTGATTAAATAAGTTTATTTTTCCCATTCCCAGATAGCTCACTCAGCATATCCAGATTCACCCCTTGGCCCAGATGCATTTAGAGAATATGAATCTTTGTTAATACAAGATTATGAAGAGCTTTTGAATAAACACAAGACAAAGTCAGAACGGTTGGATGAAAAAAACTTATTGGAAAACTTGGCTTCGGAGGAAGGTTGGGCCCAACTTGATGATAAAGACATTTCTCATGTTGTCACTAGCCCTAGTGTGTCAAGCGTCAATGAAGATAATCTTAAGCAGAGAGAACAAGTGTTGGCCGTGTCTGTGCAGCACTTCCCTATGATATATTGCCCCTTGTCACCAAATTTCTTTGTCTTACCTTCTGGAGGTTCTGTTGCTCAAGCTAGCTTGTCAGCTGCGCATGAGCATTCACTCAGCCCTGGGTTGCCCCCACTAAGTACCGGTCTTGCTTCTGATGGTGAGGATGTTCCTGGGGCTACTCTTACAGCCCATTTTCTCTACTATCTGGCTTCTAAGGTAAGACACTTTTTTTTTTTAACTTAGCTGCCAGTTGAGCTGTCATTGACATACTTTAATTTGTTAAATTGGTTTAGCTTTTGTTATTTGCCATGCAAGTATATATAAACATCTATGAGTTGATATATGTGACACAATAGATAATATTAACAGTCATAATAAAGCTATTAGTGTCCTGCTGCATTTATGCTATGTCTCAATATTTCTGCCCTGAGTTTCTAGTGGAGTTATCCTTCTTCCCCCACCCTCAACCCTCTACTCTAGTTCCTCAAGCCATACATATTTTATTACATAAACACACATACACAAAACAGTAAATTTGTTAAATATTTGTTTTATTTCCTATAGTAGGTGTGACATGCTTCTTCTGTTTTGATCTGATGGTTATATGATAAATGGAAAAGTAACAGAGTTAAGTGAAAAATGTGGAATATTGTAAGAAAATAATGATAAAATAGTGTATATTAGTGGAATGTTGTATGATAAAAAAATAATAAATTAATGTAAGTGGCAATAGCTTTGAAAGAAGTATTAAATAAGGTGGGCCATGTTTTAAAATAGAAATTATTTCGAAACAGAGGGAGTGCATGTTTAGAATGCAGATTTACCAATAAAAAGGGAATTAAGCAAGAAATATTCAGGAACTATATATTTATATGTTTAACTGCTGGTTGTTGCTGATGTTGGTAACAAAGTTATATCCTACATAAGCTTAATATATTTTACACTGCTTTGTCTTCTTTCTATGATCTAATTCTCTACGAGGAGAACGTACACTTAAATTTTTTAGGAACTAAATTAATATTCAAACTTCTCCATATGTTATTACAAAGTGCCTTTGCACTTTTAAGGTTAATTGGGACGTTCATGCAGTGACTAGAGGTCTAGAGGTAAATCAAGCACTTTTCAATGTTTCCTTCATTTCTCTAAAATGCAAAACTTGCTATTTAAACAAACATGCAATATTTTTGGCAATAGGAGAGAGAAAGCGAGTGGGTTACTAAAAGTATATTCTAAAGAAGATAGAAAGGATGATAGACTAGTAGAGCGAAAGAGTGGCAAAGTATGACTAAAGTAAATGGGCTATTGTAAAAGTAACCAAAAAGAGAAGTGTTATAATTCTCTTTGAACATCCTAGTTTATCAATTTTAGAGAAACGGAGGAAGTACACTACACCTTTGCGATTAGGCAGAAGTCTAACACAATTCATTTGGCACTCGTAATAATGCTGTATGGGACCTAATGTAGCCACCCCTTTCCTTGTGTCATTTTCTTCTCTTTCTTCATCCTCACACGTTTGCTCTCATATAAATTAACTTTCTGCAACATTAATATATTCCTTCCTACATTTCTACATCAATCTCTTCCTTCCTACATGTCTGTCTTCTCCGCCCCTCTTTTGTGTACGTGTGTGAGTTGGTGGGCATGGGGGGAGAGTCCAGCATAGTTGTTAATTATTTCAAATATACGAATTAGTGATAGAAGAGAAGGGAATATTTTTTTGATACTAGGCTGGCTGGTAGCTGTTGAAATCAAAACCACAGAAGTACATCAAGCATGTTTGTGAAACTTAATTGAGGAAATTTGTGTGGATCTTTGAAGTGCTTTCCTCATGAGTATCAGACAATAAGCAAGTTACCAACAATTTCAGAGTTCTCTGTGCTTCTGTGGTATTGGAGGGCCTAGTCTATATTACCTGCATGGAACTTAAAATTGAATTGACTTTACCAACAGTGATTTCTTTTTCTATGTTGGATTGTTTGGTGGTATAGGTGGTTGTAATCTTGGTTTAGGACATCATTAAAATTATTATTCTCTACTTAATGTTCTTTTCCTCTCTTGATTTGTAGATGGATCTAAAATTGGAAATATTTTCTTTCGGGGATCAATCGAAAATTGTTGGAAGATTATTGACAGATATGTCGAGCCTTTATGATGTAGGTCGACGTAAAAGATCGGCAGGCTTGTTGCTGATTGATCGCACCCTTGATCTCCTGACCCCATGTAGCCACACTGATTCATTTTTTGATAGAGTTTATTCTGCTTTACCACGTAGAGAAAAATCACCTTCTATGCATGCAAGAAACTCACAAGCCCAGGCAAATCCAAATACTCGCGTACATCGTGCACCTCTTGATGTTCGCATACCTCTTGACAATGTTTTCAAAAAAGACTACGGAACTGATAATTTTCAGCTACTGCAAAATTTTGAAGCTTTCCTTCAGGGCTGGAATTCCAGCAGCACTGATTCAAAGATCCGGGACCTGATTGACCTAAGCAACAAAATTCAAGATGAGAAATCCTCTGGCTTCATAGAGCATTTATTTGATGGATCCTTTATGGCTGCAGAAAGTTTCCATGGAACACCCTATTTGGAAGCTGTATTAGGGAGACGAATGAAGGATGGGTCTGTACTTGTTAAGAAGTGGCTCCAAGAAACTTTGCGGAAGGAGAATATATCTGTGAATGTGAAAACTCGACCTGGTTCTGCCACAAAGTCAGAGTTGGAACCCATGATAAAAGCGCTGGCTACAACTGACTCATCCTTTCTTAAAAATAAAGGGGTTATCCAGTTGGCTGCTGCTACAGTGGTTGCTCTGGAAGACTTACATTCTGACAAATGGAATGCCTTCATCAGTGCAGAGAAAATGTTGCACGTTTCTGCTGGAGACACAAGTCAAAGCCTTGCTTCTCAAATAGGGGACTTGATCAATAAAAGCTTTTTAACTAGATCTCAAGGTGGAAAATCAAAGTCCTCACAAGGATTGATTTCTTTCAAGGATGCATTGCTCCTTACTATAACTGGCTATATTTTGGCTGGTGAAAATTTCCCCTCATCAGGATCTACTAGCCCTTTTTCATGGCAGGAAGAGCATTTAATGAAGGAAGCCATTGTTGATGCAATAATTGAGAACCCAGAATTGTCGGAACTCAAATTTATACAGGGTCTTGCTGAAGATCTTGAAGCTTATCGGAGTAAAATCAGTTCAAAGGAATTGAAGGCTACGGAGGAATTGTCCCTTGATGATTTTGATGGTGATGGATGGGGTGAATGGGGTGATGAAGATGCTGATAGTGCTAGTAATAAAGAACAAGGATATGATGACATGCAGCTCAAACTGGAGTTGCGCGATAGAGTTGATAGCCTTTTCAGGTTCTTTTACAAATTATCTGGTTTAAAGAGTAGGAATGCACCACTAAGAAAAGGTTCTTTTACCTCAGAAGTTGGTTTTGGAGGTGATTCCTTTGAAAATAAAGGTCTTCTATATAAGCTATTATTGAGAGCGCTGGGAAAATATGATGTACCTGGATTAGAGCATCATTCTTCAGCTGTAGGAAGACTTTTTGGAAGATTTGGCCTTGGCCAGGTGAGGAAGAAACAGTTTCTTTAAGAATACAAACTTGAATTCTGAATGTTACTCGCTCATTTTATACTGTCATCTGTGCAGGCAAAACCTAGTCTTGCAGACCAAAACATTATCCTTGTTTTTGTTATAGGTGGTACCAACGGCCAAGAGGTCAGTGATTTGAAAATATTTCATTCATGTTGCCTGCAGTCAACCTCTGCAAGTATATTTTCATGCTATCAATGTGCTTGTGAATTACGTAAGGCTGCTTTGGTGCTTTTTAAGCTCCACAGTTATTCCAATTAATTTTGTTTCAAGATTTTACCAAATTAAGAATACATGCAAACCTTGAGAGCCATGTAGGAACCACTTTGAAATCTTTTCACTTTTGTTTCGAGTGTTTGGCTTGAGAAGTGTCCTATTTTGAAGTGAAATTATTTGACAATCTTGTGTTGACGGATTATTTTAGTTGGTTGAGTAATTCCAGGAGACCTGATCATCTTCCTTTACATATCACCAGGTACATGAAGCTTTTGAGGCACTGTCTGAAACCGATATGCCAAATATCGAGCTTATAGTTGGTGGCACAACACTTCTTACCCCTGATGACATGTTTGAATTACTGCTAGGAAATTCTAGTTACTTCTAATTCAAAGCTCTGTAGATATTGTTCTGATTCCCCCCAAATCTCAGCGCTGGTTACCTACACATCTGTTGTATATTTTTACATGCATCTTTTTTTTTTTTTTTTTTGTAATAATTATTTAATATAGATATTTTTTTTGGCAGGGCTTGTAATATTAAAGGTAAGTGATCATTGTATTTTAGGCAATTTTAGTCTTTCTTTAAGTTAGTTGAGAAGCTGCCTTAATCTTTGTTTGCAGCTGCCAATCTTGGTTGCATCTGTCATCCGGAGTTGTCTTTTTCTGACGGAAAGAAATTTAAGCGAAAATTTAACAATATTTTCACACATTTCAGTCTTATATTAGTCCATACTCCTTTGTGTACTAAAGTATTTCATATCTATCTCTAGGTGCTTCTGGGGGGAGGGAGCCCTAGTATCCTTGTATCTCAAAATAGCAAATATGTAAATAGAAGGAACTTTATGAATATTTTATACTTTTTTAATGTACTATTTTTCTAGGTTGGCTCCTCTTCTCAACAAACACTATGCTCCATTTTCACTCCCCTTCATTTTCATATCGTTTTTCCTCCTTCCTAATAATGTTGCTTCATTTCGTAAACCACCAACGTAAACTGTCTGAATTCCGGTGGCGAATGAAAACCCTAAGAAAAATAGAGAAATTAAGAGCATGGTTAACCCAACCACCATTGATGCTCTTTGTTCTTCCATTGATGCTGTTCTGATTTTTGTTCCTCCATTGATGCTATTCTGATTTTGCTTGAATACAATGATATTCTAAACAATTTTACAATTTTAACGCCATCTTACTAGCTAAAAGACACATATACCCCTTTGAGATACATGATATGTATTTCATATTGAGATACTTGTATTTTCTCCTTCTAGGGTATATGTATACACTATACAGTTTTGGTTGTCTTCAATTGTTGTGCCTAAGTGTTGAATCTTAGACTAAAAGGTATGTGGCTTAATTTTGAACTTGAATAACTTCTAATTAAAATTATAGCAAATTTGACTTTTACTACCACTAAAAAGCACCACTATGATTTTTATTACCCATCTAAAATTTAACTTTATTTTATTTTATTATCACTAAAAACACAAAAAAAAAAAAAAAAAAAAAAAAAAATATTTTTTGCTGCGCCTTAATATTTTCCGGTAAAAAACCGTTAGTGGTTAGACATTCAATTAAGTTTTCTTGATTTGCGTGCCAAAAATGTTCCATGCGTTAAGTTTTTAGGGAGTCATTTTAGTCCAACGATCCAAATTGAGCTTGGAAATTAGCAAAAAAAAACAAAACAAAAGTGTTTCGTTTTCCATGTTCTAGAATGTTTTGATTTGTGTGTAACTATTCTTTTTGTCGCATAAATTACTTGGGTAAGATTTTGGGGGTCATTTTATATGAAAATTTCATCATACACTCGGGTGTACCATGAGCATAGTACACCCAGTCAAAATACAAGAGTTATAAAAACGCAAAAAGAACATTGTGTACAAAACAACTGTAATTTTTTCTTGTGGAGGCGGTGCATCCGGTTTCTTTTTAAAAAAAAGGCGGAATGGATATTTAATTGTCCAGTAAAGAATATATAGTTTTTTTTAAAGAACATACAACTATTTTATAATAACCATCCAATTTTATATTTTTTTGTAAATTTAAAGAATATTTGTAATATTAAAAAAGAACATGATAATATTAAGGAACATTCACTAGTAGAATAAATGAAAAAGGAATCAGTTCAAACCCCATATATGCCACCGGTTTGAACCGGTGAATATGTGGGGGGTGCCAATTCCTCCCACATTTGCCACCGGTTCAACACCGTTGGGATAAATGGGTTTTGGCACCGGTTAACCGGTGCCAAATATAAATTCCCGCGCAATTTTTTTGGTGATAGTCACTTTTTGGCACCGGTTAATCGATGCCATTTTACTATATTATTTTTTTCCCCTGTTTTCTAGCAATAATATAAAAAAAAATTCCTGTAATTCCAGCAGTAATATTAACAAAAATAATTAATATTATTACTATTATAATTACCAATAATAATAATATTATTTAAAATTATAATAAGATATAAATAATATTAAAAACAATAATTCATATATAGATATAAATATTCCCAAATGCAATACAATAAATAAAAAGTGTTATATATATATATATAAGGGAGGGATCCGGTGAGAATTCATACTTATATGAGAACTGATTTTAAATTTAGAACATGTGAGTAAAAGTTTAGAACATACGAGCAAAAATTTAGAACATGTGTCTGAAATTAAAATTGAGTAATAATTTAGAACATCTATGTGAGTAATATGTTTAGAACATTTGATTTAAAAATTAGAACAAGTGATTAAAAATTTATAAAATCTACTTTATGAAATTTTAAACATATGAGTAAAATTTAGATCATCTAATTTAAGATTATGAACATGTGAATAAAAATTTAGAACAAACCTAATATAGAATATAAAAAGTGTGAGTAAAAAATTTAGAACATTACGAGTAAAAAAATAGAAAATACGCTTTAAAATTTGGAACATATAATTAAAAATCTTAGAACATACATTTTAAAATTTAGAACATATAACTTAAAATTTTGGAACAAGTTATTTAAAATTTATGATATTAAACTTAACTAATTTATGGTTTAGAACATGTGAGTACTAAATTAGAACATTTGATTTAATTTAGAACACCTAGGAAAAGTTTAGAACATCAGATTTAAAATTTAGAACATACGAGTACAAATTTAGAACATAAATAGTGTTCTCACATAAGAAAAATTCTCACGAGAGCTTATATATATATATATATATATATATATATATATATATATATATATATATATATATATATATATATATATATAAACGATACTAAGTAATTAATGAATAATAATATAGTTAAAAAGTTAACAAAACATAAATTTACAATAAAAGTGACATTTACATGTTAAAGGTGATAAAAGACGCCAACATGTCACAAACTTCATTAAGTTCCTTGATTTTCAACGGACCATCCTTTTGTACCTTGCAAAACTTGAAATATAGAAAAATTATGTTAGAATTAATTAAATAGGCTAAACAATATGTATTTTATCAAAAATGGCCTATATGACTTCTACTTTGCCCATTTTTTACATTTCTTATCAAATGAACTATTTCGTTCTTATAACATGTCAATGTTGGCTATTATTAGGTGTCTAAGGCTTGAAATCACATCAATAGAGCATTTTATTATGTTTTAAGACGCATTTTACTCAAAATGGCCCAAATATGGCCGATATGACTTCTACGTTGCCCATTTCCTACATTTCTTATCAAATAAACACTACTACAAAAAACCCTTATCGAGTCGTCTCTAAACCATCTTACGCATCGCTTCAAGGGCGACACTACAGGCACCGACACAATAGGGTACCCCCTTACGTGTCGCCTATAGCGTGATGCGTTATGTTGGTTTATGAGTCGCCTTTTTCATCACAGGTGATGTGTTAGGTTGGTTTATGAGTTGCCTTTTTTTATTACTGGTGATGCATTAGGTTGTTTTACAAGTCACCTTTTTCATTACAGGTGACGCGTTAGGTGTATTTTATGAGTCCCTGACTTTTTATGAGGCGACGCTTAAAGTAATTGTTGAAAAATATAATTCTTCAATAGTAATGCCCAAAATACAATTAATTTTCTCTTTTTCCTCATTAAATTCACACTTGCTACTATAGTTATAACCTATGTAGGACTTGAACCTACATCTATGTGCAATAGCACATTGCTCTACCATTTGAGCTAATAGGCTTTTGAAAATTTCTATGGAAAAATTTACATAAAACTAACATTAGAAATATCAACATAAACATAGACATCCTAGAATAACAAATACAAAGTGACAATAATCTTTAACAATCATGCACCAACAATTGCAGAGAATTGTACCCATTATACCTTTAATGATACGACTTCATTATTGCTAAACGAATAAATAAAGCAATGGAATATTCTTCCCCAAAAATTATAATATTCATCCACACATTTCACCATAAGTTTAACAATTTAAATGATAAGATCAGCAACATTTCTGTACTATAACAATATAATTACCTAATCCAACCATTACATTACTTCACATAAACTTAGGAATGAATTAAATGAAATGACCATAGCTGGCAAAAAAAAACTACAGCTTAAGAGAAAGCATACCAATATAAATCACAGCCCTCCTCACAAGCATGACACATGGCATTGAGTGCTCCCATGGATACAGATAAACCTGCTTCACATATCTCATCAACTAAATCCAAAGCCAAATGGACCTATAATTGTTTTTAAGAGAAGAAAGGGAGGAAATAAGACAAAGCTTATTTTATAATACAATGCTCAAGTGGAGATAAACAAGAAATTGTGAAAAGGGCTAAAAATACTAACCGTGCACCCAAAAAGCAAGAATAATTTCTAATGTGGCAGACCCACAACGAAATTTAGCCACCACCTTATCACTCACATCCACAAGTGATATCTCCACCTACAAAGTTTAATAAACAAAAGTACCCAGACAATAATAAGAGCAAGAACTTGTAATGTTCAAGTTCAACTTGCAGAAGAAATTTTTTTTTTTTTAAAAATACACATATTTGAATTTGAATGAAGCAAATAATAAGGGAAAGTATTGGAATGAAAAAACTTCAATTTAGTGGATTAAGGCTTCCTCATTATCAAATTTTTTCTTTTTGAGGGATTCCACAATATCAATTACATCACACATCAACAAACCCAAATTATATATCCTCTTCTATAACTTAAGAAAACAAAATCTGTAAGTAGCTTCACAATTCAACCATAACATATATTTATAAATCACTGTCAAAAAAAGATTCGTAAAATTTACAGCCAAAAATATTGTATCATTACAAAAACAGAATCAAAACTGTTACTAATTCAGCAGCTGACATGCAAAATGGGACTATAACATATGGCAATTACTAATACTGCTAGTTTTATAGAACAAAACCTTCAACCTCCAAAATTATAGAAGCATAAACAAATATATTAATGATAATGATTAAGACACAAAGGGTATAATCAAAGTTTAAGAAGATGATATATAAAAGCTACGTTTTCACCAAAAAGAGACGAAATTAAATTAATTATATTGCTAAATTAAACGGCAATTTTCACCCTAACTCTTGAAATACCTCTAATCTTTACGAGTACACAATAAATTCCCAAATCAATCAAAATCAAAATCGAAACAAGTGTTCAGTAATCAAACCAACAATTTCAATAATTACATTTCAGATCACTTCAACATACATATACATCAAAGTATCAAATCCTCACCCCATCGTCTCCTAAAATCGTATAATTTGAAAACAACATATGTATTGGAAATAATACAATGAAATTATAACTTAATATATTTGCAATTAATAATTAAATTAGACAAATAAGAAGATTAATTTAGTAATTCACCTTAACAAATAGAAGTAAAGTAGTAAAGAACTCGGAGAACGGGAGCTCAGTCTTTACGTCGCCGATCAATTTGGTGAGAGAGGGAAGTGTACAGGCGGAGGAGTAGGTGGTGGGACACCACTGACACTAAATGAGACAAGTGGTGGTAGTCGTTGTCGGTGAGTTTGCGAGGGGAAGAGATCAAGAGGAAAGAGAATGGAGGAGTAAGGTGAGTCAATGAGAGGAAGAGGGAGGCGATGGGACTATGGGAGGAAGGAACAGAAAGACTAAGGGATGAAGGAACAAAAAAGTTCTAGGGTTTTTGTTTTAGGCTGCTTTGTATAGGTGTCGCTTGTAACACTACAAGACTATAGGCGACTCGTAAAGTAATATTTTATGAGTCACACATAATGAAAGACGGGACATGTATAGTTTACGTGTCACCTTTTATAGTGTAGGCGACGTCTATGACTTTCTATCCATTTTTAAGTGTCTTTTATCTAGCCTTATGTGTCACATGCTTTGTAAGAGGCGACACTAAAACCTTACGCGTCACTTATTAATTTGAGGCGACTCCATAGGGTGTTTTTGTAGTAGTGAAACTATTTCTTTCTCTTAACATGTCAATGTTACCTAGCATTAGGTGTCTAAGGCTTAAAATTGAATCAAAAGAGCATTTTACCAAAAATTGCCCTAATATGGCCTACATGCATGACTTCTATTTAGCCCATTTTCTACATTTCTTATCAAATGATCTATTTCTTTTTCATAACATGTGAATATCATCTAGTTTAAGGTGTATAAGGTTAGAAATCACATCGAAAGAGCAAATTAATAAAAAAATGGCCCAAATATGGCCTATATGACTTCTATTTAGCCCATTTTCTACCTTTCTTATAAAATGAACTATTTTTTTCTCATAACATGTCAATGTTACCTAGTTTTATGTGTCTAAGGCTTGAAATTAGGGCTGAGCAAAACTACCCGAAAAACCGAAAACCCGAAAAACAGATCCGTAACCGTTCCGAAAATTAGGGTACCCGATCCGATAACCATAACGGTTCGGGTACCCGTTCCGATAATTTGTTATCGGGTATGGTTATGGGTATCATTTTAAAATTAACGGTTACCCGATCCGATCCGATAAGCATTTTTTTTGCTTTTTTTCCCTACTTAAATCTATTAATATAAACTAAACTTTTACTTTACTTCATAATCACTTTATAATACCAATGATTAGTAATATTATTAATAATTTGGTTAAGATCATATGGTATTGTTTTTAATTAGTCGTAAATTATATCATAATAACTACATAGTTAAGTTTAATTATCATTATTGGGTACCTGATAACCGATCCGAAAATCCGGGTACCCGAACTTATCGGTTCCGGTTATGGGTATCACTTTTAGTGATTTTGGTTATCGGGTACCCGAACCGTTAGTACTAACGGTACGGGTAGCCGTCCCATGCTCACCCCTACTTGAAATCACATCAATAGAGCATTTTATTAAGTTTTAAGACGCATTTTACTCAAAATGACCCAAATACGGCCTATATGACTTCTACTTTGCCCATTTTTCTACATTTCTTATCAAATGAACTATTTCTTTCTCATAACATGTCAATGTTACCTAGTTTTAGGTGTTTAAGGCTTAAAATTGAATCAAAAGAGCATTTTACCAAAAATTGCCCCAATATGGCCTACATGCATGACTTTTATTTAGCCCATTTTTTAAATTTCTTATCAAATGATCTATTTCTTTCTCATAACATGTAAATATTATCTATTTTTAGGTGTATAAGGTTAGAAATCACATCAAAAGAGCATATTAACAAAAGATGGCTCAAATATGGCCTATATGACTTCTTTTTAGCCCATTTTGTACCTTTCTTTCACTAGTAGAAAATATCAAAAAGGCACCCCCTAATTGGCACTGGTTCAGTCCAAACCGGTGCCAAAAATGGCCTACAAAATTGGTGGGAAGCTGAACCAGAATAAAAGGCACCGGTTCACTTCAAACCGGTGCCAAAAACATAAAGGCCACCGGTTTGAACCGGTGCCTTTGTGAACCGGACCTTTTAATTGTTACAAAAAAACCAGCCCATTACTTATAACCCTAAAAAACCCTAAGTTCTTTACTCTCTCCTCTCCCTTCTCTCTCATCTCACTCCGCCTCTTTACTCTCTCCTCTCCCTTCTCTCTCCTCTGCTCTCCTTTCTCTCTCCTATAGCTCTCCTTCTCGATCTCTCCTTCCCAGTCTCTTCTCTCTTTCTCTTCGATCATCTCTGCAACAACAACAACAACACCACCACCACCATCGAAACAACAACAACAACAACAACAACACCGCAAAGCCGCCGCCACCACCGTAACATCAACACCACAAATTTTTCGATTTCTGGGTTAATTTTCGGTTACAATAATTGATTATTGGGTTCATGCATGCATTTTTTGGTGTTTTTCTTATGGGTTTGTTTGAAGTTGAATATTTTGGGTTAATACAAGTTGATTTGGGTTTGTTCGAAGTTGACTTTGGGTTTAATTGATTTTATGAGTGTCTTCGAAATTTTTTATGGGTTTCTTCGAAATTTTTTTAGTTTAATCCACCACGAACACATGCATGAGCAAGGTTAGGGTATAATTTATTGATTTTAATTCAATTTTTTTCTGGGTTTTTAACTGATTTTCGAATTTTGTTTTATTTTAATCGATTTATTTTTTATTTTAATCGATTTTAATTTTTTTTAAGTGATTTTTGGTTTTCTAGTTTGGTTAATCAATTTTTAAACTAATTTTAATTCGAATTTTTTAAAATTTTTGGGTTTTTTCTCTCGAAATTATTTTATTTTCTGGGTTTTTTTCTTCTGATTTTCGATTTTGGTTTTTATTTTAATCGGTTTTTTTTTTTTGTTTTCAGGGTTTTTTTTATATTTTTATTTTTTGATTTTCTTTTTAACTGATTTTCTTGGTTCAATTCTTTTTAACTGATGTTCGATCTGGGTTTTTGAACTGATTTTTTTTCGATTTTCTGGGTGTTTTTTTTGTTTTTTTCGCAGCTAAATTATGTTAATCGATTCATTTTGGTTGTTTTATTTGGTGTAGGTATATGGATTTAGATCTTAAATCAAAGAATCAAGATGCAAGTATATTGATTTAGATGTTGTTTGGGTTATTTTTTATTGTGAAGTTGTAAATTTTTTTTTGATTTATATTGTAATTTTTTTTTATTTATATGTTGTAATTTTTTTATTTTGATTTATATGTTGTAATTTTTTTGGTGATCTATACTATAAATTTTTTTTGATTATATATATATTGAACAGATGTGATTATATTGATTGTGATGTTCAATTTATATTTTGTATTCTCATTTAATTTTAGTTTGTTTATTTTTTAGGTAAAAAAAAAAATTAATATTTTGGCACCGGTTAATTGGTGCCAAAAACAGTGAATTAAAATTTTTTGGGATTTTTTTGGCACCGGTTAAGTTTTGGCACCGGTTTGAACCGGTGCCTTTTTAAACCACTTATTGGCACCCCCCCACATTGGCACCGGTTCAAACCGGTGCCTTAGGCCGGGTTTGAACCGGTGCCAATTTCATTTTTTCACGTAGTGTTTATCAAATGAACTATTTTATTATCATAACATGTCAATGTTACCTAATTTTAAGTGTCTAAGGCTTAAAATTGAATCAAAAGAGAATTTTATTAAGGTTTAAGATGCATTTTACTCAAAATGGCCCAAATATGGCGTATATGACTTCTACTTTGCTCATTTCCTACATTTCTTATCAAATGAACTATTTCTTTCTCATAACATGTCAATAGTATCTTGTTTTAGATGTATAAGGTTTGAAATCACATCAAAAGAGCATATTAACAAAAAAAAAAGGCCCAAATAGGCAAATATGGCCTATATGACTTCTATTTAGCCCATTTTCTACCTTTCTTATCAAATGAACTATTTATTTCTCATAACATGTCAATGTTATCTAATTTTAGATGTCTAAGGCTTGAAATCATATCAAAAGAGCATTTCATTAAGTTTTAGGAATTACCTCATCAAGCTGTCCATACAATGAGTCACTATGTCAAGCATGAATCTCATCACATACAAAGCACAATCAAGTCCATTTTCTTGTTGTGCGCACTAGCATATGACGAACAAATCACATCAGTGAAAATATGCATAGCAAATTAGTAAATATTTACTAACATAGATTTTAAGATAATCACAATATCGTGTAAATTACCATCGGTGACTTCCATGTTGGACCTTAAGGAGCACGACAATGTAGCTTCTTCATAACACTGTAGTAAAGTACATTCAAATTTGATTAGTCGTATGACTACTAAATTAGTTAGCAATAATCATCACTAGGTAACTATATATATTTATTTTTGCAATACAAGTGATTTATCCTTAGCACTTGCAAACTCCCTTGATGATGCCACAAGTGTTATACCACTATTTTAGGTTGAGGAAGATTTCCCGACCCTCAGTCCAAAAAGTGTACCCATTGATGTCATATTTCTCAAATGAACTAACATCATCCTAGGACCGTACGCAAGCCACTGTATTGTATCGATCAAATTAGTATCATCCAATCGACCCATTACTCGATCACGAAACCAATTGACAAACCTCTTATTATGCAACTGCATAAGTGCCCTTTCACCTTTCGATGGAAATTCTTCACGCAAACTAACCATGTGCTCATCTAAATATGGGTGAACATCTGCAATATGGTGCAACACATAAAGGTGTGCTTGTAAGAACTGATCTCGATCAGGTGACATTCGATTCGATCCAATTGTGCCATGACCATCAAGTCTCCCTTCATGTCAAGAAGTAGGAAGACCAATAGGTTCAGCAACGGCTATATAGTCGGCCACAACCATTATGTCAAAAAATGAGGGTGGGAAATACATCTCAAATTTGCACAAAGTCACAACCACATCCGCTTGCAAAGCATCTAGTTTTCAAGAATCAATCACTTTGCTGCATATTGTATTGAAAAACGAACAAAGGCTTGTAATAACTTCCCTCACGTGCTTCGGTAAAATACCACTGATTGCAATCGGTAGGAATACTTGCATCATAATGTGACAATCATGGGATTTCATACTTGTCAGCTTCAATTCTCCATTCAAGGATACAAATATTTTCATGTTAGATGAGTACCCTGATGGAACCTTAATGCCGTACATACATCCACAAAACATACGTTTCTCTACCCTTGACAATGTATAGCAAGCCGGAGGTAAATAAGTCTTTTCATCCTTCCCTTTACCCTCAACTTTCTTCTTTGACGCATCCGTGGCCTTTCCCTTTCCCTTTCCCTTTCTCTTCTCCTTCCCTTTTTTCCAAACATTTTCATCTTCTTTTCCCGTTTCCTTTCCCTTTCTAAACTTTCCCTTTCTAACCTTTTCTTGAGCCTACAATTCTGGACGAATCCCCATCTTTTACAAATCTAACCGTGCACCCTTTTCGTCCTTTGTTTTGCCATAATATTCATCAGCGTTCCCAAAAGAGCATCACACACATTCTTCTCTATATGCATCACATCAAGACAGTGCCTAACGTCATGTTCTTTCCAGTATGGAAGCTACCAAAAGATTGATTATTTCTTAAATAGAGCAGCTGAGACCACAATTTTTTCTGATTTTCCAAACACCGTTCGTATAACCTTAACTCGAGCATAAATCTCAGCACCAGTCAATGGCCTAGGCCAATCTCCTCTTCCACTATCCCATCGAAAGCCTTTTTCTGCCTACGGTATGGGTGATCACGCCTAAGGAACCTTCGAGTCCGCAAGTAGACATTTTTGCGAGAATTCTTAAGGCATATGCTTGATGTGTCATCAATACATATGGGACATGCTTTTTTTCCTTTGACCTTGTAGCCACACAAGTCGCCATATGCAGGGAAGTCATTCATGGTCCACATAAGGGCTGCACGCAATGTGAACATCTCATTCTTATGAGCATTGAAAACGGAAACCCCTTCGTCCCACATCTTTCTCAAGTCGTCAATAAGTGGCGTAAGGTAAACATCTGTATCGTTTCCAGGTTGCCTAGGCCCCGTTATTAGCAATGAAAGCATTACATACTTACGTTTCATGCACAACCAAGGAGGCAAATTATAGATCACTAAAAGTATCGGCCATGTGTTGTGTTGGGTACTAAGAGTGTCAAATGGATTCATCCCGTCTGTGCACAACCCAAGCCTTAAATTTCTGACTTCATCACCAAATTTCCTAAACTTCAAATCAGTGTTCATCCACTGCGGGGAGTCAGCTGGATGCTTCAGCATTTTGTTTTTATTTCTTCTCTCTACATGCCACCTCAAGTTTTTAGCGTCTTTTGGTATTGAGAATAGATGCTTAAACCTTGGAATAATGGGAAGATACCACAACACCTTAGCAGGAGGTCCTTTCGTACCAGGATTGCAACTCATGCACTTGTAGCGCGACAACTTGCATCGTGGACGCTCCTGCAATTGTTCATACTCATTTCGATAAAGAATACAATCATTAGGACATGCATGTATCTTCTTATACTCCAAACCAAAGGGACACATGAGCTTCTTTGCATAATAGTAAGACTTAGGAATTTCATTCCCATCAGGCAACATATCACTTAATGCAGTCAACAAAGAAGTAAAACTAATGTCCGTCTACCCATGCTTTGACTTAATGTTGAAAAGTGTTAGCACGGCTAATAGTTTGGAGTATTTTTTTTGCACCCAGGATACAAAGGCTTTTTGGAAGCTTCCGATAATAACTCAAACACGCCACCTTCAACACCATGCAACATCTCATCCACGTCTTCATCCTCGACCTCATCCGCCTTATCATCATCGGCTCCATCCTCACCAATATCAACAATACAGTCATCATTCTCATATTCCTCGACCACATGAATCTCATTGCTTTTATCACGCATATCATTCCGATCAAGATCCCCACTGTACTCTCCACCTTCACCGTGCCAAATCCACACATTGTATTTATGCCTAAACCCACGACATAATACATGATCTCTAATGATTTCAACATGTTGACCACATTCACATTATTACAATCAACACAAGGACAATAAAGGCCTTTGTCACCCAGTTTGCGTTGATAAGATAAATCCCTCTTGCAAAACTCTTGAACCCCATTCCAAAATTCCAATGTATCGTGTCTACTATACATCCAACCACGATCCTTCTCCATTTAGTAAATTGTATCTAAACATATATAGCAACTGTAGGGAATATTTCTAGCATCACCCCAAACTTGAACCCCACTGTGATCATACGTTGAAGCATGGTGGCGCCCAAAGGGAAGGAAGCTAGAGCAAAAGAGTCGCCAACAAGTTTTAGGAACTTATAAACCGTTCACAGGGTGAAGGTTACACCCCTTAACGATCCATGAGATCATTAACTCCAATAGGTGTGGAACCAAGACTGGAAGTTCGAGGATGAAGGTACAAATTCAATCTAAAAGAGAAAGAACCTGCCCTAATAATAAGCCTCTACTTTATTCTTCTCGTATTCATGTGCGCTTTCTAACTAACATGCAATCAATAGGTTTACCCTAAACCTGTTTATCTATGTTGGTTGAATATTAATGCACAAATAAATCTATTATTGGTGATCACTTGAATTATAATCATATTAGCCCAAAACAAGATTATTAATTATCTTATTAAGCGTGATTACAAGTACACATTCCCTTTAAACATGCATAAAAAGTGTGATCAAGCAATAACAATAAATAAACATCAGGCAACATAATAATAATCATAATAACCATAATAATAACAATTATAATCATAAAAATAATCATAATCATGTTAAAGCATAATAATAACAAGATCCTAGGCATGACACTAACAAGATTAAAGCTTTAACTCTAACAACATACTATTAGGAAAGAAAATAGGAAGCATCATAGAAATCATAATGGATATAAGGAACTTATTCTTTACCCTAAACATCATACTAGGAAAAGCATCCTAACATGATATTAGGAATCAAAATAACAAGGACCCAAACATGATTTCTATATCAAAATATCAATTAAACAATTAAAGCACTTACTTGGATGCCTCGTACCTCTTTCTAATAACAAAATACACACGTTAGTAACTTCAAGGAAAATATAAAACAAACAATTAAATTAAATAATTGAAATAGAGATTTGGGACCTGTAGACACCCAAATGTGTCTCCCTAAAACCAAACCCAGTGATGAATAATTTTCATTTCATTTGATCATCGAACGAGGTGAAAGTGTGAAAAGTCTAGTGATGAGGATTTTTTATTAAAATATCTCTTCTTTCTTTTTTTGAAAATATTTCTTTTCTTACCCTATTTTTGAAAAACATGCATTTAAATTTAGTTTGGTCCATGATAAGGGTCCAATAATAGTGTAGTTGGATAGGGTTTGGAAAGACCTTTCCAACGATATATTATAAGTCCAATTCCGATGAATAATGAGGAAGTTATGGCCAAAATACTAAACTGGGCCCAAACCGGATTTTACCTACGACCCAATGATCATGTGGAGGGTCCAAAGGTTTAATCCTATTTCTAAACAAATTAGGATGAATTAGAAGCTTCTATAAGTTTCTAAAAATCTTAATTATCCTTTTTGAAAAGATAAGATTAAAGAATTTGAGTTAAATAAAAACTTTCCTTTTTTAAAACTTTCCTTTTTCTTAAATCCTAATTCTATTCGAATTTAAAGATGTTCAAAGACAGTCAGATTTTATTTTTGTGCCTCATAATATTTATCCAAATTTCATATGGTTGGATAGATCTTTAAATTATCTTTCCAATTATATATTATAATATTAAATCCGAGCTATAACGAAAAAGATATGAATGGAATACAAAACTGTATCCAAAACTAACACCGTCCCACTATTTCGGCCATATCTTTTTATCTACAAAATATTTTAATCTAATTCTAATTGGGTTAGAAATTAGACTTCAAGATCTTTCCAAAGACATATCATATGTCTTATTTGAACTTCTAGATCAAAAGATATGATAAAAACAATATCCGCAAAAACTACTGTCCATCGAGTTCTATTTCGATTCGAATTCGGATTCTCTTCTTATTCTTCGACCCTCTTTTTTCTCTATAAATAAAGGTCATATATCCCCTTTTTCAATCACCAATTATCATCAATAATCTTTTGATTACTCTTACTCTCTCTATCTCTCTTATTCTAAACCAACCTTTTTACACATAAAATTCCGCATTCACAAGATCTAGACACACCTAGCCAAGTTCGAAGTTGCCTTCGTCCTAGACGTGAAAGGTTTTAATTTTTTAGGGTTTGGTCCTAAATATATATTTCAATTATTTAATTTAATTGTTTGATTATATTTTCCTTGAAGTTACTAGAAAGAGGTGTATTTTGTTAGAAAGAGGTACGAGGCATCCAAGTAAGTGCTTTAATTGATTTTTTGATATTTTGATATAGAAATCATGTCTAGGTTGTTATTTTGATTCCTAGTATCATGTTAGGATGTTTTTCTTAATTTGATGTTTAGAATGACAACAATAAGTTCCTAGTATCATGTTTAGGGTAAAGAATATAATGTCAATTATGATTCCTGCGATGCTTCCTATTTTCTTTCCTAATATTCATGATATTATATCATGTTAGGGCTATACATTTGATTTTTGATGTTTAATGACATGCTAGGGTTTGTTATTAATCTTGTTGGTATCATGCCTAGGATCTTGCTATTATTATTATTATTATTATTATTATTATTATTATTATTATTATTATTATTATTATTATTATTATTATTATTATGATTATTGTTATGATGATTATTATGTTGCTTGATATTTATTGTTATTGCTTGATCACACCTTTTATGCATGTTTAAAGGGAATTGGTACTTGTTATCACGCTTAATAAGATAATTAATAATCTTATTTAGGGTTAATTTGAGTATAATTCAAGTGATCTCCAATAATAGTTTTGTTTGTGCATTAATATTCAACCAATATAGATAAACAGGTTTAGGGTTAATCCTATTGATTGCATGTTAGCCAGAAAGCGCACATGAATACGATCAGAATAAAGTAGAGGCCTATTATTAGGATAGGTTCAATCTCTTTTAGGTTGGATTTATACCTTCATCCCCGAACTACCAGTCATGGTTCCAGACCTATTGGAGTTGACGATCTCTTGGATCGTTAAGGGGTGTAACCTTCACCTCGTGAACGGTTTATAAGTTCCTAAAATTTTTTGGCGAGTCTTTTGCTCTATCTTTTTTCCCTTTGGACGCCACGTACTTAGTGTATGATCACAGTGGGGTTCAAGCTAGGGGTAATGCTTGAAATATTCCCTACAAGACCAAACCCTTAGAAATATTCAAACCTTTCATGTCTAGGGCGAAGGCAACTTCGAACTTGGCTAGGTGTGTCTAGTGCTAATTTATGAGGAATTGTGTTTGTAAAAGGGCTAGGCTAGAAAGAGGGAGAGAGAGAATAAGCTTTAGCTAGAGAGATAGAAGAATTTGAGAATTCTGGTTGAGAGTTGATTCTGGTTATTGAAAACGAAGGTCCAGGGACCCTATTTATAAGAAAATAGTCTGGAATTGATAGAAATGAATCAGAGTTCGAAAAGGAATAAAACACGCCTTTTTCGCCAACAATAGCTCCTGTTGCTAGGCGACAACCCGACGTTCGGCGCTGCAGAAGGTTTTTTGCGGATTTTTTTTATCATATCTTTTTATCCAGAAGTCCAAATAAGTCATATAATATGTCGTTCAAAAGCTCTTGAAGTCTAATTTCCAACCCTATTAGAATAAGATTAAAATATTTTGTAGATAAAAAGATATGGCCGAAATAGTGAAAGGGTGTCAGTTTTGGATAGAGTTTCATATCTCATTCATATCTTTTGCGTTATAACTCGGAATTAATATTATAATATACTATTGGAAAGATAATTTCAAGATCTATCTAACCATATAAGATTTGGATAATTATTATGAGGCACGAAAATAATATTTGAATATATTTCATTTCGTACAAAACAAGGATTCTCAAAAGGAGTTGTTTTATCCAATTTCAAACTCTTTGAAATATAATTATCAATCCTAACTCCATTAGGATTAAAGAGAACCTTCTAGAGTATTCTAGAAGACTGTAATCAATCCTAATAGCTTTAGGAATGATAATTAATAATAGGCCCTCCTCTAGATCATTGGGCCGTATGTAAGAACCAAACCGGGCCTAGTTTAGTATTTTGGCCATAACTTCCTCATTATTTATTGGAATTGGGCTTATAATATATCTTTGGAAAGGTATTTTCAATCCCTATCCAAATACACTATTATTGGACCCTTGTCATTGACCAAACTAAACTGGATTGAATATTTTCTTAAATAGGGTAAGAAAATATATATTTTCAAAAACAGAAAGAAGAGATATTTTAATAAAAACATCCTCATCACTTTCACTTCGTTCGATAATAAATGACATGAAAGGTATTCATCAATGGGTTTGGTTTTGGGGAGACACATTTGGGTGTCTACAGCAACATATTATGAATAATGTGTAATTGCTACATATTTTATGTGAATCAAATTTAAGTACACATCGTGAATATACCATTCATATAGTGAAAAAATGCATGTTTTCAAAGGGTCCTCATCACTCCAACCTAACCCATCCTTGAATGTCTACTCTCACTAGTGAATGTATGTCAACTTTCCAATTTTAAGGAAAATCCGGCAGCATTTCCCCCTAGTTCTCCAAGTACACGATGTAGATAATTACTTACCCACATATGTACCCAGAGAACATAGTGAGGAAATGGCAAGCCAAGATGTTCCTTAAAATCAAAAAGAAGACATACATTCACCACCTAAGTGAGAGTACACATTCAAGAACAATCCCAACCGGGAACTATTCAAGACTTTCTCCTAATGAGAAAGTCTTGAACAGGTATCTAGGCATATGATGATGCAAGAATTCTATATATTGTTGTATTTATTTGAAATTAAACAATACACAAGTTGTAATATCATGAAAAAAACTTTTATTAAATGGATAAGTAGCAAGAAATACAACTTAGTAAAGTTTATAATTCATACAAATATAGCAAGTACAATGGATGTACACTTATGAACTTCCTACTTGAGCTAAATATGTAGTCCTCAAGCTAAACTCGTGTTTCACATATGAATCTATTAAAAAATAACATAAATTAGCAACGTCACTAATTCTGTAATTTATTCACAATTCTCTAATTTATTCACAACTATCTAATTTATTCACAATTCTCTAATTTATTCACAATTATCTAAATTATTCACAATTCTCTAATTTATTCACAACTAAGTAGAAAGGTCTCTATTTCTCTAATTTATTCACAATTCTCTAAATTATTCACAATTCTCTAATTTATTCACAACTAAGTAGCAAGGTCGCTAATTCTCTAATATATTCACAATTCTCTAATTTATTCACAATTCTCTAAATTAATCACAATTCTCTAATGTATTCACAATTCTCTAATTTATTCACAACTAAGTAGCAAGGTCTAATTCTCTAATATATTCACAATTACCCATTAAAACAACCTAAAATTACACATTAAAACATACCAAAATTCAACTAATTAAGTAATACTTTTACTAATCTCTAATATATTCAAAATTACTCATTAAATCAACCTAAAATCACCCATTAAAACATACAAAATTTCAACTAAGGAACAAGGTTACTCTTTTTTTTTTTTTGAAAACGAGCAAAGAGGGATTATATTAGCACAAATCAATCTCCGCCAAAGTTACAAGGCTTTGGGGGAAAGGAGACATACAAATGCGCTCCGAAGAAATATTAGTATCCCATCGAGCAACACTATGAGAAACAACATTCCCACTACGCTTAACATGCATACAATTAAAAGAACAAAAACAAGAACTAGCCAACACTACTTCATCATAAAGCAAGAAAATAGGAGCAGCCCCTTCACGATTGTCTCTTATTGCATTCACAACGCCCAGCGCATCACATTCTAAAACCACATCGGAGTAACAGAACCTTCTTGCCAAAGACACACCATAGGCAGCAGCCCTAGCCTCTGCCATCTCTGGAGACCACCTTGCCTCGATTCCCTTCACAGCACCAGCAGCAGGGTCCCTGAAGCATCCCTTACAACAACCCTAAAACTCACACCAACCTCCTCAAACATATGAGCATCCACATTCAAAATTTACAATGAACAAAGCATGAATCTATAATTTATTCAAAATTTCCCAATAAACAACCAAAAATTCAGAAAAATTAGGGTAAAGTTATATTCAAACCTTAACTTTAATTTGGTTAACAATTGTTCAAAATGCAATTGAAAATAGTGTAAGTACATATTTCAAATTAATTGTTCAAATTTTAACAAAACAATTAAAACTTACCTTAGTTGGAGGTGGACGGGGAGGAGAGATTGAGGGCAGAGGACGGCCCTCGGTGGTGGCGCGGCGACTTGAAGTTGGACGACATAACCTCAGTGGTGGAGTGGTGGAGGCGGCTGTGGTGGAGTGGTGGAGTTGTCCGAAAATGAAAGAGAAAGAAAGGGGAAAGAGAAGGACAAGGGAAAGAGAAGACGGCACTGGTGGAGGGTTTTCGAACCTCCAGCAATGCACATGGCCGACATTGAAGGTGGCGGCTATGGTGGAGGGAAAAGGGGAATGCAACAGTACGTGGAGGGTTTTGCGTTTTCAAAAGAGGAGGGAAGGCTGAGAAATGAAAAGGAAAGAGAAGGAATAAAGGAAGGGGAGAGATAAGGCGGGTTTTTTTTTTTTAATTGCACCGGTTCAATTGCCACCGGTTTGAATCGGTGACCTTTATAACATATGGAACCGGTTTGGGTTGAACCGGTGCCAATTACCTTCACCCAAACCCCGCCCATTTTTATTTCCACCGATTTAGGTTGAACTGGTGGCAAATTAGGGGTGCCTAATTCAATTTTAATTTTGTACTAGTGATTATTCATATAGTAAATGTCCATTTGGTATAAATGATCATGTATGTATATGAAAAAGTACACTTTACTGTATTATAATGTACGTTGTATTATTTGGATCATGTAAGTATATGGAAAAAGAACATTTTATTGTATTTTAATGTACATTATATTATTTGGAGCTACAACTTTTTCTAAATTTGTCTATTTGCTTGCTTTCTTCTTTCAAAATGTATTAATTGGTCGATCTTCTTCAAGAAATTCATTTTATTTCTCATTGCAACAACAAAATTACATCAAAATCACAAATTAATTCCCAATAAAATCAAATATTACAATTTTCAATCAAATTTATAAAAAACAAACACTCAAACTTAAAATAAACAAATATGAATGTCAAATAAACAAGTATGAATGTCGAATTTGGTCTTACCTTTCGTTTTTAGATGTCATTTTGAACAATATTGGACTCAAAATTTCGAATTTCTTGAAATTTTGCTTGAGGTTTGAGGAATTTAAATGGGTTTGAAGTTTTGTTTGGAGAGAGAAAGTGAACTTTTGGTAAAAAAAAATTACAAAAATAAAATAAAAAAATTGAAATGATTTGTATCCAATGTATGGTAAAAAAATAAATATATTATAGTACTACTTATCTATTTCCTTATACAATATTTCTTTCAAAAAAAAATATATATATACAAAATTGTTGCACAAAATCATGTACATCATAATTGAACACTATGTTCTTTTATGTATATGTCAATGTACATTATAAAAGAACACAATGTTCTTTTATACGCTCATGTACATTAGTATATACCTGCATGTACATTCCGCCTTTTTGTATTTTGGAGCGGATGCACCATGCGGATCATGCATCCGCCTGCACGACCCAAGCTTTGCAAAACTACAAATACAAAGTACACGGGTAAAAAAAATCAAAACGATTCTTTATTTGAGTTAAGAAATTGATTTGTTTTTGTATTCCTTGATTTATGCAATTGATTTATTATTTACATTCCATATTACTTTTAATAAACAAAATTTCAAATTTTGAGTTTATAGAGACAGAAATCATGATAAAGTTTGAATTTTGAATTGATTTAATGTTATTATAGAGTTAATTTTATCGTTTTGATGAATCATCTAATTGAAAGATATGACAAATTCGTTGTTGAGGGAAAAGGTATTTTTTATTTTATTTTTAATTTACTTTTTTGTTTTGGTGTTATTTTCTAAGGTTGAACATGATGTTCTTCATATTCGGATATATGTTCTTTAATCATTTTATAATTGCAATGAAATATGTTTTTTTAGTCTGATCAAGCCATATAAAAATCATGTTCTTTGGGTACATAATACAAATTATGTTCTTTTTACTTATATAATATGTTCTTATATTATACATTTTGAATTTTTCAAATTTAAGAATGAAAATTTGAATTGTATTTGTGTGAAAATAATTTTAGATAGAAAAGTTTTTGATATCTGAATATTTTGAAATAATTTGACATTAAATTATTGGTAAAACTCAATTAATAATTATCTTTTACCTTTTGCAAAAACTAGATCTCATAAAAAACTATGTTCTTTATATTTCAATGATATGTTATTTTATAAATTCATGATGTTCTTTATAATTATATACTAGTTCTTTCCACTTTAATCCGTGTGTACCATGGTACACCCGGGTGCACGAACCACCAATTGCTATTTTAGTTCTTATGGGACCAAATTGAGTTTAGAATAGAATTGTTTTCTTTTCAATTCTAAACTCAATTTGGTCCCATAAGAACTAAAATAACAATTGATGGTTCGTACACCCGGGTGTACCATGCGCTCATGGTACACCCGGATTAAATCGGAACGAACTATTATATAATTATAAAGAACATCATGAATTTATAACCCTTAAAACCTTACTCGAGTGATTTTCACCGCAAAAAGAATAATTGCACGTAAATCAATGCATTATATGACATGCAAAACCAGGCACTTATTTTATTGTTGTAATTCCGAGCTTAATTTGGATCCTTAAAGTCTAAAATGACCCATATAACCTTAACGAGATATATTTTCAGCACGCAAAATGAGAAAAAAAAATTACAGACTAACCATTAACGAAAACCATAAAGTGGGTTTTTTTTTTGTGTGGAAGTAAATAAAATAAAATTTCAGATTGGTAGCAAAAATCAAAGTAGTGATTTTAGGACAACTTAAATGTTGTAGAATTCAAATATTAAGTGTAACGCTGATGTAGATGGAGGGAGAAACTTGGGAGAAGAAGAATTTTCCGGTCTTCTTCTCCCTCCATCTAAATTCTCTATGTCTATCCTCTTTCCAACCATTTTACATGTAGAATTTCTCTTTCTCTCCAACCACCAAATGTAATCATTTTCTTCCTCTTCCTTACACTTAGCTTCAATTTGCTACCAACATTGCAGATGACAAATCCTCCATGGATGCTTGTTGAAATCCTTCGTATCATCTTCTTTTTTGGGTTGATTCATTCATAGATTTCTGCAAATGGAAAGGTGTAAACTGTGACAATAGAAAAAAGGTTACCTCCATTAATCTTGCTTCTCAATCTCTAAAAACTACACTTCCTTCTTCCATTAATACCCTCTCTCAACTCACCACACTTTCTCTTCAAAACAATGAAATTACTGCCCCTTTACCTTCTTTAGATAATCCCTCTCTTCTTCAAACTGCTTTTCTTGATAATAACACTTTTACTTCAATCTCATTTGATGTTTTTTCTAGGTTGAGTTCACTTCAAAATCTCTCTTTCTCCATTAATGATGACCTTGCGCCACGACAATTTTCCTTTGAGCTCATTGATTCTTCAAGTTTAGTTATGTTTTATATTAATGATGCAAATACTAGCAGGTCTTTATACTAAAAGATATGGTGGCCCAAATTTTAAACTTTAATAACTTATAATTAAAATTATAGATATTTAATTAATTATTAACAAAAAAAAACAATAATCTGACTGAATTTAAGTTTAAAGCAATGAAATCAATCGACCCAACTTAACTCTTATAAAAGTTTGTTTCATACAATTAAAATATACTAATCAAATTATTAATCACTATAAGGAAGCAATATGCGAGTTTGATCAAAATTTTAATTTTTACAATTTTATATGCGTCAATAGATGCAAACAATTTATTATGATACATGTACAATATATGTACAATGTATATACAAAAATCATATAATTTAAAAAATACGTACCATTTTAGATTTGTAGTTAATAAATTTTAAGTTGTGAAATAATTTGTAATGTTATGATTCGAGTGTAAATATTTAAGGTCTCGATAGAACTAAATTTAAATATTTATTTTTTCAATTAAATGTAAATTTAAATATTATTTTTTTAATTAAATTAAGTAGTAAAACTATCTATGTTACATTAAATTTTAATTTTCATTTATTTGAACTCACTTGCAAAAGTTATTGGATTTGTCACTTGACATAATATTTTATCACGCACGTCAAGTAACTCCTACAAAAGTTATAGGGGTCGGACCCTTATGAGCCTCAATAAATATATATCCTCCCCTGATTACTTGTGTTATTTTGTAATTATAGTGCTAGTTGATTAGGGGATTTTTATCCACCAATCAGCATCCGACACGTGGGCCAGCCAGGTTTCGCCACGTGTCCTTCATGTAGGCCAATAGGAGCCTGCCACGTGTCATCAAGAGATTCGTCCTCCTTGGACCAATTGCAATGTGACACGTGTCCACCCATGCCAAATGGGAAAACCGGCCAACAAGGCCCAATCTTTGTGGGAGGCCCAGTCAGCCTTAGGTTTAACCTAAACCTAGTACTGGCACGCATCCCAAGGCATATAAATATGCCCATTAATCCTCATTAAAAGGGATTACGCACATTTAACACTCTCACCTAGAGAGACTCAATTACTTTTATTTCCGCATTAATTACTCCTTAATCAAGTACTAACTTGACCGTCGGAGGCGGATCTCCAATCGTCCGGAGCATCCGTTTGTTTTGCAGGTACAGGCGTCCGGTTCCAGTCTCGGAATTGTAACTCTTCCGCAGGACATCAGAAAACCCCGAAACATTTTGGCGCCGTCTGTGGGGAGAGTACTTCTGAGATGGCATCCACGTCTGTACCGACTCCTGAAGAGAGGCGTCCCATAGACGACCCTCAAGTTCAGTCGGACCATGATACTGAGGAAGAATTTGAAGTTGAAGCTCACACAGCTTCAGACGGGACCCTAAGGGCCCGACGCACCCGTCATACCGAAAGGAGGGAACGGGAACATCTTCAAACTGGACTCAGTGATCCAGCCGGCGCACCGCCTGTTCAGCAGCAGCCGACTGATGGGTCTGCTCCCATTACAAGAAACGAACTCATGACCTTCATGAGGGGCTTCAAGGGAGAGATTCAAGAGTTGCTCAACAAGAAGCCGCCTGCTCTGGCCAAGGAGCAGTCGGCTAAGAAACCTTCCTCTTCAGGGAGGAGGAAGCCTGTTCGAGGGCGAGAGGCGACCCCTCATCCTAACTCTAGGAAGTGGGAGCCGCCTGTCCTTGATCTCACAAAGTACCGCTTTCCTACTCCAGGAAAGAGGAAACCTGTTCGTCATATTCAGGCGGACGGGTCGAAGAAAACATACACAGATGCTCGGCTATTGCTAGAGCAGAAGAAGAATGACCGATTGTCAGAGTCGGCCTCTACTTCAGACTTCCAAGACAGTCTACACAATACCTCGATGAAGTATACTCAGTCGCATCATGAGAGTCAGTCAGGCGGCACCTCCCGTCAGTCCGGCTTTCATAGTGACCAGGCGGTACCAAACTTACCATTTGTACCGCAACAACAATATTTTTTGCAGCCACCTCTGTTTGGTGGGCATGCAGCAAAGAATGTCCAACCTATGGACTGGCAGCTACGGTTGCTTAGACTTGGGGAACAGCCGTCGGCCTTCTCCAAGGAAATTGCTGAAGCCGCTCAGCCGGCCAAAGTAAAAAATGTATTAGTAGGCGCCTATGACGGCACTACTAACCCAGAAGACCATTTGATGGCATTCACCAACCTGTTGTACCTTCAAGGGTTGGATGATCCCACTTGGTGCAAGTGTTTTCCAGCGACTCTCAAAGGAATCGTACAATAATGGTTCGGCAACCTGCCGACTGGTTGTGTGAATAACTTCAGGACGCTTGCTTACTTATTCACCTCCAACTTTGCCATGAACTTACCTGCGAAGAAGACGACCCTTGATTTAGGAACGATTCAGCAGGGCGAGAAGGAGGGGCTTCGTTCTTACATCAGGCGGTTCAACCTGATGAGAATACAAATTCAAGGGTTACCGGATGAGGTAGCCTATACTGACTTTTTTAGAGGCCTCAAAGACGGGTCGACATTCAAATTTGATTTGGTTCGAAAGAGGGTGGCGACTCTTCAAGAGGCCTTGATTGAAGCGGAAGCCTATATACAGGCGACTGATCTTTGTAGTACGGGAAAACAGTCGGACGGGAAAAGGTTCGACAAAAGAGAAGGACGACAGAAACAGTCGTCGAACAAAGATGAGAAGAAGAGAAAAGAGGTCTGGGCGGCTGATTCCTCTAAACAGCCGGCCCAGAAGAAGAAGAAAGAATTCAAACCATACTCCCCAAAGTATGCGTTTAACAAGGATAGCCAAGCTATCCTAAAGGAAATCAAGGGACGGATCTAAATTGAGAAGCCGGTCCCCATGAAGGGTTCTGCGAGCAACCGGAACCAAGAAAAATTCTGTGATTATCATGAAGATGTTTTTCATCACACCAACGAATGCATCAGTCTCATGCGGTATCTGGACCGCCTGGATGAGCAAGGCGATCTTGACTCTTATGTCAAGAAATCTACGGGGAACACTTCCTCGAAAAAGCAGTCGGCCAAAAAGAGTCAACAGGCCGACAGCTCCGATACAGATGATGCAGTCGTCTACACCATTGCAGGCGGCTTCTCAGGAGGCGGCCCCACTATTAGGGGCAACAAAGACAATATCAGGCGGCTAGACGTAAATTCCGTTCACCAAGAACGGCCCTCCAAATATTCATTTCCTGAGATTGTCATCACTGAAGAAGATCTAGGAGGGGTAAGGGGGCCGCATGACGACCCTATCGTTGTTGAATGTAAAGTGGCCAACCAGAGAGTTGGCCGAATCCTTATAGATACCGGAAGCTCCTCAGATCTTATCAGTAGCAAATGTCTGTCAAAACTCAAATATCAGACTGATTGCATACATCCGGCATCCCACCCTTTAGTAGGGTTTGGAGGAGGAGTCGTCCACCCAGTGGGACGAGTGGATTTACCCATCCGCCTGGGTGAAAAAGGGGGAGGACGACACATGGTAGTCTGGTTCCTGGTAGTAGAAGAACTCTCGGCCTACAACATGATTCTGGGACGACCAACCTTGAATAATTCCAAGGCTGTTATAATCCCATCTCTTATGTTGCTCAAGTTTGAGAAGGATGATGGAACAGTCGGGTCCCTAAGGGGAGATCAGAGGATGGCCCGAGAGTGTTATCTCTCGGATATCAAGCCCACTGTTATGGCCGCTGGGTCAAGTGGTGGAAAAACAGACCTTGACAATGTCAAGGAGAGTGGGCCTGTTCAAGAAGCAGGCGACAAGAAGAGAAAGGCAGCCCAGACGGGGGCCGCAAGAAAAGACAGAAAATAGCAATCATTGGCAGAGGAGCGGTCGGATGAATTCCGCCCTCAGCCGGCTGGTGAGCATACGGACCTGATCTTAGACGACTCGCGTCCTGACCGAATAGTCAAAGTTGGGACGACTGCTCTGAGAGTCCTGGGTGACGACTTTCACAAACTATTGAAAGAATACAAGGACATCTTTGCATTCAAAGTCCACGAAATACCAGGCATTAGTCCTGACCTGGCGGTACATAAACTGGCTGTGGATCCGAAAAAGAAGCCGGTAAGGCAGAAGAAGCGGAACCATGGCAAAGAAAGATGTCAGGCGGCAGCCGCCGAAGTTAAAAAATTACTTGATGCAGGGTTCATTCGGCAATGTTACTTTCCAGACTGGGTTGCAAATGTGGTGCTTGTTAAAAAGCCGAATGGCACCTGGCGAATGTGTGTAGACTACACAGACTTAAACAAGGCGTGCCCAAAAGACAGTTACCCTCTGCCTAAAATTGATAACCTGGTCGACTCAACAGCCGGCCATGCTTTGATGAGCTTTATGGACGCCTACTCTGGTTTCCATCAAATTCCTTTATGGAAGAAAGATCAGGAGAAGACGGCCTTCGTCACTAATCAAGGGTTATACTGTTACACGGTCATGCCGATTGGTCTTAAGAATGCCCCGGCCACCTTCCAGCGAATGATAAACACTGCGTTCTTTGATCAGATTGGGAGAAACGTCGAGGCATACATTGATGATATGATTGTCAAGTCTAAGCTTCAGATAGATCATCTGTCGGACCTCCGAGAAACTTTTGCCACACTCAGACGGCACCATGTCATGCTCAATCCCAAGAAATGTGTATTTGGGTTGAGTCTGGGAAATTTCTCGGATTCCTTATCAATCAGAGAGGAATAGAGGCGAACCCTGAGAAGGTGCAGGCGGTCATCGACATGCAGTCGCCTCGTACCGTCCGAGAGGTTCGGAAGTTAACAGGTTGTCTGGCGGCCTTGGGAAGATTTCTAAGCCGATCAGGCGACAAATGCTTATACTTCTTCCAAGCCATTAAGAAGAAGGCAAGGTTTGAATGGGGGCCGGATGCTGAGGCGGCCTTCCAGAAATTGAAAGTTTACTTGCATTCCTTGCCGAGGCTGGTCAGCCCTTTGCCCAAAGAAGTACTCTACATGTACCTGGCCGTCTCTGATCATGTGTTAAGCGCTGTTCTTCTTGCTGAAAGAGACGGCTGTCAGCTCCCGGTCTACTTTGTCAGTCATGTACTAAAAAATGCCGACTTGAGGTATCCCTTAGTGGAGAAATTTGGTCTTGCACTCTTCATGGCTGTTAAAAAATTGAAGCCCTACTTTTTGGCACATGCAGTCGTCGTGTATACAGATCAACCTATCAAGCGGCCACTGACCACCATGGAGTCGTCAGGCCGGATGATCAAATGGGCCATAGAAATACAGAGCCTCGAAGTTACCTTCGAGCCTAGAAAAGCAGTGAAGGGGCAAGCCTTTGCTGACTTTATTGTTGAGATGACTCGTCCCCCTGATTCTCGAGATCCAGACCAAGTCTGGAAGGTATATGTGGACGGAAGCTCTACTTCAAATGGTTGTGGAGCAGGCGTCATATGTCAGTCGCCAGAGGGCGACAGGTACGAGTATGCTCTACGCTTCAGTTTTCAGGCCTCAAACAATGAGGTAGAATATGAAGCTTTACTAGCCGGAATTCGCATGTGCAAGGCGGCAGGGGCACGAAAGATAGACGCCTGTTCCGATTCACAATTGATAGTGAGTCAGTATAATGGCGAATACGAAGCAACCCATCCGGCCATGATCAAGTATTTACAGGCGGTACGACAAGCAGTCGGATCCCTTGAAGATTTTCATCTGACTCAAGTGCCGAGATCAGAAAACAACCAGGCGGATGCACTTTCAAAATTAGCATCATCCGCCTCTTGTGATACTCCTCGAACTGTTTTTTGGGAAGTAATGAAGAAGAGAAGCATCGAGGAAGACCCTATTGGAATCCTAGACAGAAGCTCAACCTGGATGGATCCAATCAGGGCATATCTGACAAACGGTACCCTGCCGGATGATCATCACCAGGCGGCAGCGCTGAAAAAACGGGCAGCCAATTTTGAAATGATAAGGGGAGAACTTCACAAAAGAGGGTACCTTCAACCCTACTTAAAGTGTGTTACTCCAGAAAAGGGACGAGAGATACTAGACGATCTTCACTCTGGTTACTGCGCTTCCCATATAGGCGGTAGGTCGCTTGCTCAACGGACAAGGCGGCAGGGCTACTTTTGGCCTACTTTAGAAGCAGATGCAATGGAGATGGTGAAAAAATGTGACAAGTGCCAAAGGTTTGGCAAACTAATTCACCGTCCGGCTACTGACCTCACTACCATTCATAGCCCACGATCGTTTGCTAAGTGGGGCATGGATATTCTGGGTCCCTATACGCCTGCTACAGGTGGAAGGAGGTACATACTTGTTGCAGTCGACTACTTCACTAAATGGGTGGAGGCGGAGGCTGTAAAGGGAATCAAGACGAAGGATGTAATTTCATTCATCTGGAAAAATGTCATCACTCGGTTCGGGGTTCCCATGTCTATGGTTTTTGATAATGGTCCCCAATTTGAGACGCCTGTTCTCAAAAGCTGGTTGGGTGACCAAGGAATTGAACACCACTTTGCATCAGTCGGCCGTCCACAAGCAAACGGCCAGGTAGAAGCCTTTAATAAAATCATCTCAGACGGTCTCAAGAAAAAGATTGAACGAGCAGGCGGCCTATGGGCGGATGAATTACCACATGTTCTCTGGGCCATTAGGACGACTGAAAAAGGGGCGACTGGAGAAACTCCATTCCTCCTAACTTATGGTGCGGAAGTTGTTCTTCCAATTGAACACTACCAGCCGACTCTTTGAGTAACGCTATATGACGAAGAGGCAAACTGGGAAGCCATGCGCCTGGCATTAGACTCACTCCCAGAAAGGAGGGGCAATGCTGTCTTGCGCCATGAATTTACCGCCTGAGAATGACCAGATCATACAACAAAAAAGTACACAGGCGTCCACTCAAAGTGGGGGACTTTGTACTTAGAAAAATGGAAGCAGTTGGTAGGGCTAATGAGTCTAGCAAATTAACTCCCAACTAGGAAGGACCCTACCGAATCTATGAAGAGGTCAGAGACGGTACCTACCGTCTGGAAACACCAGACGGCCAACCGTTGCCTCGAACCTGGAATGTAAATAATCTTAAGAAATATTTCTTTTGAAGGATGTAAATAGTCGAGGGCTACTTAATAAAAGTTTGATGTTTCATTCAATTTTGTACTAAGAGGGGAATGCCTACTGACAAACAGTCGGCTACTCTCCATGTTTAATTTTCATTTTTACCTAAGAGGGGCATGCCTACTGACAAACAGTCGGCTACTCTCCATGTTTAATTTTCATTTTACTTAAGAGGGGCACGCCGCTTGTTCCACACAACCGGCTACTCTCCCATAACACAGTTCACCAAGAACTATCAAAGGCTCATGGCTGAAATGATCAGACCAGGCGCCAAGCCAACTGATCCAAATATAAGTTTAATTCGACCTGTCCCAACATTATAGCAGGCGTCCGACGGCATCCATCCGGATGAAATACGTCGCAGAGAGCAGCTCCCTTTTGGGTGGAACATTGTTCTATAAAATCATTACACGGCACCTATACGACTGTCTAACCAAGACAACCACGTAGCCGTTTCCCGGACAAGGATACCTCTCACTTAACTGACTAATCAGGTCAAACAAGTGTTCGCAGTAACCATCCGTGTCAACCAACCGACTGAACTGCTTGGGATAAGAACAGTCTGTATCTTATGAGTTAATAGCCACAGACATTGGCGAATAAAGGGGAACAACCTGTACCCACCGCTTGAAACCTCTACTACTCAGTCACTCGGCGACTAGGTAACAATCATGTTTACTTGGTCACTCCTTAAAAATTTAGTATGAAACTAAAAAAGTGTTCATACAGCGCCTGTTCACACTAGATTAAATGTGGCGGGGAACAGTCGGCCTGGACCGACTAGAGTTTCTAGCCTAAAAAAACAAAACAAACAAGACAGGTAGGAAACCACCTTCCTACTTGGTTGAAGGGGATCCAGTCTTTAAAGTGGCCGACTGATCGCTTAGCCTGGAAATAGACAACCAGTCGTCCAGGGGCATAGGTGGCGTGACTAACTACCTCGTATCTGTCCGCAACTATCGGCCATGAAAAACAGTCGGTATAAGTATGCAATTGGATATCAGAGTTTCGATACTTAACAAATTCGAAACAAAACAAATTCGAAACATTTTTGGCAAAAAGGTATCCACGTGGCATTAACAGCCGGCCAGAAGGACCGGCATAAATATTCATACCCCCGGCCCCTTGGCCGGGTAAAAGATACAAAAAGAAGCCGGTCATTAAGACCGGAAAAATATTCAGAACCCCGGCCCCCTGGCCGGGTAAACAGAAACAAACGGCACGCAGGCCGTAAAAAGAAGACATAAAGCTTAAGAAGGGGGCAGATCTTCAATAATAGCAGTTGCCGCCTGGTCAGCACTCTTTTTGCTGGACTCGGCTTCAGCTGCATCCTTCTTCGATGCATCCACCCCAAGTGGCACAAGCGCCACTACCGGCTCCTCCTCCTCCAACGCCTCGTCCTCAGCAGCCGCCAGGATCTCTTGATTATATCTATCAGAACACTGGCGGTACGTTTTTTCCCAGGAGGAAAAAGTCGGCATTGGGGAAGAGGCGGCCCCAGGTCAGACGCTGGATCTGAGCAGAGTCTTCCATCATCTCTCAGACCAGCTCCTTCTTTTCTTGCTCGGCCTTTGCCGAGAGCTCCTGAGTAAGACTCTTCTCCTGGGTCACCAGGCGTTCCTTAACGTGTGCCAAGGATTTCTCCAAGGTGTCGTATGAGGACATTTTTTGGCGAAGAGGTCTCAGCTCGGCCTTGAGATTGTTGATGGTCGCCTCCAGCTCATTATTTTTCTTCTGGGCCGCCTCTAACTGAGCCCGGATAGCAGAAGTAGCCTGCGCCTCATAATAAAGAATATCAATTGTCAAAACCTCATTTTGGGCAATTTGAAACATTGCCTTATCACAGTCAGAGGCGGCCATAGCTTTTGCAGCCTTTACCTCTTTGTTCTTCCTGTCAAGCGTCTTGCGAAGGCCGTTCACTCGGAGCAGGGCCTAAGTAAACGGGAACAGGCGCCAGTTTTCAAACAAAAAACAGGCGTCCTGGAATTTAAATAACCAAAAATATGCTAAGTATACCTCAGCAAGGACGCCTGCAATCCCGTCTAGGTCAAGGGTGCCGACACCCCTGACCGCCTCCCTCTCAGCCGGAGGGACGGCTTTGATCATAGACTTGGCCACCTCGACCAAGTCTGGCTCCTGAGGGCCGGCTGCATCAAGCATAAACAAACGAGTTAGACCTAGTAAAGAAGGGAGCAAGTCTAAATTCACAAGGACAACTTCATACTTCTAGGCGGCCCGATTGGAGTTTTAGAAGGAGTGGACGGCTGTTTTTCAGCCGCTGCATGTTTCCTGGCAGTACCAGGAGAGCTCGCAACAGTCGACCTCCGGGTCTTGGAGTCCGGCTGTTGGGAAGAAGAGGCTCTTGGAGTGCCCGTCTGAAAAAAAAAAAAAAGAAAGAAGCACTCGGTCAGTATATGCATAAACCCAACTCCAAAAAGAGAGTGAAAGGTTCGGAGCTCACCAAGGGCGCCCCCTTGTTGGGGGAGTCGGTTGAGGATTGTTGCATGATAGAGGCTCGCAACATGGCCGCCGCAGTCTTGGAGGCGGTAATTTTGCTCATGGCGTCCGCTGCAAGAACAAATAGCAAAGTTAATAAAAAGTCATAACAGTAATGCATGGAAAAACAGAGTATTTGACAGGCCGGCTACCTCTTGAGCACCGACTGCTGAGGCCACAGGCGGCCAAAAAGTATTCGTCATAGAGCCATTTGAAGCTCGGGACGCAGTGCAGGGGTACTTGCTCTCGTACCCCTGTAGTAGAGTCGACCCTCGACTCTACTTTAAAGATTCCTTTATCCAGGATCTCTTTCTTAGCTTTGGGGGGAACAGGCGGCATGCTCCGGCCACCTGCAAGAAGAGGCGGATTCCTGTTCCACCTGTTGAAGCGCTTGTTCAGCTCTGTGTCTGAACTTGTAATGATAAGGAAGGTGCTTCGCCAATCCTTCCACTTGTTTGCTTTACCTCTTGTCATGAGGTAGCCTCTGTGGCTCGTCAATTGATACCAGCCGGTACCGCCTTCCTTAGGGGTCCGGGTGAGGTAGTTCATGTGGGCGAAAGCCTCGAAGGTTGGCTCCACCCCGTGCAGTTCGCACCCGGCCACATAGCCGAGTACGTTGACCCAGGAGTTTTGGGCTAACTGCCATAACCCCAACTCATACCCATCCAAGATCCGCTGAACAGCCGGATGTAGTGGGAAGCGCAGCCCAGCCCTGATGGCCGCCTCGTAGCAGCCAAAGCAGGCGCTATCATAACTAGTACCAGCCGGCTAGACGACTGTGTCTTCTGGATCCGGCACAAAAACTAAAAAGTCGGGGCCCATTGTGTGGTTCGCAATAAAGCTCCCCACTCTCTCTTGCATGGCCGTGATCCGGCCCCGTGGGACAGTGCAGTAGTAAGGGGTATTTTGCTCTTGGTAAGAGGCGGATGGTTCCGTCCAATTGTCCCCCTTCTCAACTGCGTGAGAAAGCCTCGCCTCTTGTAGGCGGTTGTTTTTCTCTTCTGTGTCTAGAGAAGCATGACCAGAAGAGCTAGACTCGGATTCGTCCTCTGACGAGTCCGAAGAGGACGACTCCTCCCCTCTCCCAGAGGGGCCCGCCTTCTCTCCTTCAAAAGGAGTAGGAGAGAATGTAGACATGTCAACTGTAAAATGGGAAGGGTTCACCTTGACCCCTCCCTCAGAACTGTCGACTGTCAAGCCGCCTTGGTTCACTTCCACATCTGGCGCCTGGTCAGATGTTTCACTAATCGGCACCCTGTAGGAGGAGCCGTCTGAGTTCGAGATCCTAGCAGTTCTTTTTGTTCTGGCCATCATGTTCTGCATAGACACAAAGACAGTCGGACTTTGTATAAAGGGCAAAGATGGGTCCGGAAAAGGGCAGGCGACACTCCTAGTCCAAGATTCAGCCGTCCCCGGTGACCGGCTGATCACTAACCTAGGTCGTGTCGTATGCTTCCGTGGTGCCATTTCAAAAAAGAATAAAATAAAGAGAAAATTAAGAGTAAGAGAACCGACGGTTACCTGAATGAGTGAAGTTGACGGAGTTCTGAAAATCCTGAGTAGCCGGCTTGTCAGAACAGGCGGTAGGCAAAAAGAGTCCGGAATGTCAGAGCAAGTTCAGGGGTCCGAATGTTCTCTCTAAAAAGTTCTCAAGTGTGAAAATGACTGAAGTCAACACACCCTTATATAGGCGAAGTGAGAAGGCGAAGGGTCACTTCCAAAATTCAAAATTTGGGCGGGAGAATCTCTCGGCCTTTCGCCGAGTGACACCTGTAGCAGGCCGTCGCCTGTCACGGTGCGACACCTGTCACAGGTAACACGTGACCAGTCACGTGCCACCTGTGAGGGGCAAATGATTAGGGGATTTTTATCCACCAATCAGCATCCGACACGTAGGCCAGCCAGGTTTCGCCACGTGTCCTTCATGTAGGCCAATAGGAGCCTGCCACGTGTCATCAAGAGATTCGTCCTCCTTGGACCAATTGCAATGTGACACGTGTCCACCCATGCCAAATGGGAAAACCGACCAACAAGGCCCAATCTTTGTGGGAGGCCCAGTCAGCCTTAGGTTTAACCTAAACCTAGTACTGGCACGCATCCAAGGCATATAAATATGCCCATTAATCCTCATTAAGAGGGATTACGCACATTTAACACTCTCACCTAGAGAGACTCAATTACTTTTATTTCCGCATTAATTACTCCTTAATCAAGTACTAACTTGACCGTCGGAGGCGGATCTCCAATCGTCCGGAGCATCCGTTTGTTTTGCAGGTACAGGCGTCCGGTTCCAGTCTCGGAATTGTAACTCTCCCGCAGGACATCAGAAAACCCCGAAACACTAGTCACATGGTTTAGATTGAAATTCCCCCACCTTGCTATCGGGGGACTAGTCTCCTCGGCCTGGATTTTTTACAATGACATGGATCAAAGGTGGGAGAATGTTTATTGTGAGGTGGTTAGCAACAATTTCAAGGTATATTATTTCAGACTTATGATCATTATTAATACACTTGATAAAAATGTATACTAATATTTGACTAATAACTTCCTTCTTACTTTATATCAATATAAAGTTGTGAATAAAAAAATGTTATGATAGAATACAATAATCTTGGGTTCTAATCAAGAAAATTGTTGCATAACCTTAGGATCTTATGAAACTTGTTACAATTTTCAACACTATAAGTTGAGTAATAAGTGATTATTTTATTCAAATTTTATTATAATTTTTCCTTCTTGTAAAATTCTTTGATAATTATATTTTATCTTTGGCCAGTCCTTTATTGACCCTCAATGAGCTATCATTGAGTCTAGCCGATATGAACAAGTTTGTGGCTCAATATAATGGACAGTTCAACACACTTATAAATGAAGTTTGTATGGAGATAGTTTGAGCTCCAGACACAAATATTGTAGGAGGTATCATGTGCATTTTGTGCATCTCGAATAAATTCGCACCTAGAAACAGACAATGCATCGAAACTCATACATGTGCGTGGTCTTACACCAAGTGCAAATGCAACCAAATCATATCACTACTACAAAAAGAACCTATTGCAACACTGAAAAGATGTTGCGTTAGGGTATAAAAATGTTGCTTAAAGCTAAAAGCAACGTTTTATCTAGTGCTGCCTTAAGTCCCGTTGCATTAGACTAATGCAACAGTTTTTGAAATCAAATGCAACACTTTAGAAAAGCGTTGCATGTTTTCCCAAGTGCAATGCTTTACAAATGCAACGTTTTTGTTACCCTAGTGCAACACTTTTACACTTGCCAACATCACTATATGGCAACATTTTTCTATATCTAATGCAACATTAATTAAAAAATTTCCTCGAAAAAATGCAACGTTTTTATTATCTATTGCATCACTTACTCAAAGTTTCCCTCCATAAATTTGCAACACTTTGCAAATTCAAAAGCAACACTTTTAAATTGGAATTTAATTTTGATATTCTAATGAAAGCTAAAATTATTTTGCTTACACACGCATACAAAATATAATTGTTAACTGAAATTCTCTAATATACTGCATAAAAGCCTTTTGCATAACTTTTCATACTATAAACATATGTAATAATTGTCCAAAACGGTACAATTACAATTCTTTAGCAAAAGTCCAAAATGGTACATCACAATTATTTAGCAAAAGTAGTACCAAAGGGATATACAACAATAATCATTTTTCTAATGTACTCCATTTTAATCAAAAGTCCAACACCACAATAGCAAAGGGCACCTATGAAAATAAATAAATAAAATTTAAGGATAGAATCAATATAATTGTTACAAAGTTAGAAACAAAATCCTTAGATAAGAATTTGCCCCTCTAGTTATATCAAATTAAGCATTCCACTTACTATAATAAATGTGTTCCTAGGATAAACACTTTTAATCCTTTTTTATGTAATCTTACTACCAGGTTACAATAAAGGCTAAAGAGTATAATTTCCAGACATAAAATATTAAATGTAAGTCCTCCACACATAATGTAAGAATAATTAGAAACATAAGTAACACTTGAAGGTAAGTACTTCACAGAAGTACCTAATAACAAAATTATAATAAAATATAATATTTAATGATCTAATACTTTTTTTTTGTAAGCATTTAATGATCTAATACTTGATTAACATTCATTATTATTTCTAGCTAATATGTGCATTAACTGTATATAAAACTTGAATTTCTAAGACTTAATTTAATTTGATATAGTTAAATACTTTAAAATAAGGGACTGTATATATTTTCCTCTTATTATCGATTTATACAAGGGTTTTTTTTTCTTTTTTTTTCTTATGTAAAAAGTACAAAATATGTGAAAAAGGGCATCAGACAACCAGATACATACCTTTTATATTGAACCATTAGGTTAGAAATTGTTTAACAACACTTGGTGGCAGTTTTGACATGATCTTCTCTTGAATTTCTTCAACCATTGTCTCCTTCTGTTTTTCAAACTCTTCCATTTTCTTTGCATGCTCTGCTTCAAGCTCTGTCTTCTGTTTCTCATACTCTTCTTCAAGCTCCTTTCTCATATCAACTAGCTGCAATTTTTCTGTTTCAATAACTTCAGCTCTTAAAGAATCTATAACCTCACCTGGCACAACATATGTTGCCACAGAAGGTGAAGTCTTCTTCAAAACTTTATTGGTAACCCCTTTACCATAAAGTCGTCGACGCCCAGCATATTCCTTGCCCATAACAGCTAAATAAGCATCCTTAATGCCACTTCCATTTTCAGGGGATGTATAGTTCTTCATAGCATCCTATATAGTTATATAATAATAACATAAATATACTTGTTGTCAGTTATACATTAAATTTGAATGCATAAATGTATAAGTAATAAATTTAAAACCAATACACTTACAATTTTTTTTTTGCTGTATCTTCATACGTACAACATATGTTTTGTTTTCATCTCTCTTACGAGTGCGCTCAAATAGTTGAGCTAAGGAAGGATATTGCTTATTAGGATCCTCATTTTTCTATCCGAAGCCAAACAAAAGAAATGAGGTAATGTTTAATAAGTTACAATGAACGAACTAACTTTTAACAATAAAACTTAAATTATTAAAAAAGACGGCAACTGAGGTGATATATATTCTACCATTTCTTCTTGAATCCTATAGCAAAACTTTTTGACCTGCATTATGCATATTCTTTTGAGAATTGCGTCGTATTTGATTAGAAGAAGAGCGTTCTGTATACAGATTGAAAGTAAAGTATTACTTGCAAGGATTATGTTATTAGTGATGTAAACTACTTAGCTTTATAAAATAGCTACCTGCTCTTTTTTTTTTTTTTTTTGTTTCATAAAACTAACAGTAGTTTGAAATCATCATCTGGAACACGTTTAGGTCGATTCTTCCATCTGGTTTTGTTGTCCTTATACTTATAGAAGTATTTTTTCTTGAATCGACACTTGTGTATTCTCCATGCAGCACCGATGGTTTTTAACACCCAATCTTTACCTTCTTCTGGAACAATGTACTTTGTCTGAAAAACTTTAAAAAAATTAGATATGAATTTGATAATTTTAGTTTAGTAAAGATTATTAGTGTGCATTAACCCATATCAATTAACTTACCAAAACATACTCCCACATCTTTTCTTTGTTGGTCACATAATGCCAAGAGTTATATATCAATGGCGCATAACCATAATCACGAGCAATTGTATCTAAAAATCGAGAAAATTCGCTCAGTGTATCTTTTTTAGATGTAACTGGTCTAATAGGCTGCCCAAACTCATTCAAAATAATAGCTTCACGATTTTCAAATGGTCGCATGTGCACTTTATGCATCATAGTAGGTCCTCTTTTGTTCACATCTGTAGTACCTATATTTATAATAGTTCATAGAATATAAAAGTTAAATTTGCAATAAATTACATGACAATTATTAAAAGAAATTAACCTTTTGATTGTAACTTACTATTCAGGACACGATATTCTGTTATGCTATTGTCAGCTTCATTTATGTTAACTCCAGATCGAGATAAGATGTCAGGACAATCATCATTGTTATCTTCAAGGTTGTCACTTCCTTCAGTTTCACATTCACCTTCCATTTCTTGTTTCGTTTCACTTTCAACTCCAATTACATGGCCATATCCGTCACTCTCATTCGCACCAACTTTTTACTCAGTTTAAGCCATGGAAAAAATGAAACCAATGAGTTAGGCTAAGTTTACACTTACAAAATAATGAAACTCTTGACAAATTTTATTACCTGGATTTAATAATTGATTTACATTTTCTAACATTTGCTGATGTGTACTAAAATCCTTCTGTGTTGAATTCTCTTATGAGAGTTCTTCATGAAATTGATTTTTTGAATGCTTGTTCTTTAAAATCAATTCTGCTACGCTAGGGGCTTTGTTCCTACCACGATCCCTTGTTTTTGTTGTCTGGTCAATGTTGCATATTTCTTCATCATCATAGGTGGCAAATACTGGTGGGGTTGAACTTTTCCCTTAGTGACATGATAAGATAATTGGACATAAGTCACTAGTAATTGTATTCTAAATAAAAATAAAACATACAATACAAACAAAATTTAGTAACTTTTATAAAAACTTCTTACCACCTTTTTGGGAGTTGCAACTCTTGTTGCACTTTCTTCTTCTTGGCTTTCTTCACCAATCAAATCTTAATCAGGGATATAGTCTTCGTCTTCCTCATTATGAAAGGACTCTACTCTTTTTTCCCTTTTTTTGTTATTTCCTTTATCCACTAAACTTGTCAATGACTTGACAATATCCTTTTTTCCGGATTGCATCAATCTTGCTTTATTTTCTTGAACTCTTGACATTCTACTCCTTTTGTACGGGTTCATATTTGTCTCTATGGAGTGCTACTTGCTTCTTCTTCCCATTCCAAATCTGTACAAGTAACCAAATTCAATATAATTAGAATTTATATTAAGTCTTAATCTATAATGTTCTAACTTTAGCCATTCAAGTCAAACGACAGTAGTTAAATAAATTAAAAAACACATAAACCTCAACATAGACATTTTCAAGTTGAATACTAAGAATTTAATGTCCTTACCTTCTAGAAAAACAATATATATACATATATATTTACAATTGAATGAATAAACATGGTATACTACTCATCAACATCCTCATCGTCATCTTCGGCTCACATCCAATCCCATAATGTGTCATCGTAATCTGAATTATCATGAAATTCCTCACATAAATCATCAAGATTAGCTAAAGTTGCTTTTGCATTCATCACTGTGGGTGCTAAATCCTCCCTTGACAAATTATTATTTTCATCTCCGGATTTTTCTAAACAATCAAGACTGTTTTCACAAGGCTCACTCCAATATGAATATTCAGCATCAACACCATTTCCCTTGTGATCAAAAAAATCTCTCGGGATTGCATTCATAACATAATTTAACCCATGTTTTATAGGGTCTGGAGCATACCAAACTTGATGCACTTGAGAAGGTATAACAAAAGGATCATCCACCGAACAAAACTTATTTATGTTCACACAAAGAAGTCCATAATCATCTTTTTCAACCTAATACCACTCACATCGAAACAAAACAACATGAAACTTTGACCAATAATTTAGCTCAATTATTTCTAATATGGAACCATAATAAGTAACATTTCCCATGATTGGATTTTTGTCCCTAGTACTTGCAAATCTAGGAGTTAATGCTGTCAAACTAACACCACTATTTTGAGTCTTGCATCTAGCATCACGTGATTTGGTGTAAAATCTATACCCATTAGCATAATACCCTGTATATCTTCTTGCTGTAGCACTAGGACCTTTAGCCAACCAAAATATATGATCAGGGACATTAGTAGTTAGTACTTTGTCTTTTAACCACATGGCAAATTCATTGCTATGGTTTTGTGCCTGAGCCCATTTGTTTTTTCTTGATTGACAATTGATATAGACTTCATGTTCACTGCATAATTAATGTATTAAAAAACAAAAGAACTTTTTTAAGTTAAAAACAAGCATTATATATATGATAAAAATGTTATTAGATTGCTTAATTAAGGACAATAACTCACTAGATATACTCCTTAACATCTTCATTGTTTGAATTAAAAAGCGCAAATCGATGTGCTTTTTCAATAGATTGAGCATCTAAAGTGAATAACTTGCCTTTCCTTCATTTTTTCCCACCTAATGGATGACCCTCATTACTAAAAATATGAACATCTGAATCAACATTATTTAACTGAACATCGGAGTCATCTGGAAATTTATGCAATCTAGTCTTTACTCCATCATCCATATATCGTGAAAGAAATACCAAACATTCATCTGACCAATATCCTTCTGCAATAGATCCCTCTGGATGGCTTCGATTACGAACATATGACTTCAACCTTTTCAAAAATCTCTCTGTGAAGTACATAATTCTCCCATGTAGTGGACCACCAAGTTTGATTTGATCTATTAAGTGGACAGGGAGATGCACCATAATGTTAAAAAATGATGGTACAAAAATCCTCTCAAAATCACAAATTGTTTCAACTATTTTATTATGCAACTGCTGAAGGTCTTCTGACAACAACTTGAAGCAGATAGTGTAATATGATGTGTGCTTCATGACTTTTATAACCATTGACTTTTCTTTCAAAATATCACACACAACGAGCTATATTATATGCACAACCATGGGGTAGCTTTGCTAGCTTTAAGGCTTGACAAAAAATATCTTTTTCCTTAGAAGACATAGAAAAACATGCTTTTTTTTATATAAAACATGCTTACCATCAGCTGAAAGTTGTGAATGCAATTCTTTCTTGAATCCTAACTCTAAAAGATCAAATCTACCTTTTACATGATCCTTAGACTTCCCTTAATATCCAACAAAGTCTCAATCACATTATCAAAAATATTTTTCTCTATATGCATCATATCGAGATTGTGAGGACATAAATTATGCTGCCAAAATGGCAAATCAAATAAAATTGGCCTTTTCTTCCAATGAAATTTCGGATCATTTCTCTTCTTCTGGGTTTTCCCAAATGAGTTTACAAAATCATACAATTCCCTGTACACCTCGACCCCTGTTAAAGGTTTTGGAGGAGGCCTCTTCTGAACTTTCCCATTAAAGGCCTTCTTGTCACTCCGCCAAGGGTGGGTTTCATCTAAAAATCTTCGAGTGTCCATATAACATAATTTCTTACTATTTTTTAAGGAATAATGGAAAGTTTCATGATTACAACAAGGACATGCATATTTTCCCTTAGTTTTCCACCCTGATAGCGAAAATCACTTATTGTCCACATCAAGGCAACATGCATTTGAAATGTTTGATTTTTAGATTTATCATATGTCTGAATTCCATCATTCCACAAATCTTTGAGCTCCTCGATTAAGGGCTACATATATACATCAATGTTATTGCCCGGAGATTTTGGACCAGGAGTTAACAGGGACAACATTAGGTACTCTTGCTTCATAAACATCCAAGGTGGCAAATTATAATTAATAAGAACCACTGGCCATGTACTATGTGAAATACTCATTGTTCGAAAAGGATTGAATCCGTCACTAGCCAAACCTAACCTGACATTTCTATGCTCTTTTGCAAAATGAGGATAATTTTCATCAGATTGTTTCCATGCCAATCCATCAGCAAGATGTCGCATATCTACATCTTTAAGACGCCCTTCAAAATGCCATCTCATGTTTTTAGCTATATCTAAACACATATACAGTCATTGAAGCCTAGGTTTCAATGGAAAAGTGCCATAAGACCTTGGCTGGAATTCGAGATTTTTTCTTAGAAGGCTTTATGCTTCCATTTTCATGGTGTTCATCTTCTTTTTTCCACTTAGAGGCATGGCATACATGACATTCTTCATCATTTTCATGCTCTTTCCAATACAACATACAATCGTTGGGACATGCATATATTTTTTCATAATCGAGCCCCAAATCTCTCACAATACTTTTTGCTCCATTAAAGTTTGCAGGAAGTTTAGCCTCTGGTATGAACTCTTTAAAAAATTTAATAAGGTCATCAATTGCCACATTACTAAGCCATGTAGGGACTTGTAGAGAAGAAGCCTGATTATGAAAGATAACTTAGAAAAAGTCTTACACCCAGGAAACAACTCTTGCCTGCCTTCCTCTACTAATTTATAAAATTTTTTAGCATCCTTGTTTGGTCCTTGTACTCTATTTGTGTCATTTATATTTTCTCCAAAATGATCATGCAAGAATTCATTAAAATTAAAATTGTCATGCATGCCCGAGTGGTTTTCATTTGAAACATTATTGGGTTTATTTGGCAGTGGCTCCTCCCCATGAAAAGTCCAAACATAGTAGTTATCAACAAAGCCCTCGACTTTCAAGTGATCAAACACTTCATTTCTACGATACCAATAACGGTTTTTACACCTCTTACATGGACATCTAATTTGACTCCCTCGAGCTTCCTTAGAAAATGATGCATTAAGAAAATTAATCACTCCACTTTCAAACTCAGGCAATCGTCTAGCTATATACATCCAAACTCTATCTTCCTCCATAATTCAATACTGTTATGTAACTAATGAATAATAGAACTATCATAAATTTTTGGCTCACCAAAATTATATTTAATTGCATCACATATTACTCAACAAAAATAAAATGATGCACATATTACTTAAAATTCTTATGTTCAGATGATAAGTATATTATTATAGACAATTCAAGAATGCACATAAAATCTTTCAAAATAGTCTCAAATTTTTAATCAAACAACTCATATACATGTAATAGATAAATTAGCAATGCTTAAGTTTTTATAAAATTAAACCTGCATTGTAGATTGAAAATTAAAATAAAAATAACACAACACCGCAGAAGGAATTAAAACTAAACATAAAAATTGAGATTGAGATATAATTCACTCTTACTTGAATTAATGAGAAATAATATTCTTGTAGGATTGTAGCAGTTGATCGAATAAACCTTCAAAAGCAACCTGTTTGAGCTCTTTTGTCTTGTATGCAACTTCCCTGACATTGGAAGAAAAATAACAAACCAATCAAACACCACCAAATTAAAGTTATAAGAATCCAATATAGACATCGTTGTACTATAATTGTAGTAGTAGTCTTTAGTCCCTTACACCTTCATTTTCGTATCAATTCACCTAATATCTCTTATCCTTGTATACAGGTTTAATTTCACCATAACTACTAATATATTCAACTTATTATGATAATAGTGATCCCACATTGACTAAAAGTTACATTTAACCTGTTCAATTAATACTAGTATTATCGGATTTGCACCCAAAAAAAATGATAAAGAAAATAAAATACAATAAGAATCGAAACATAACATATATTATTGGAAATTGCATCAAGATTTCCTCACATTTAGCTACATCCTTGTATGTTACAAGTAGTAATTGATTAAATAATTAAAATATTCCATTTATTCCGAAATACTCGCAAAGTTGGCTTTTACACATTGTTTTGACCACATTATTCGAAATAATTTTTAACACATGATACCTTACCCTACTCTTATTCTCGTGTTAAAATTATATTGATAAAATCACTCGTTTCACTAATCATCTCTTAAAACTGTGTCTCTAAAAGGTGTGTTACAAGTAAAAAGATATAGAAGAAGTTTATAATAATGCATCACTTGATATATAATTATAAAAAAAAACTAAGTAAGCTAACATAGAATTATTAAATAACATTAGAGTATGCTTTTGCTAATTGTATATCAAAAACATGGATAGCAAAACCAACACTTTTTCAAGTATAAAAGCTATTTTTTAAAAAATCTACTTCTTAATTTTTCATATAGTAATGTAAAAATAACAAATTTATGAATGGGATTAGTGTTTATCAGTTGTCTACATTAGCAAAAGTAATTTCAGCGACATGATAATGGTCAGAGCCTAAAATGTTGAAAAAAAGTATAGATTTTCTTATAAACCACAATAAACTAGAAATTTAGTATCAATTATCATTATAAAAAGCCCATTATAAAAATCATCATCAACTATTATACTGCAAAGATAAAATTAAGAACCTGCTACATGTCAAACTAGACCCGTGATTATTAATTAGAAAAATAAATGTCAAAGATTGGGAAATGATTACATCTTAAAAGATATTACTCTGTATAAACTACAATAATTTTTGAGACATTGAAACTAAACCAATTAGGCAGAAAATTAATGGGTCATAAAAAAAGTCAAAGACCTCAAAGCTAATTACCACATATAACTAGATCTTACATACATTCCACACGATTTACAATAGATGAGATAAATTAGAATGCTAAAAATTATGCAGTGAATATCCTTATTTATAAACGCTATAAATTAACTACCAATTTAATTTTGTACTTGACTAACACAAATCGAAAAGGCTACACATACAACTATTGTATGTGAGACCCACATACAATATTGCATGGCATTTTTTCATTGGTTGTTAATTTGGACCCACTTTCCTCTAGTTTTAAATTTTCATTCAAATTTGAATTGAAATTTCTGATTTGACTTAATGTTCAAAATTCAAATATTTTGTCATTTCCAAAGCTATTAATTTAATATTTATTTTTTAATTTTTTTTTACAAAAAAAAAAAACTTTTCATTTCTGTAATTCTATGAACATCTTTACAGAGAACTAGCGAAAGGGTGACATGGAAGATGAAGAAAAAACTTTGAAGCTGCTTCATTTTTGTCATAGAATTTCGAGTATACATCCTCTACTCAGATTAATCGAGTAATCGATCTTATTATATAATGAACAACATTACATAGAACTAGCGAAAAGGCTACCATGGAAGATGAAAAAAAAAAACTTTGAAGCTAATTCATTATCATTATAGAATCTTGAATATACATTTGTTAGATTAATTGATATTATTGGACAAATTAATCGAATTTAATTGGACAAATTAAACCTCCTGAGAATATTAAGAATTTCGAGTGTTAATTAACAATGTAAACTGGTGTAAAATTGTTTTAATTATTTGCAATCAAAATGAACTATTCTTCCTCCTATAATCGTCTCTAATTAAGGAGATGGGTCTATTTGCAGAATATACCCTTTTTTATATTGAACTATTGATATGAGTCTTCTTGTTCTTCATCTAGATATAAATTGATTTTCGATTTTGTTTTGAATTACAATAATTGTTAAAGGCACAAAACTAACCTATTGATTAATAAATAAAGATGAGATTTGAAGGCTCAGCACAATAATGGTAGGAAATGTTGTAAGGTCGTGGACATTGGAGAAAAACCCCCAATGGTTTAAGGTCGTGGACAATGGCTGAAAATCCCCGATAATTTCAAATATTTTTGTTTGTTAATATTTTAGTAACACATGCAATTATGTTTGGTAAGCTCATATATGAAAACGACATGATGGTTCATTATATAATGTTTGAAATTTTTTTAGTAACACAAGATTACAAGAAGCTATATGATGAAAGCTTTGATTAATTGATAGATATGCAAACATTGACAAGTTGTTACATGATTCCGGTTTTGATTCCTCACTAGCGCATATTTTTCTATTCTATATATTTTGTTGTAACCCTAACAATAAGTAAATTTTTATTTTTTAATTATAGTTACATAATTGGAATTCATAATTTTAAAACAACATTGGTCTTGTGTAATTGTATTTGTTTCAAATAATTTCTTGTTTTGAGAAAAAAAATAAGGGGTCGCCCCTATCAAATCGTTGGAGGTTTAGATAATATGAGAAAGACATAATCAATGGAAAGTAATAAGAAGTGAAGGGGAATTAGTAGAGGTAATCAAGTAATAATAGACTTTCACATCAATAATAATTGTTGAATAAGATCACTACTGATTGACCTGTAAATTAAAAATTTCATGTAGATATATTTGGAAAAAGGTCACAAATAAACATTCCATTTGTTTTAATATTATAATGAACTAGTTTGATAAAAAAAATTTCCTTAATAAAAGATGAAATATCATTATTAAGTTATTATCACTATTATTTTTATCATTCTTCTTCATCTTTTTATTGTAGGAGAATATAGGTACTAGATTGCGGAAATATATGAATCATATTCATAAAACACCTAAACCAAGGATCTCATGCATAACAAATAAAGAAGAAAGAATTATACCTTTGAAGCGTGATTCCACAAGTGATCGAACAAGAACAATAAGGAAAACAAGAACCCCACATGTGATTCCTCTACTTAGTCCACGAGCACGGATTAAACCTCCAGTAATGCTAGTTAATTGTGACTGAACACTTCAATCAACCTTCAATGGAGATTTGAGCCGCGAACACACCAAAACACCACCCACGTGCTACTAAACGCGCCACCCAAGGGGGAGGGTCGTACGGACAGGCAAGAGAGGGAGAGAGCCGAGTAGAGAGAGAGAGAGTTAGGGTTTTGGGAAGCTTGGTTGCTTGTGTGACAATTCACTGTACGTCAATTGTTGTGTCATGCAACCCTAGGCATGATTTATATTTATAGATCATATATAGAAATAAAACCATGTCAATTCCAAAACCCATTAGACTCTTCTAACTATCCAAGCCCAATTATCAATATGGTATGTCATGAACTCATGAGGCCCAATAATGGGCCTCTAACTTGTTTAACCCAATACTCTTATGTGTGACCTTGTAGGATCCATTCTATAAGGCTTTGGGCCATTAAGCTAGCCCAAAGATCAATTGTCATATCTAGCACCAAACATTGACGACCCTATAGAATGACCTAATTATCTCCATAATCGTGATCCTTGATACATCTAGTAATTGCATTTATCGAAGACATAACTCCTTCACTTATATTATCACTTTTACTAACACATTATGCAAGATGAAATATCATTATGAAGTTAAGTTTTTGTAAGGTGAAATATCATTCTTTTATTTAATTCAATTGAGAGTATTAATTACAATAAATGCCAATATCAATTAAAATGTTATGGTTACTAGAAAATATTGTAACTAAAATCAAACTGACTCAATGTGTACATTAGTAGAATTAATTCAACAATTTATTTTATAGATATGATGATTTAGGGAATTTGTATTGGGTGATTGTAACAACCTTATACATTGTCATTATACATTGTAACAACTTTATACACTGTCATTTATAAAAGGCTAGAGAAATTTGATCCATGTAGTGATGATGAATCAAATTCCAACAGTTATCCCCACAAGTACCATGACAAAATAATCACTCTAGTTGTAAGTTAACTTGTTTAAAAGTTAAATTATAAGTAACAAGTATATGGTTACTAACTTAATTGAAGATGTTATTAAATATTGATGCATATTTTAACAGCTCAAGTTTGCGAATAGAGTTTTATGTCAGATTATAGAAGGCACTTTACAACATTTTGATGCCTTTGAAGTTATAAGTTTTCAATCAATTCCCAAGGAAAAGAAACCTAATGATTCAGGGATGCTATTGTTGTTATATCTATTAAACATATCAAGTGATGTGCAGTCGTGGATGGAAGTAAGTATTTATCAGTCGAAATGCATTGGTATTTATTTGGATATTATCAAATAAAGCCCACTTAAGTTGTATTTATATATTCATGGTTGGTTTACATTTGTATACAGTGGTTCAAAGGTGATTAAAACCGGTACAGGACGACAATGTGCTCTTCCATTATGATGGATGAACAGAACGAGATTCACAAAGAAGTTTTATCTATGGTCATGAATAACTGATTATGGCTTGTCCGTATGGATATGAAGAATTGGGATTTTGTGCAGGATATTTCTTTTTAGACTAAGAAAAGTTTTTTTTGAAGTATATTACTATTTACTTTTTATTTAAACCTAAATATAAATGTTGAACAATTTGAAAGAATATATATATATATATATATATATATATATATATTGAGGAATGATTTGATAGTATATATTAATCAAATAAATTGTTTCTATTTTGTTCTTCATTTAGAGGTACACGAAACAAAAAGTAAAACACGATAAGAAACAACTTCATTGCAACGACAATAAAAATGAGTCTCTTAGAATGTTAGAATGTACATACTATAAAGACATAGTTCTTGGAAGTTGTAAAGTTTTTTTTATCGGATTAACATTATACTATTAAATAATTTTCCTCTTAAATTGACATAATAATTTAATGCTTAATAGATTTTTACATATTAAACTTCTGTATATATTAGTTTTAAATATGATTTGTTGTATTGATTTAATAATTAGTTAGGCAATATTTTATACTATACTCGTAAAGGTTTCAATTACTATTCTGCAATATATTTTATTTTATCGAATACATATTATTTAATTTGTACCATATTAAAAACCATATTAGTCTAAAATATAACCTTTGAGCTTTAAATGAAAATACTGAATTAAATTAAACATACAATACTTTCACAAAAATATTAAGCTACTAGAACCTGAATCAAACAATCCAACAACGATGAAACCAGCATGTTTGATACTTAAGTCATTATAGTTCCATAATTCGGAAAGTTTCAAGCATTAATTCGATAGCAATAAACTGAAAACCAAAGGTTCATAATCAAAACAACTCCCGAATGTGTTGTCATCGTAATATAGTCGTCACATCAGCACCACTATTGGGTACCACTATTGGGTACTACGTAACCAATATGGATTACTACCTGTTGGAACTGAACAATTAGGACTAAATCTAGATTGACATTGTGTTGTTGTCTCTGATCCTCGATGAATTGTCTTCTCTTGCTAACATATTGCGGCCAATGTTGTTTCCACCTATATTAAGGGTTCCGTTGGCATTGTTATTTGGACCCCTTCCTTGCCACCTTCCATACAATGAACCAAATGTTTCTCTCAATATTTCCTTACAAAAGAAAAAAGTTTGGATTGGTGACTTTCATAATAATATAACTAAACATACGAGGATTTTTTCGATGATTCTAATAGATTACTTATTAAATTACTGTCTATCAAATGCGGTTACCAGAATACCTATCCCTGTTACTAAATTATTGAAAAACATATCTGACTTTTTATTTTTTTAAGAAAATAAGACAATTTAACCAGGTTACCTCGTTAATAGAAATTTCTTCATCAGTAAGTTTATGCTTTTTCTTTGACTTTCCACCTTTCTCTCCTGGTTTAGGGATTCTAGTATTTTTGCCCCTACCAGTATTTCTCTTATCAAGAGGGTCCTTGGTGCCACCTTCAACAGGTACTACACTTTTTCTTAAGTGTCTTTCATTTTTATCCCTTGGACGTATCCTACGACGCCCAAATACCTTGCGTGCAGATTGATCCCACCAACAATGTGCATCATTATCATGACGCTCAATACCCATTAAATCCTCTAACTCAATTCTAATTTTATCAGTTGCTTCCTTGAACATTGAAAACGTAGCATCGTTGTGTATAGCTAGCGTGCTCAAGTATTTATTCCTAAGAGCTATTTCACGTACCTTTTGAACTCGTTCTGAATCAAGGTCATAGTATGCTACTTGAATGGCCTCGTATCGCCTCACTACGTCCTTTCTCCAGCTAATTAAAATGTATTTCTCTGGGATAAATTCTATATCCTCTAACTCAATTACGCGAATAATATGCGTTCACAATATCCCTCTAAATTCAAACAACTTACATGAGCATGAGAAATCACCTTTTTCTTTATCAATAGTCAGTGTGTAGCTCTTCCACCTTTTCCTAGATATTGAGGTTGGAATCTTCTCATCAGCTTTGTAAAAGGTGACCGTACTAAGCATTGAAGTCTTGCCTATGTTTGTATGCCGTAAGCCTAGGCACTCGTCTCTTACCTCTTTGAACTTATTGTTAGTATACTTGCTATGGAAAACATACTCAGCAAGTATAGTCTTGTCCACGTTAAGTGGTGCATCAGCGGATGTAAAATTCATCTTATGCTCCGTATTTGCTAAATCCCCCATTGCTGCCTCATAAAGCTCAGCAAATCGAGCCAACGGTGTATCAATGCAGACGGACCCTTTCAAGAAACGATTCATGCCTTCACTTCTTTGAGTGGAAGACATTCCAGCCCAATAGTTGTCTCGACAATACCTTTTCCCTCAACTCATATGATTCTTGGATCCAAGTGTTGTTACCGATCTGAATTTTTTCCACCATGGCAGCCCATGCTTCTTCAAGTTCTTCCGGATCTAGACATTCATGAACAACTACTTTCAAAGCGACCTCAATTTGCTTCCAGTTTTTGTTGCTACCCAAATTTTTAGAAGCATTTTTAAGAATGTGCCACAAGCATAACCGGTGTGGTATCTCCTTAAATACTATACCCACTACCTTGCCAATAGCTTTATCTTGGTCAGTGAGAATGCCTATCGAAGCCTTGCCCATACACTTAAGCCATTCATTGAATACCCAAAAAAAGGTGTCAGTATCCTCGTGTGAAATCAAAGCACATGCAAATACAATTGAATTTTCATGATGGTTGACACCCACAAATGGTGCCAAAGGCATTTCGTATCTGAAAGGTATAATAAATTGTCAAATTTCTTTACATATAATTAGCGTCACTGTTAATGGTTATACAAAAATCTTTTTAAAATAAAAATTCTAAGCAATTGGAACAAGCAAAAGCCTTTTATGTTACTAATAAATAATCTAATTTACACTGTTGTTGCTAGCCAGTAGCTTTTATGTTACTATTAAATATAGTCTAGTTACTAAATTAAAACCTAACAGCAAAACACTAAGAATTAAATACAGTAAATAACATAACCTGTTGGTTTGGAATGTTGTGTCGAATGTTATTACATCGCCAAAATCTTCACACATTGCCCTACACCTTGGATCAGACCAAAACACATTCATTAACCTTCCATCACAATCCCTTTGAATTGAGCTGTAAAAGTCATTATTAAGCTCATGCTACTTCCTAAAGTATTCTTCGAGGGCAATTGCATCTCCTTGAAACCTTATTTTACGACGCTCCAAGTTCACTACATTCCTCAAGTCTCGCTGGTCGAATGTTAGATTTTCATGACCCTCGTTTTCTACTAAAAATGAATTGAAGTTTTTAACAATTGATATACCAGCACAGTCATTGTTCACAATTCTGTCTACATTAGGATCATCAATGCTTCTGTAATTAGCCATCAAACGACTTGACTTTGGATAGAGATCATGGTCGTGCTCTAATTGACAACTCCGTATTTCCATTTTACCATTCACCATATTTGCGTGAACAAACACTTTGCAGTTAGTTACATTAGAACCCTCTGTTTGTTTTCTTCCTCCTTTCTTACAAGCAAATATTAGTGGCTTCATCATGTGGTAAGCTGTCTCCTTAGACCCGATTTCTGTCCGTTTGATACCTTTTTCCTTGTATCCATCCATCAAAAGGGTTGTTCTTGTGAAATAGGAAAAACCTTTTTTAAATGCATAATCATGACAGAAATTAGCATATTCTTCACTAGAAGGAAAACACATTCCTATAGTTGGCTCTATCTCGTCTTGGTCATTTTGTTGGTCAAGGTTTTGTTCTCCGTTTTGAGCATTCTCTTGCTGAATGCTATCATCACGGTTTTGATCATTCTCCTGCTCTTTCTCTTGATTTTCTTGATGAAGGATTTCTTCATCAACATCAATTCCTTCTATAACTTGGTTGAGATTTAATTCTTGATTAAAATCCATGTCACTGCAAATACATGAATAATAAGCGAAGCTCATATCATATAACATTGTTGATTTATGTACATTTGGATTAACAAATCAAACTTATATTTCCATTAGTTTACAAGGTAAATAGTATTCGTATAATGTTAAATTAATCACAAAAGTATGTTTTTGTATTTCTCATCTCATAAAGCACAGCCTCAATACAATACTTATAGCCTAGGAATACTTGGGGGGTAAGCCCTAATGTTCTCTAAAGATCTCAACTACCTAAAGATAATCACAATATTCACAATAATATATTTGCACAATATATATCTCATTATAATAGTATCTCAATATATAACCGTATTAGACAATTTAATAATGTGAGTTAGCTTAACCGCAAAACCCCTTGCCATAATAAAAATCCAACCCTAAAATCCCACAACCAATTTTTATTCTACAGCCGCTACCAAGACGTTACAATTTTTGTTAGCTAGAAGCTCTAATGTGATATAAGAAATGTGCTTGTTAAGATTAAGTGTCCAATAAACAAGGTATTTTTTAAAAAAATAAAGAAAACGCACATAATTCGAGGGATTCACTCGTAGTTAACGGCTACTTTGGTTGAGTCTTGAATCAAACCCAGAAAATTACTGCTTAAGTTTTGAAATCTTGGATTACCTCATAACACTCCACGTTTGAAAGTTGATGTAAATTAGCTTTGTAATTTAGGCCATTTTTTTTTTTGATTTTTTTTATAAAAAAAATATTGTATCTGGAAGAATTTTTTTTGAATGTTTATGCCTATTTGGTAGTCAGATCGTCAGAGTCTATTTGGAAAGGAAGACGAACGGTCACAATAAATTGGTACACAAATTTTCATAAGAATACATGAGTTATAAATAATAAATATAGTTAAATTATTAAAAAATATTATGTGAAAATGATGTTAGCCTAGTGGTTTGTTTTGCACATTATCTACTTTGAAACCTGGGTTCGATTCATGATTCATTCTATTTCGATAATTTTTTTCTAAATAATTTTTTTGTTAAACAAATTCCCTAAATGTTAAAAATTAAATTACCAAATAATTCTACAAATTGTGAAATTATTCTACTTTGTTAAAATAAAAATGTTACAGTTACTAAAAAATATTCTATTAAATATCATATATGATTTGTTCACCGACCGGTACCTATTTACATAACAATCAGTCGTCTCAATGTCACTATAAATGTAGGGAGTACCATACATTAGTAGAATTAGGAAAACAATTGTTTTATTGATAAGAGGATAACTAATAGAAGTAGATCTATTAGAAATGTCTAATAGAAGGTTCATATATAAGCGGAAGCTCCACATTGAATTGGAACTATGGAAGCATGCCATTGCTGATGACTGTTGGCATAAAGTCGAGAAAAATATATAAAAAGGCCCATCAATTTCGAATGAAATGATGATGAATTAGACAGTGATGATGGATCAAATTAAATTGAATTGTAGAGTATACGAATTACTAGGGCTGCTTATTTGTATAATTTAGTAACACAAGAAGTACAATTAGTAACTCACGTAGTGAAATATTTAGTAACTCAACCAATTTATTTAGTAACTTCAGTAGAGTGAATCAAGTAAATATCAATCCAGTTTCACATCAATAATAAGCATTTAATAAAATAACAGTTAATCAATATAATTCACTTTTTAATTGGAGTACATTAATACTTTATACTTTTCATAATTTACCAAAGACCTTAAACATGATATTGTGATAACATGAGTACACTGTATTTTAATGAATAATCAATTAACGTAAATAATTTAACTATCATTTGGACATTTTAGTATGTTTGTGCTTTGTCTAGTAACAGAACCTTATTGATTTGTAACTATTCTTATGAATATATCACAAAAGACCGATACAATATATTTGCGAAATGTTACAAGGTGAATCTCGCAATATTTGTTAGTAATTCTGCAAAATTGGTTAACAATAACGAACATAGACATACAATAATCGTACATGGTTTCTAGGTTGATCCCTTCCTTAAGCATAATATAATTTACCCTATGCAATTCCCATGTCGTTGATTGTCACAAATATGTACATAATTTTAATAATCACCAAATGTTTGGAGACAATATCTAACGACAGCAGATATTTGTTAACAATTTCCCTAATTAAACGGAATAATTACTATTATTTCATTATTGATTTCACTTGCCAATTCTTACTAAAGAAATTGTTATTGTTTCTAAAAAAAATAACAATCACCAGATGAGACAAGGACGTCGCAAGAACTTCATATCAGGACATGTTTAATTGTTAATTTCAGATATAATTGTTTGACATATTATTAATAAATCAGGTTATACAAGAGTTTATAATTTCAGTAAAAGCTGAAGAATTGGAAAAATTAAATAAGATTATTTGAATATAAATAATTGATTGAACAAATTCTATATTATGTACATGAGTTTAGATTTTAATATGAAAATCCCAGAAACATGGTGGACGAAATAAAAATTATATACAAATTAAAATTGAATCGAACATGGTGGATTGTCGAAAAAAATCAATTTTCTTTAATATGGATTGAACAACATCCCGAAAACATGTACTTTGAATTACCGGAAAATTCGCCGACGTTAGTTGCTTTTACCATATTCTCCGGCGGTTTGTTCTTCTTCTCCAGCGGTTTGTTCAGATTCTCCGGCATTCTTTTAAAACTGAAAATATTTAGAACATTATCCTATATTTATGGGTTTAATTTTCAAAAAAAAAAAAACAAAATCAAGATATTAATGTAATTACTGCTTATGGCGCCAACTATTTCAGCCACCAACATTCCCGCTTAAGTGACGATATGGCGCCATAGTAGTGAATTATTTCCCCCCAATATTTCCCCCTTCTTTTTTTTGGTACTGCTGATGGGGCGATTTTTTATTGGTGTTGTATGTTGATCCCACATACAACAATTGTATGTGTATCAGCTCCCAACACAACTAGTGTTCGACTACCCCTCAATTTCCCCCATTAAGAAAATTGAGAACCTTGCCCGAAAAATAGATAAATCTATAATTACCCACCCAATCATATATACACAAGAAGAAAATTAAATAAAAATCTGGGAACTTACAATAGAATCACAGCAACCCAACGAATAAAAAGAGCAATAAAAAACCCTAGCCTAAACGTCGGTGAGGAAGAGGCTACTAGCAGCACAAAAACCCAATGGCACAATGAATGTATGATTTACTAGTAAATTAGCAAAAAACTTGCTTGAGTACAGTGAATTCTTAGTATTTTACTTCAGAAAAGTAGTAAGAAAATGGAGGAGAGAATGAGAAAGTGTGTCTTTAGAGTTTAGAGTAAGAGACTAGGAGAGAGAAAGGATGTTTCCAGAAAAGAAATTTAATGGGGAGCTGTACAATTGCCACGTAACTTTGAATTGCCCGCCCAAGTTTCATTTTTGCTAAAGAACCGCCTAAATGCCCTCCCAATTTTTCATTTTTGCTAAAAGAGCCGCCTTAAAGGAATTTTGGCTCTACATAGATCAAACCTAGTTATAATAAAAAAAAAATTAGAAAAAAGTGTTGCACTTTAATGCAACACTTACAAAAAGTGTTGCAACAAGGAGTAAAATGCAACATTTTAAAATTAAGCGTTGCACATAATATAAAGCCAGTCATAATGCAACATATGTAAAAAGTGTTGCATAAAAAATGTTACACTAGGCTAGTTTTGTAGTAGTGATGGAACTAATAGGTAACTAAATTAAATTTTAGAATTGATCAAGCATAAATCATACTCAATTAAATTTAGAGGAACCAAGATATACAAATAAAAATTGATCATTGTCTATCAAAGTGACTAAAAGTGTTTGGGATAAAGAAGAAATTTTAAAATAAATAAAGAAAGTTATATTTACACTTAAGTTGAAACAAAAAAAAAAAAAAAAAAAAGTTAATGGACGACAAGTATCCTTTAAACTTCCAGTTTCAAAATAAAAGTATAGATTTTTGGTCTAAATGTCGTCTGAGTTAATAATTTTTACCAAATTGTCAAATGAGATTAACTTTATTTACCAAATTATCGCTGCAGTAAATTTTTTTACTAAAATGTTGCAAAAGATTTTTTTTATTTGTTTACTAATCTAGTTAATTGGCCACAAAAAGTCTTACTTGTTTGTGAATCAAATTACTTGTACAACATTCTTCATAAAAGAACAAAAAAAAAAAAGAAAAACTGTAAAAAAAATAATAAACTTTTGAGTGGTCCGCCAAAAACAAGTCGAATTTATTTATTTTTGTATAATACAATCTTTAAAGAGTTTTCGCTTTAAACAAGATATTTACGGTTAATATTTTATTAATTTTAAAATATTTTTGTTTAATAGTTTAACTAGTTCTTTGCCCGAGCAACGCTCGGATATTCACAAGAAAACATTATTTTTATAAAATTACTATAAATTTGTATTTGTATATAGATTGTGTATACGATTTAAAAAATATTTGTTAATTTAAAGTAGTTTTTATTGTTCTACAAATTCTTAAATGGACTTAGTTCACACTAATTTATTGTGGACAATAATCATTAGAGAAAATATAGTTGTTTTATTAATATAAAAAAGGTTTCTATAATAATTAAAAAAAAGTCACTATGTTGAAATAAAAGTCATTTTGGTAATATATAGGCTATAAGATGTTAATATTTTTGATGAAATAGTTTATATTCTCGTCAATATGAATAATGAAAGTCAGTATGTTAAAATTAGGGTCAATGTCGTATTTTAAATTCACAATAACATTAAACATTATACAAGTTTTAATAAAGGTTACACTAGTACATAACTAACTTCAAGTAACACCCAAAAAGTGTTACATAAAGTGGTAAAAGTGTTATTATAGACAATATGTAACACTTTATTGGGTGATACTTCCGCCCATGTTACCTAAGGTCTTATGTAACACTTTGGGTAATATATGGTAACACTTTCAATAGTGATACTATAAACCCTCTTTATGTAACACTTTTTACATTTTTAGTATCATTTTTAAAGTGTTACTTTTTATTTCTTACGTAACACTTACTTATCTTTAATAACATTTTTCAATCATATAGTATCACTTTATCCGACATTATGTATCACTTTTTAAACTAATGTAAAAGTTTTGTTTATTATAAGGTAACATTTTTCGATCATCTTTTGACATATATTAAGCATTGTATTCGACATTATGTATCACTTATTCATTAATAGGTAACATTTATTATTATTATTATTATTATTATTATTATTATTATTAAATATAAAATAAAATTAACAATAAAGAATGAGAAACTAACATATATGATAGATAATAATTTGAATTGAAATAATTTCATAATTCTTTCAAAAAAAAATCCATACACACCAATTTTAATGTTTGGCCAAACAAGATGATAATCAAAACAAAAAGAAAATTAACTTGGATCTCTATCTAAAAAAAGTGAAAAAAAATTAAAAGAAACAAATGCTAGAATAATTGCAGCAGCAGCAACAGAGCTTCTAGCAGACATCATGTAGCAGCAAATAAAAGTGGCAGGAAGCAGTGGCAGCAAACAACACCAGCAAGAGTCAGCAACAAAGAGCAATAGCAGCAAAAAAATAGCAGTAGCACCAAAAAGTAGCAGAAGCAACAGCAAAAAACAACAGTAGCAGCTGCAAAACAGCAGTAACTGTAAGTGACAGCAGCAGAAAAACAACGCTAACAATAAGAGACTGCAACAACAGTATAAATAAGCTTAGCGGGCAGCTCCAATCTTTTCAATCCTGGGGATAAAAAACTTCTTTTCTGTATCTCCCTAAACATCAACCACATACATATATGCAAGCATGCACACTTCTTATGGCGTCATCTCTTGCTATAAAGTATTCATTAAAAAACAATGAAAGTATTACATGATTTTTTTACAATTGGGATTCAAAATATTTAGATGTCAGGATTAAAGAAAGAAAAAAAAAAAAAAAAAGAACAACCTTTTTTTAACGAGACCTCAAGTTTACACTGTTTTTCCTTATCTGATTTTAATTCTCTTCACTTGAGTGGTTCAATTCTCCCTTTTCATCGGGTGTATACTCGTCAGTATCTTTAGTCACCTTCTTACTTTTTTTTTTGTTTGTTTCGATCCCTTCATCCACTGTTTCAGTAGGAATCTTTAGTCGCCTTCTTACTTTTTTTTTGTTTATTTTGATCCCTTCATCGACTGTTTCAGTGTATAAAACATGAATGTAACCCCCAAATCCCTCATTCTGATTCTATTTTGTTCTATCCTTGCTTAGCTTGTCTAGCTTTCTCATAATGTCCATCTAGATCTTGATTCCTACAAAGAACACACAAGACAGTTAGTTGACGGACATCATTGATCACAAATAGATTTTTAGAGTGTCAGACCCCTAGAAATATTAGCTTGGTTATCAGAGTTTACATTGCTAATTCTAGTTCATTACTTTTTAATTGTTGTAAACAAATTTTAGTAGACTCTTGACCCTAGCTATCTTCAAAGCTATTAGCAAAATGAATCTGGCTAGGGGATGCAGAAACATTCAAGTGATTGAATCATTGAATTAGGGGTAGGGTAACCATTAAGAACTAATAAAAATATCGTTTGAAATAGTGTATGAATCCCCTTAACTATATGTACTATTTCATTCTGCAGATTGTCGGGAGTCAGGTCCTTGTGAAAATCCTAAAGAACAAGCATGCACCCCCCTTTTAGAACTACTGAATTTTAAATCGAGTATGGCAAGGGCTATGGCAAGGGCATACGTAGGGATGCAGAGCTCATAAGTTTGGGTGTCAAGAACAAGCTAATAAATAATCAGGGTGATATTCAACTGCCATAATTTCCGTGGGAAAGATCAGTTAGAAAGTTTCTCATTGAAAATGTAAGAGAAAAAGATGAGCTTAAAACAAAGCTTAGAGAAAAACTACTACATTCAACAAAGGCGGCTATAGTGGGAGATGGCACTGAACCAGCAAAAGAAACAGTTTTGCTTGACACAACTGATGAAGATGTAGTCCCAGCCACGGAAGCATAAGTCTTGCCAAAAGTTATTTTTTTGATGGGTTTTGGTGTCAGATAATTTTAGTAGCTTCTACTATAGAGTAGTTGTTATCAAACATATACAGGAGATAATATAAGGCTCTGAATACATAAAGGATTTTTGCTTGCAATTATCAGGGTATACTTCAATCTACAAGTTAATATGTCACTATATCAGTGCTTAAACTGGGATGGGTGAGTAGAGTTTTGGCGGGTCTCTAAAATTGGAGAAATTCTAAGCTATACCAAATGTATTATAGGAGTGAGGTTAGTTCTTTGAAATTTACTAGAGTGTTCAGACCTGTTTGCATCTTAATGGATTACCTAATTGTCACAATGCGGCATACCTGATCATACTCCCAGCACTTTGTACATGATTGTCTTAAAGGCAAGGGATCAATACATAGTCTGCCAATTAAGTTCTATCCAATTGTTCATAAATATTTATACCATTAGTTTTAGTAGAATGAATATCGAAATATACACATCCACAAGTCAAAACCTAGCAACAAAAACCCTCTTCTTAACCCCACAATCCTTCCATCCTTTTCAACCATCCATTCAGACAATCAAACAGAAGCAAATCAGTTCAAAAATATAAATAATCATTCATCAAAGTTAATTATAAACTGTAGATTAGCGGGAAAAAAAAAGTAATATTTAACTCAAAGTTTTATGGAATAATCAATTAACTGCATTTCAACATAAATCAGGACAATAACAAAATTAGCTCATATAATTAAGAATCTAACAAAATCATCACAAATTAGCGATATCTAACTTGCAGCAAATTCGAGCGAAAAGAGAAAATTCGATCAGTAATTACAAAATTGATATGGCAAAACTGAAAGTGACTTTCAAATCGCATGAACTCAACAAATTATCACACAATTTCTCCACTTCTATCAAAAACACAACATACAATAATAAAATTGATACCTGAAACTTTCGATTTCGGCGATTACTCAAACGAAAATTGAGCAGCAGAGAGAATTGTATCCAGCAATTCTATCGTATCAATTGGAAGCACTTCAGGCGAAAGAGAATCAAGCAGAAATGAGTAATCGAGTAATAAAAGATTCGAGCAATCAATTTGGGAGATTCGAGCAATCAATTTGGGAGTTTCGATCAATCAATTGGAGGTATGTTAGGGTTCATCATTTCTAAGTGGGAGAAAGAATCGAGCAATATAAACCTGTAAAGTTTTTTTTTTGTTTTTTTTTTTTTGAAACAAGTTTTTATTTTGTCACTTGTAGAGTTTTTTTTTTCTTTTTTTAAAGTAAAATACTTTGAGGAATTTTATTACTCGTAGAGTTGTAATACTTTTCCCCTCAAATAAAAAAAAGAGAAAAAAAAGAGTTGTAGTACTTACAACTTAGGCTCGAATTTTTTGAACTTTTAGGCAGAGCAGATTTCAGTAGAACGGAGCAAAGAAGAGCAGAGCATGGCTTCCACACACTACAGAACATAACAAAGCAAATCAGCAGAGCGATTTTCAGTAGAGTAGAGTAGATTTCAACACAGTAGAGCAGAGCAAGGCAGAGTAGAGCATAGTAACTCAAAAGAACAAGGCCTTAGAGAAGGCTAAAGGCAACGAGGGTAATTTACATAGTTGTCCTTATTAGCGAACAAAACTAATTTTAGTTAATCAATTAGCAGATGAGAAGAGGAGTAATGCCATGTTAGAGCTTTATAGGTTAGGGATGTTATAAAATAAGGTAACACTTCTTAGGTGTTACTATAAAATGTTATCTATTTAAAAGTGTTACTCTATAATGTTACCTATGTGAAAAGTGATACTTTGTAATGTTACTTATTTTAAAAGTGTTACATTAAGTGTTGCAATCTACAAAAATGTTACCAAAGTGTTACTTATAAATCTATTAATTTTGCACTTTAATAAGTGTTACAAACACGTGTTACGTAAACTCAATTATGTACTAGTGTTACTATGTTGAAAATAAGGTTACTATGTTCAAAATAAGGGCCACTATGTCCAATATAATGTCAGTTGCGTGTGTATAAACCTCGGGTCCACAATAATATTATTGTGAACCAGGTCCACGCAAATCTTTCTGTTTTTAGGCGGCATATTCTCTTTTATTTTGTAAAAATCTATTATCTTATTATTTTTAAGGAAAATAAAATTTTTGGCGGGAAAATTTTTATTGTGGATGCGACACTTGTATTTTTGGGATATTCCTAGTGATTAATGTAGTATATAGTATGTATATTAATTGTGTATACGATTTAAAAAATATTTTATTTATTTAAAGTAGTTTTTAATGTCCTAATTTTTAGGCAACATATTCTCTTTTATTTTATAAAATGTCAATTATCTTACTACCTCCGTTACATATTAGTTGCAACTTTTACCAAAATGGGATGCTACACATTAGTTGCAACTTTCCAATTTTTTTTTTTCCATTTTAGTATGTTTTTTAAAATGAAAGGACAAAAAGTTCTTTACTAAAAAACTCATAAACACAATTAACTATCTAAATCAGATTTCATTAAACTCTTAATCTAACTTAAATATATATATATCAAAACAACTCAATTTCAAAATTCATTCAATTGGATAACTTCATAACTCCCACGAAATTGTGAACAAATTCTCAACGTCATCATCGTCGTCCCCATTGCCACCGCATCTACCAGGCTACCAACAACAACGTTGCCACTGCATCTACCAGGCCACCACCATCAAAATTTCCGCTGCATCTACCAAGCCACCATCGTCAACTTCGTCGCCTCCTCCTGTGTTCCTTTCTCTCTCTTCGTTTTTTTTTAAAAAAAAAAAAAAACAATTGCATAGATCTGATGGCTTGAGGGGTAAATTAGCTAGTTTGGAGTGGTTTCAAGGTGAGTAAGGGTAGTTTTGGGTTGGTTTAGGGTGAGTGTGGGTGGTTTTGGGGCTGAATTAGGGTGGTTGTTTTGGGGTGGTTTATGGTGAGTGTTGGTGAGTTTGGGGTGGTTCGGTTGAGAGGGGTTGGTTTTGATGCGATTCGAGTTGAGATGAGGTGGTTTCGGTGTCTTTTGGGTTTGAGAGGGGGTGATTTTGGGGTTGTTCGGGCTAAGAGAGGGTGGTTTTAGGGTTGTTCAAGGTACGTGTGGGTCGTTTTGGGGTTGTTTGGGCTGACATGAGGTGGTTTCAGGCTGCTGTTGGGCGGTTTTGAAGTGGCTACTGTTGGGGAGACGATTGCAGGGTGGCTGCTATTGGTGGTTTTTCGTGGTGGTACTGCTTTGGTGGTATTCAATTTATTAATTACCTTTACTTTCTCTCTCCTACACTTAATTAATTCATTAATCAACTATTATGAAATTTTGTCTAAAAAACCGTGTCAAGGTGAAAGTTGCAACTAACTTGAAACGGAGGTAGTATTATTTTGGAAATTTTGCAAAAACCACCTTTTAAATCTTGCTTTTTGCTTATAACCACCTTTTAAAAAAATGTTGCAAAAGACCACCAAGTTTAAAAATTTTGTTGCAAATTACGACCAATTCAATGTAAAACAATTGATAAATTTGGCTAAAAAAGTGGTAATTTGCAACAAAATTTTATAAATTGGTGATCTTTTGCAATATTTTTTTTAAAAGGTATGCAAAAAACAAGATTTAAAAGGTGGTTATATGCAAAAAACAAGATTTAAAAGGTGGTTATATGCAAAAAACAAGATTTAAAAGGTGGTTTTTTGCAAAATTTCCTATTATTTTTAAGGAAAAAAAATAAAAGTTTTTGCGGGAAAATTTTTATTATAGATGCGACACGTGTATTTTTGGAATATTCCTAGTGATTACTTTAGTATATAGTATTGATTAATTATTAATTTTAACGATAATTATAGTTAACAATTAAAATAGATTTTTTAAGTAAAAAATAATCCCCCGCCCACCTCCCCACCAGCCACCACTGCCCTTCCCTTTCCCCGACGTAGGTTACGCCCTGATCCCCCTCCCTTGACGCTAGCCCTGACACACTCCTCCTTGTCGCGTGTTACCCCTTTCCCTCTTCCTTGAATTAGCAGCCCCTCTGCCCGTAACCCACCTCCCTCCTCCACGAAACCCCCTAAAACTATCTCCCCCGCCAGCGAAAATCCTAATCAGACCATCCCCGCCATCTTTAGGGTTTTTGAAAGTAGAGGATGTAGTGTTTTAGGGGGTTTTGTGGCATAGGAAGGGGTTTCAAAGGCGGGTTGTTTGTTAGGGGGGAGAGGGATTTCGAGAGAAGGGGAGCCGGGGAAGGGTCGGCGCCGGCGTCATGGGAGGGGTGTTTGGGTACGACCGGCGCCGGAAGGCAAGGAGAGTGGTGGCTAGTGGGAGAGGTTGTTAGTACACCTGGGTGCACCGTACACCCATGAATATTTTGTTCTAGTTTTGATTATTGTTTTACATTTAATAACCAAATGAGGAGAAAAAACTAACTTTGGGTTATTAGGTGTACGGTACACCACAGTAGTATATATAACAAACTCTCGGCTAGTGGGTGGAGAATGGTTGTTTTCCAAAAAAAAAAAATAATAATAATATTTTTAAAATTAAAAATATTAATTAAATAAAAAAAATTGTCAAACCAATACAATAATGACAAGTATCCCATATAATCTATTAATTAGGTTAAAAACCAATCATAATTGTTTGGAAATTGTTAAAAAGGTCCTTTTAAATAGATTTATTTTTTAATTTTTTTAATATGTTGTAAAAGTTCTTTTATAGTAAAGGTGGCACAAAAGGTCCTTTATTGCACTTAAGTTGTGGCGATGGTCCTTTGACCGGATTCGGCCATTGACTTTTTTTCCGACCAAAAGTCAATAGCCGAAATCCGGTTATAGGGCACTCGCCACAACTAAGTGCAATAAAAGGATCTCTTGTGCCACTTATTTTACTACCTCTGTTTCGTATATTTTGCAACTTTTGCCAAAAATGGATGCTACACATTATTTGAAACTAATAATTTCTTTCCTTTTTAGGTTGTCATTTCTCTCTATCTCTTTCCTCATCACATGTATTCCTATTTTTATCTTACACTCACAAACAAATTTTGCCTATAAGTCCGTGCAACCTTCAAAGTTGCAAAAAATGTGAAACAGGGGTAGTATAAAAAGACTTTTATAACAAAAAGACCTACTTAAAAGGACCTTTTTAATAAATTTTCTACTCCCCCTGTACCATAATTTCATGTCCGTAACCCTTTTTGGATGTCCCAAAATATTGTGTCTGTTTCTAAAATAAGCACATAATTATTACTTACTTTTTATCTTTCATATACAAAATACTCATATACCCAAAAATCATTATTTACTTTTTCTCTTTTTCATACAATATTCTCTACGATTTTTCACCATATACCCACGAGTTTTTTGTTTACTCACCATATACCGATGAACTTTTTAAAATTCATCATATACCCTCGTGTTTTTACAAAAATACACCATATACCCTTGATGACTATTGATTGTTAACTATATCAATCATTAGAGTTAATTATGACATGAAACCATCCTAAATACATTCCATTACCTTCGAAATCACCGACATTTTTCCCTACCTTCCAAACCACCCCAGATTTTCTTTGTTTTTTATCCTTAAATCAATCATACATATATGATTACAGAAATTTAGAGTGGTTTCATGAATTGGACAAAGGAAAGGAGTGGTTTCAGTGATGGAGGGAGAGATCTAAGGTGGTTTTGATGGATAAGTACGTAACTAAATTTCACTCATCTTGTTTTTATTAAGGGTATATGGTGAATTTTTGTAACAAGTCAAGGGTATATGATGAATTTGAAAATTTTCATGGGTATATGTTGAATAAACAAAAAACTCCGGGGTAGATGGTGAAAAAACCGTTTTATTATTTTCATACAATATTATCTACTCTTTATCTTTCCAATATAATATTCTACTTCTTCCACCATTCTCCTAAATTATCGTGCTTTTTGAGATATAAGCACGAAATAATAGGACGGAGGGAGTACATTTTTTAAGTGGATACCTTCAAAGATTGTATAATTCAGACCACTCAAAGATTTTATGTACTACATCCGTTTCATATTTTTTTGCAACTTTAGCCAAATATGGATGCTACACATTATTTGCAACTAATGTTTTCTTTCCTTTTTAGGTTGTGATTTCTCTCTATCTTTCTCCTCCTTACATGCAGTGCTATTTTTCTCTCTTTATCTTAGACTCACAAACAAAATTTTCCAAGGAATCTGGGCACTTTTCAAAGTTGCAAAAATGTGAAACTCAGGTAGTTTTATTTTTGACATTTTTTTTCCAAAAAAAGGGAAATTTTATGCTATAACCCTCAAGTGTTTGAAACTTCTACACTATAATCCCAAGGTCTCGTTAGTAACTCTGTTGTACCCTTGCCATTAAGTTTTCGTTAATAAAGTTTTGTTATCAAAAAGTTAAAAAAAAAAAACCAAAACCAAAACCACAACCCAACCACCCATAACCAGTCGTTGCAACCCAACCCTACCCCGTCCCCTCGAGCGCCGTTATTATACCCTGTATTTTTAAACGCATTTTTTAATTAATTAATTAGTATTCTCTTAAAAAGGGTATTTTAGTATTTTATTTTACTATTTGAATTTTGGAGCCAAAATGATATTTGAATTTTGGCGCCAAAAGTATTTCAAAACTCAATTATTATTGTGAATTTTGAATAATATTTATTATGCATTTATTTTATTTAAAAACCGGATTATTTATATATATATCGAATATTTTAATCAAACAAAACTATATTTTATTATTTATTTAAAAGGGCCGAAAATTCCTAAATTATTTAATATGATTTTTGGATTTTCTATGTGTAGATAATCTGATTTTCTTAGTTATTTTATTTAGTGAATAATTGGTATTTCCTTAATTAATTATTTTATACAATAGATATTATTTACATAATTATTTTTAATTTCTTAAATTAAGCAAAAACATTCCCTAAATACTGCAAAGGAAATCCAAAAATTTGGAGCATGGAAGCTCAAAATATTTGGCCACCTTGGTTTGATTTTGGGTAAATTATTTTGGTAATTTTTATTTTAAATTATCTCCTTAAAATCTCTTATTTTCCTTAATTTTATTTTTCCATCTCTAAATATATGATCATCTTATTTTCCTACCTTATATCTTCCTTGATTATTCTCCAAGTAATCTCTTTTTCCATATTATATTTCATGACGACACACCTTCCTTAAATTAATTATTCTTAATTTCTTAGTTACCTTAATAGTAAATTTTCAATAATTCTTTAACTCTCTTAACCAAGTAATTTCCTTAATTCTTTTTACCATAATTATTTCTACATTCTCATACCATACTTCTTTCATTCATGAGCCTATAAATATCCCCTTTGCACCTCTCATATTCTTCACACCAAAACCTAATTCTCTTCTTCTCTCTTCTTTTCCCTAAACTTTTTCATACTTTTCTTCTTCTCTTTTTCACACAAATCAACCCGTGCACCTTTGAAGCCACTTTTTAGGCACTTATGGTCAATTTTTGGGGTATTGATGTTTCACGAAAGATTGTTCCTCTCAAAATATCCTTGAGGTGATGCTCAAGAATTACCCATTTCAGAGTTATATTGAAGGAGTTATGTCCACTGCAAGTTCGGCCTATTCTTTCCAACGAAAATTTAATTATTCTATTTAATCCTATTCCTTTATCTTCTTCACGGTTAGTTTTCTAAAATACAAATACCTATTTCAAAGCTATAATTTTATAGTAAAGTATCATTTTAAAAGAGTTTTATATTCCATGCACATTAGATTTGAGTTTATGTTGTGATAATCTTATGGTTATATTATTTGCAAGGTGTATTCATGATTGAACTTTGAAAGTGCAAAGTGTTGATTGATATCCAGAATCAAGATACGTTTAGGTGGATAGACCTTTAAAAGTGATTTGTTTGAATAACATGTTTTGAATGATTTTATGATGATATGATTGAATTAAATTAATTTGAATTATGATTTATGAAATAAATTATGTTTGGAGCCTTGGAGGTATTGCTTTTAATATTTGTTTTAATAAAAGTATTTTGAATGATTTTTAAATTATGCTTTGAATGGTTTGAATTATTACTTATAATGTTTAATAAAGGAAGTGATTTGAAAAGTTTTTTTTAATTACATAAAAGAGTTTTCAAAGGAAGAGTTATTGATTTTGAAAAGTTATGAGATTTTATTTCAGGCTAAGTATCTATTAAAATGTTGATTTTGAAAGCATGATTGAATTGAATAAAAGAAGGATTGATTTAACCTATTATAAAGGTTGATTTTATTTAATAAGGAATTATAAAATTTTCACCTAAGGAATTGGTTTTAAAAAGAGAAATTTGTTTTATAATCTGTAGGGAATATTTCAAGCATTATTCCAAACTTGAACCCCACTGTGATCATACACTAAAGTACGGTGGCGTCCAAAGGAAAAGAAGATAGAGCAAAAGAGTCGCCAACAAGTTTTAGGAACTTGTAAACCGTTCACAGGGTGAAGGTTACACCCCTTAACGATCCAGGAGATCGTCAACTCCAATAGGTCTTGAACCATGACTGGTAGTTCGGGGATGAAGGTACAAATCCAACCTAAAAGAGATTGAACTTGCCCTAATAATAGGCCTCTACTTTATTCTGATCGTATTCATGTGCGCTTTCTGACTAACATGCAATCAATAGATTAACCCTAAACCTGTTTAATCTATGTTGGTTGAATATTAATGCACAAATAAATCTATTATTGGCGATCACTTGAATTATAATCATATTAACCCTAAACAAGATTATTAATTATCTTATTAAGCGTGATTACAAGAACCAATTCCCTTTAAACATGCATAAAAGGTGTGATCAAGCAATAACAATAAATATATATCAAGAAACATAATAATAATCATAACAATAATTATAAAAATTATAAAAATCATAATAATCATAATCATGTTAAAGCATAATAATAATAGCAAGATCCTAGGCATGATACTAACAAGATTAATAAAAAACCCTAGCATGTCACTAAACAATAAATATCAAAGCTTTAACCCTAACATGATACTAACATGAATATTAGAAAGAAAATAGGAAGCATCGCAGGAATCACAATTGTCATATTTGATATTAGAAATTATAGTTGTTACCCTAAACATGATATTAGGAATCCATAAAGCATCCTAACATGACGCTAGGAATCATAATAATAACCTAAACATGATTTCTATATCAAAATATCAATTAAACAATTAAAGCACTTACTTGGATGCCTCGTACCTCTTTCTAATGACAAAATACACACGTTAGTAACTTCAAGGAAAATAATAATTAAAACAATTAAATTAAATAATTGAAAGAGAGATTTGGGACCAAACCCTCAGAAATTAAACCTTTCACGTCTAGGGAGAAGGCAACTTCGAATATGGCTAGGTGTTTCTAAGTCTTGCGAATGCGGAAATTTTATATTTGTAAAAAGGCTAGTTTAGAAAAGAGAGAGAGAGAGAGGGTAATCAAGAAAATCTTGATGAGAGTTGGTGAAAATTGGTGAGAATAAGAATTGATGAGAATTGATGATCTAAAACGGAGTTTTTAGAAGGCTATTTATAAAGAAAATCAGTCAAAAAGATAAAAAATTGAAACAGAGTTCTGACGCAGATAAAATTTGATTAGCGCCGACGCCGGCAATTGGGGCCAGACGCTAACATTAGCGCCAGGAGCTAACGCTAGCGCCAGGCGCTAATGTTGGCGTTAGGCGCTAATCCCGTTTTTAACGCGTTTTCTAAAATCAGATATAATTTAACCGTACAGGAGGATAAAATCGTATTTTCCTCAAAAACATTCTTTTATTCTGATTAAAACTCTAAAAAGTCAATTTATCAATGCTAATTGAATTAGGAATAAAAAGAACCTTCTAGAAAAATCTAGAAGAATAAAACCATTCCTAATTGCATTAGGAATGATAAATCCATATTAGGCCCTCCTCTAGATCATTGGGCCGCATATAAGGCTCAAACCGGACCCAGTTCAGTAAATTGTCCATAACTTCCTCAATATTCATCGGAATTGGGCTTATAATATATCGTTGGAAAGCTCTTTTCAATCCCCATCCAACTACACTATTATTGGACCCATATCATGGACCAACCAAACTGGATTGGCTGTTTTCTTAAAATAGGTTTTCAAAAACAGAGAGAAGAGAAAAGAAATTAAAACTTTCCGCAACATTAAACTTTCCACATTTTCACTTCATTCGATTATGATTCGACGTGAAAGGTATTCATCACTGGGTTTGGTTTTGGGGAGACACAAATGGGTATCTACAGAAGCCCCCACTTTGACTGAGTTTGGAGATACGCGAGTTTCGAAAACAAAAGTCAAAGTATCGATAGGGACGGAGAATGATTCAGGACGTTCTACGATCCTAAATGTAACACCGATACCTGCGAACTAGCGTTAGTTAAACAGATAAAAGAGTTAAGAAACGTGTATCTTGCACCGTCGAGCACACGTCTCTTAAAGTAACCGATTTGCTGTCGCTTTACTGTTTTGATGACCTCCTACTAAGAGAATACCATCCCGCTTGAAAACCGCTACGCTTGTAACTGCCTCCAATATTGAAGATTGCTTCGCTTGAAACGATCCTCTTCCGCTTTTGTGACCATCTTCCACGTCTAAGGGAACATGATCGAAGATAAATTTGCTTGAAATCACCTTCAGTTGTTTGTGACAACTCTCCGTAATCTAGGGAACGCCATCCTGCTGTTTTGATGTTCACTCGTCTCTGAACAAAGAGCTTCTTTTGGATATCTTCACGCGCCTCTGAACAAAGAGCTTCTTTTTCTAATATGTCCACGCGTCTCTGAACAATAGAGCTTCTTTTGGATATGTTCACGCGCCTCTGAACAAAGAGCTTCTTTTTCTAATATGTCCACGCGTCTCTGAAAAATAGAGCTTGAAAGGATTGTCCAAGCGTCTCTGAACAAAAGAGCTTTGAATGATATGCCCACGTGTCTCTAGAGCAAAAGAGCTTCTGAATGATATTTCCACGCCTCTCTGGAGCAAAAGAGCTTCTGATACATGAATGTTTGTTGCGTTAATATTCCGAAGAAAAATTTTCGAAGACCAACGCTTGCCGATCTCTAAAGCTCGCTTGAACTTTGCTTCCGTTATGCCAGTACGTCGGCGGTTTGCTGCTTGCGAACCATTATGTCGGTGTCTCCGTGATGAGCCAACGCTTAGGCGCTTTAAGCTAAGTGAAACGATCATTCATCAAGTCAATCACCTATTGCGATTGTAATCAAACTGACTACTTGATCATGTCAAATTGCTTATAGGGGCTAACTGGCGTACCAAGGAACCCGAAATTGCTATATGAGGTTGAAATCACCTTTCTAAGAGGCTTCGAGCTCTGTCGCTGCTGAAATATCTCTGGCGCCAAGAATTGACTCTGTCGCCGGACGTTGTGATCTAGCACCAGGCGCTAAAAAGCAAAAATAACAATTATGATTGATGAGTGATGTTGATATGACAAGGCATGCTTCAACGTTGTGTTAAGATTCCATGACAAAGGGTTCCTAAGGGAAGTATATTTGGTCATGTATCTGTGATGTGTGTGATTGATGTGTCTATTTTATATAGTATTTTACCCCCATCCCTTGGTCATAATTAGTAGTGTTTTTGGCTCTTTAGAGCCATTTTTATTACTAATTGGTGTATCCTAGTGTTTTCGTAGATTTGGTTGACTTTTGCAGGGATTTACACTTTTGGAGTATTTTCCCGAGATATTTTGGAGCAATCACGAGCATAGGAAAAGCACGACCAGACTTTATAGCCCAGGACCGATTAAAGCCATCGAACCGGTGATTAAGGGCTCGGTATAGGTGATACCGGGGCATTTGGACCGAGTAATCAAGACCCGAGGAGGAAACCTAGATTGGCCCGAAGAATTGGAGCCCAATCGTAGTCCAATTAGTGGCCCAAGAGAGCCGCCCAGCCAAAGAGGGCGGGGGAAGCTAAGGTCAGCGCCCGATGACGCGCCCGGCTGGGCGCGAGAGTTTACTTGAAGAGCAAAAAGGCGCGCCCGATCGGGCGGTGCCTCGCCCGATCGGGCGCATGTAATTATTAGGATATGATTAGCGTCGTTTTAGTTTGTTTTAGTTTAGGATTTGTACGGAGTATAAATACTCCTCCGTAATACGATTTTAGGATCTATCTATCTATCTCTCTCTCTCTCTTTTTACACTTTCTTTACTCTCTTAATTGTTTTCTTAGATTTTCTCTCTCTTAAACCTTTGTTCTTAATCCATTCTTAATTCCAGATTTGTTTAGTAACTATTTCTCTTCTCTTAATCTTAATTGTTTATTTTATTCCTTTAATCATGTCTTACTTTATTGCTTTGATTTGTTTAGTTCCTATTATGTGTGAGTAGTTTTATTTCTAGGGGTTTATGGGGATCCATAAATAATATGAAGGGGTAATTTATTGTTGTTAATTATCAATGCTGGATTAATTTTCTATTGATTGATTTAATGCTCTGTGACTAGATTAGGCCTGATCTTTTATGCATGAGTTTGACAATATTGATTCGAGATTCGACCGATGAGAATTGATGTTTAGGTCTAGTTTCAATAGGCAGGTTAATTTATAAATGGTTAGGTCGAGATTCGAAAGATGAGATTTAATACCGGTAAATTAATTGTGTGATTATAATACGTAGCGAAAGCCCTTTATAATCTGATTAATGTATGCATTGATGAATGATTATTATATTCTACCCTGGAATATTATTTATTGGTGAATCTATGCCCTAGATCCTTTTATATATTAATTTCTCCCTATTCTTGATCTCCGTAGTTTAGTTTATTATTCAAATTCACATATTGGTTACCTAATAATCTAGATTAAATTTGTTAATTAGGAATAGAAAGACTTGTTTCCCTGTGGAGTTCGACCCTACTTCCCTATCTACTTTAGTTAGAGGACTTAGGTAAGTATTTTTGATTAGGGGGTACGATTTTACCTTGTCAAAATTTGGCGCCGTTGCCGGGGAAACGATTTTTATTTTTATTTCTAATTTTTTTTTTTAGTCTAGGTTATTTTCTTTTTTTTTGTCTCAGAGAACGTTAGTTCTTTGAGGCAAATCTCATATTTGCTTTTAGTTTTTTGTTTATGCCCAGGTGTTCCAGATCAGGGTACATCCCATTCGATCCTGAGATCGAACGTTCCTTCCATAGACAGAAAAATCTCTACAAGCAAATCCTGGCGGATTCTGGTGATAATAATAATAATCACCGCGATCCTCCAACTGTATCTAGCGATTTAGAGGTATCATCAGACGCAGAATCAGAGATGGCGGTTCCAAAGAAGCTTAGTGATTACTTACAACCAAAGCTTACAGATTTTCCACATCTCACCCCCACTCCGGCTCTTGATGGGGTACAATTTGAAATTAAACCTCAATTTATAAAGATGATAGAAAGGAAGCAATTCAGTGGAGCTAAGGGTGAAGACCCGAATCTTCACATTGCCGACTATTGTCAATATTGTAATACCATCAGGCAAGTCAGGGTTACACAAGACCAAATCAGGGAGATTCTCTTTCCCTTCTCTTTAACGAGAAAAGCTAAATTGTGGTTTAATGGCTTAAATAGAACTGCACTTGGTATAACTGACTGGGAAACTCTTGTTTTGAATTTTTATAACAAGTATTATCCTGCAGAGAGAACAGCCGTACTACGGAGTGCGATTCAGAACTTTGCTCAAGAAGCCGATGAATCTTTATATGAGGCTTGGGAGAGGTTCAAGGACCTACAAAGAGAATGCCCCCACCATAATTTAGCACAATGGCAGTTAATCCAAGCCTTTTACAATGGCATTGGAAATTCTTCTAGAATAATTTTAGATTCTGCAGCTAGTGGGAGATTTATGAATCTAAATGTTGATGATGCAGGTCGGGTTATTGAAGATATGGCGATACATAATTCCCAATATGGGAATCCTAGAGGATTTGCTAACAAGGGGAAGCATAGTGTTGACTCTGTATCCTTTTTGCAAGCTCAACTGACCTCTATATGCCAAAAATTAGATAATCTTAGTACTGCTAATGTAGCTAATGTTTCTGCAATTAATAATAATTCTAATGAGGCTTTCTGTGAAAATTGTGGTATTATAGGTCATTGGGAACAAGATTGCAGGAGTTTCGTGGAGCAAGTTAATGCATTCCAAGCCTATAGGCAGAATAACCCATACTCCAACCTACAATCCTGGGTATCGGAATCATCCGTACCTTTCCTACCGGAGTACCAATGTTCAAAATCCACCACCACAAGAACCACAGGCGCTACAGCAACAGCAGCAGAAATATTACCATCCCAATGCTGGCCAGAAGAACCAACCACAACAAACCTCCTCATCTTCCGACCCTTCTTTGGTGGAAATTAGAGCGATGTTGGTTAATATGAAAAGCACATGGAGAGTAGAGATGCGACAATTGATCAAATTCTAGCACATAATAAAATTGTAGATAATCAAATTGCGCAACTTTCCGCTACTCTACAAGCCCGCCAGCAGGAAGCTCTGTCGGCACAGCCGACCAGGCCTACGGATCAAGCCTATATAATTACTCTAAGGAGTGGTTCAAACTATGAAGGGCCCCCCTATGCCCAGAGTTGATGAACCTATTTTATTAAATAATGCTAATCTTGATTCCGTTAAACCAAACAATGTAGTTAATAGCCCTGCAGGGCTAAAGCATAGTACTAATACATCTAATTCTACATTGCAGGTTACGACTCCAGAGAGGGTGGCCACTCCAGATAAGAGCAACAATGCTCCAAAGCCAATTATCAAACTTCCATTCCCCAATCGTCAATTGAAGACAAACTTGGATAAGCAGTTTGGTAAGTTCCTGGAGATGGTAAAAGATTTAAAGGTAACAGTCCCCTTCACGGAATTAATCACACAAATTCCTTCGTATGAAAAATTTATGAAAGAAATATTAACAAGAAAAAGGTCTATTAGTGAGGTAGAGACAGTAGCTTTCACTGCAGAGTGTAGTGCCATACTTCAAAATAAGTCTCCACCTAAATTAAAAGATCCGAGTAGTTTTTCTATCCCTTGTCATATAGGCAATCTAATGATTGATAATGCATTGTGTGATTTAGGTGCTAGCGTTAGTGTCATGCCATTATATGTGTGTTCCAAGTTGAATATGGGTAAATTAAAATCTACTAATATTACTCTACAAATGGCCGACCGTTCTTTCAAATACCCTTTAGGTGTTTTAGAGGATGTCCCCGTTAGAGTAGGTAAATTTTATATACCTGTTGATTTTGTTGTTCTTGATATGGCTGAGGATATGCAAACCCCAATTATTTTGGGTAGACCATTCCTTAACACTGCAAGAGCAATCATAGATGTGAGAAGTGGTAAGTTAACACTATCAGTAGGGGATGATAAAATTGTTTTCAATCTTAATAATACCCCTAAAAGCCCCATGACTGAGGAGAAATGTTTTAGTGTTAATATGGTTGAGAAATATTCTAACAAGCCCCAAGCTCTTGAAAAAGATCCCTTGGAGGCGGTATCTTGTGTTGCATCCCTTTCAGATGAGATAGACAAATGACAGAAGGAAGTCGATGCAATAGAAAGAGCACTTTACACTGTTGGTCTTGGTTTCGAGGATGAAAAGGTGGAACCGATCAAGCAAGTTGTACAAATTGAGCCTACGGTAAGTGTTCCGCTAGATCGAGTTGCAAGTGTTGAATGCAAAGAAAATTTGAAGCAATCCTCGATCAAAGAAGGATCTTTGGTGCGTAGCACTGAAGAACCCCCAATTCAAGTCAAGGAGGATCCACTAGACAAAGTGAATTGGCGTCCCACAGGGTATGTTAGGAAGCTGCGTCGTAGCCTAAACACCGCGCTAGACCGGGTGAGAAACCACCCAATCAAGCGTTAGGCCAAGGGTCCTAGTTGTTGTACTTGGTAAGAAGGTCGTGCGGGACCTAGATAAGCCAGCGCCTTGCGGGAGGCAACCCGTATTTTTAATGCTTTTTAGACTAGTTTTTCATTCCTTTTTCTTATGAGAGGAGAGATGAGGGAATTTAATGAGTTTTATGAGTGTTTATACAGGTTTGAAGGAAAAGAGTTAGCCAAACTTTGAAGAAAAGAAGCAAAAAGTGAAATCGTCAATTATCCTCGGGCCCGATCAGGCGAAGCTCGCCCGACCGGGCGCGAGAGCTAGGCTTTCAATTCGAGTATTTTTGCCTGACCGGGCGATGGGCACCCGACCGGGCGCGAAACTCGTCGTATACGGACTAAATTGTCCACCCGATCAGGCAAATCTCGCCCGACCGGGCGCGAGAAGAGGCAAAAATTATCTCACCAGATCGCCCGACCAGGCGAATGCTGCCCGACCGGGCGCGAGAGACCATCAGAGTTTGAGCGTTAGATCGCCCGACCGGGCGAGGGCGCCCGATCGGACGCGAGAGTGGAAAGCAATACCGGGCATCAGATCGCCCGACCGGGTGACATACCGCCCGACCGGGCGCGAGGTCGTCCGCCCCCTTTTCTTCTCTCTTTTCTTCTTTCTTCCTTCATTTCTTCTTTCCTCCATTACTTTCTCTCTCTAAAACTCAAATCCTCTCTACCTTCTCTCTAAGATTTCACCTTCATTTCTCACCCAAATCCAAAACTTTTTACATATTTTTAATCCCCTCTTCATCCTCTACATTTCTACACCAAAATCTTCAAGTTCCAACCAAATAACTTTTAGACCCATTTTCAACAAAATATCAGAAATGGCAACAAAGAGGGCAAGAACTTATAGGGGGAAGCTCAAGCTCAAGTCAGCAATACGACCCGGCGTTACAACTACCGTATTGGCCGACGATCAAAATAGAAACCCCGGAACAGAAGGAAAAGCTAGAGCAACTCTACGGGCGTGAGGTAATTCCTTCACGGTGGTTACACCGCCCTACTCTAGAAGCATTAGGTTTATATGATTATGTTAGGAGATTTTTGAACGATATTGGTATGATGAAATTTTTGATATGCACTATGCCACTTATCGTGAATTAACCTGTGAATTTCTTTCCTCTTTGCATGTTCATAGCCATAAAAATGGGCCAAAATTGATTTTTAGGTTAAATAATAAAAATATTACTTTAACTTTTGTTGATTTTTGTAAATTGTTTGATTTGGAACCTGATTTGCCTCACCAATGGCATGCTGAATACAAAATGGATGATATTTATACTACTTTGACTAGTTTGCAGGCGCCTAACGCCCAACATGCTAGTGCTAAACCAATCCATCACCCCGTTCCTAAAGTATGGCAAAGATTTGCTGGTGTCAGCTTTTTAGGTAGGAACGAGCCCCATAACTGTCAGACCAATGAACTTGTTGTTATTGGCCATTATGTGTTCGGATTCGGGAAGCTTAACATAGCTAGGTATATCATCCATCACTTAGCTAGGCATGCTACGGCTAGTAACACCGCTACTACCCCCATCCGTCTAGGTGGCATTATCACTAGGATAGCTATTAAGAAGGCCGGTTTTGTAGAGGCTAGACCCCACCAGATGACCAATTGTGGACCTGATACCTACATGACCATTAGGTACCTAGAGGAGTTGGGTTGGGTACGATCGGATGGTGATCAGACACCCCACTGGTGTATTAGGACTGGGAGCGAGCAACCTTTGCCCATCTTTCCCCTACCTAGTCCTGACTTGACCGCCTTTCCCCCAGGGCAACCATCCTACACGTATGACCTTTTAGTTGCCAACGCTAGGGGGCAGGCACCACCACCACCAGTTCCTCCACCCCAGCCTCAGCCTGAGGTGGCATTCTCTCCACCTCGCATGTCTCACTCCGTCCCTCATGTTGACTCTGACCCAGTTTGGGACCTTCAGAGTATAGGTCAGGCCTTAGGACGTATCGAGCATTCCCATACTGACCTTAGGAGGATGGTAGGATCTATAGACCAGAGGTTAGGGTACCTAGAGAGGAACCAGGGTAGAGCTCTCTACCCTATGTACGATGATTATGCTCGTCGAGGCAACATTCCCGACGACGCTATTCACCCAGACTGGTTTCAGCCTCCACCCCAGGGATACGATAGGGATACCACTGCCCATGGTATTTACACTGACTATTCTGCCTTCCATGGGTACGGCCAGGACATTCCTTTCAGGGGACCGGCGGGGGGGAGTTTTCATGCTGATTATTTTGGTGGTAGCTCTTCTGGTGCAGGTGGTGCAGGTGGAAGTGGAGGTGCAGGTTTCGGCTCGATGGATGAGGATGATCAGGACTAGCTATGTTGGGCTAGTTCCCGAGCCAATGAGGACATTGTCTGATTCTGGCTTGGGGGAGATTTTGGATTTGGTATCTTTCTTTTTCTCTTTTCTTTTATTTTTGGTGTGTTTTCTTAGGGTAGATTTATTGCTTTCTAGGTTAGTTTTATTGCTTTCTTATACATGAAAAATAAAAAAAAATCCAAAAATACGTTCCAATGAATTGTAAATCATGCTTCCCTGTGCCCCTTACTTGGGAAAATTATTTTGATTCTTGGTATATGATGATAATCATTGTGGATTAGTTGATCATGATTTGATGTTTGATTGCCTTGAAACCTTAACATGAGTCAATTTTGTCCAACTACTTGTGAATATAGTGCTTGACTAGTTGATTTGATTAGGAATGTGTGTTAGTTCCTGGTATGTCAATGAATTTGAGTATTGGTTTGCAACTATAAGTAATATTTATATGATTCATTATTATGCACATTGAGGAGGACGAAGGCGTTCATTCTTTTAGGTAGCCTCCAGATGATTGTAGATACATTTGTTCCCTTCTTGTTACCCATGTTGTTGCCTTGACTTTTTGTTGTTTTATTAGCCATATTACAAGCCTATTTTGCCCCATTGGTTACTAGTCCCAAGCTTGGCTTGGGGGAGCTATTAGTGAGTGAGGTGAGGGAGTTTGTAGTGTGCTTATTATTTGCACAATTTGGGTGGGTTTTTGAGAAGTTGTTTTGTTTTTTATCATGTTTATTTTTGATGAGTTTGAGAGTTATATTTTCTTGAAAAAATAAAGCATGATGTTATGAAAAAAAAAGAGAAGTTCAAGAAAGAAAAAAATGTGAAAAAATAAGTGAACTTCAATAGAAAAAAAAGGCAAAAAAAAAAAGAAAAAATGTTAAATGTTCAAATGTTCTAGTGGGAGGCTGATTTAAGGAGAATAAAATAAGAGCTTCAATGAAAAATTCAAGTTTGGAAATAAAGTTTGTTTATTCACTCCACTTCTTCATTATTATATTTTTATGAGTGGAATTGTAAGTGTTGGGATTGTTTATTATGATTGGAGTATATTTGGTTGATGCTAGAGTTGGTTATGTTGTTGGAGATATGTGATCATTATTTATTTTGATCATGGGTTTTATTAGGATTTGCTCCCTTAAGCATAGCTTTTCTCTCACTTGTTCCCAAATGATACCTACCCTTTACCCTAGCCTTACATTACAAGCTTTAAAGACCTTCCGACCTTTGTGCATAGAATTGTATGAATGTGAAAGTGTTGTTTATCAATGCAAGTTATGATTTGACATATTTCGAGTCGACTAGTAGGATTGAGCGTTCATTGTTTTATACACACGAGAGTGTGAGTTGGGAGGGCATTGTTCACATAAAGGGGTTGGTTGGAGAGAGATCGAGTACACCTTTTACTCACCACAAAAATGAGAGTTGAGTGTGTGAGCACTAGTCTTGAATTCTATTTGCTCTCGTAGTTTGCTCTATTTGACAATAGTTAGGGGAGATTGGTAGTTAGATGGATTTGATTGGTTGATTTTGAAGCATGTTTATTTGATTTACCCTGAATCGTTTGTGCTTGATTTTTACTTTTTGGGGTGAAGCATATTTATTGATTCATTGATGAGATCTTTGCTTAGGGACAAGCAAAGGTTTGACTTGGGGGAGTTTGATGTGTCTATTTTATATAGTATTTTACCCCCATCCCTTGGTCATAATTAGTAGTGTTTTTGGCTCTTTAGAGCCATTTTTATTACTAATTGGTGTTTTCTAGTGTTTTCGTAGATTTGGTTGACTTTTGCAGGGATTTACACTTTTGGAGTATTTTCCCGAGATATTTTGGAGCAATCACGAGCATTGGAGAAGCACGACCAGACTTTATAGCCCAGGACCGGTTAGAGCCATCGAACCGGTGATTAAGGGCTCGGTATAAGTGATACCGGGGCATTTGGACCGAGTAATCAAGACCCGAGGAGGAAACCCAGATTGGCCCGAAGAATTGGAGCCCAATCGTAGTCCAATTAGTGGCCCAAGAGAGCCGCCTGGCCAAAGAGGCTGGCGCCCGGCCGGGCAGGGGAAGCTAAGGTCAGCGCCCGGTGACGCACCCGGCCGGGCGCGAGAGTTTACCTGAAGAGCAAAAAGGTGCGCCCGATCGGGCGCGTGTAATTATTAGGAGACGATTAGCGTCGTTTTAGTTTGTTTTAGTTTAGGATTTGTACGGAGTATAAATACTCCTCCGTAATACGATTTTAGGATCTATCTATCTATCTATCTATCTCTCTCTTTTTACACTTTCTTTACTCTCTTAATTGTTTTCTTAGATTTTTTCTTTCTTAAACCTTTGTTCTTAATCCATTCTTAATTCCAGATTTGTTTGGTAACTATTTCTCTTCTCTTAATCTTAGTTGTTTATTTTATTCCTTTAATCATGTCTTACTTTATTGCTTTGATTTGTTTAGTTCCTATTATGTGTGAGTAGTTCTATTTCTAGGGGTTTATGGGGATCCATAAATAATATAAAGGGGTAATTTATTGTTGTTAATTATCAATGCTAGATTAATTTCCTATTGATTGATTTAATGCTCTGTGACTAGATTAGGCATGATCTTTTATGCATGAGTTTGACAATATTGATTTGAGAATCGACAGATGAGGATTGTCGTTTAGGTCTAGTTTCAATAGGCAGGTTAATTTATAAATGGTTAGGTCGAGATTCGAAAGATGAGATTTAATACCGGTAAATTAATTGTGTGATTATAATACGTAGCGAAAGCCCTTTATAATCTGATTAATGTATGCATTGATGAATGATTATTATATTCTACCCTGGAATATTATTTATTGGTGAACCTATGCCCTAGATCCTTTTATATATTATTTTCTCCCTATTCTTGATCTCCGTAGTTTAGTTTATTATTCAAATTCACATATTGGTTACCTAATAATCTAGATTAAATTAGTTAATTAGGAATAGAAAGACTTGTTTCCCTGTGGAGTTCGACCCTACTTCCCTATCTACTTTAGTTAGAGGACTTAGGTAATTATGTTTGATTAGGGGATACGACTTTACCCTGTCAGTGATAGTGACACTCAAGTTAGGCCGCAAGGGCTAAGTGTGTGGAAAAAGATATTATTTCAAGAAGAGTCAAATGGTGGTGACTCTTAAGCCAGGTAAGTTAATAATGTAGGGATCAAGCCCCCTAGTCTAGCTCTAAGTAAATAGGGATGAGCATAGGGAATCCCTTGATATGATCACGGTGTAAGTGTGTGAATGTGAATATAAATGCATTTTTATTACGGCCGCACCTCGATGTGAGGTTGCCTACGTATCCGTTAGGAATTAGGCTGAACGTATCTCTAGTCGAACCTCGCACAAGTGTGTATACCTCAAAAGGTCTTTTTAAGGGTTGTAACGTGGTTAGGCTAAAGGTTGAAGAAGAAGGGGATAAAGGCTCAAGACCCTCGATAAGCCCCCAAGGTGTGCAACTTTGCTTTTGAATATTTGTATTTTTATGCTTGAGTTTCTACTCTTTTTTAGCTCTCTTTCTTTTGCTTTAGCATTTATTTTATTTTTATAGGTGTGGGCAATCCCGATTATGCGGTCTATCACTCACTTGGCATTCATGTTTCTCAGGCACGGTACCGAGCACTCGATAAGAGATGCAATCTGAGACGTATTCATATCAAAGACACGTTCATGTCAAAGATATTGGAACACTTGCCCTTTTATACACTTTTATTATTTTTGCTTTTTTTCTTTTGATATTTTATCTTTTGAAGTCACTCAAGCTTTTTATGAAATTGAAAATTGCATAAGTTGCACACCATCCCATCCCAAGGTTAGGTAGATGTAGGTTGAAGAAAGAAAGGTTTATCGTTAGACGAGGCTCAAAGTGGTTTATGAAGAAAGGATTGTAAATTAGAAAGGTGAAAGGAAATATGATGTGGCTACAAGGGGTGCCTTAAATAATTGGTATACCTTGTGCTTAGTTTGACATGGATTTATTTTTTTTAATTTTTTTTTTTTTTTTTTTTTTTTTTGTAATGAAATGATCATATGAAAGAAAATAAATGCTCATTTTTATTAAAGGAAAAGAAATAATGATCCTACAAAATAAATCTAAGGGGAATAAAAAGGTGTCTATGCTAGACTTATTGGGGAAAGGGTAAATAAAAAATAGAAAAAAGATCATGAAATCTTGTCGTTGAAGCTTGCGTCTTGTCCCTTGGCTTATCATCACTTGGTGTTCTTGCCGACTGGAGGTATTGGAAGCCCGTTATTGTCGATCAAATATTGGATTGCTTCCTTTAGCTTCCAACATCTCTCAGTAGTATGACCCCTACCTTGATGGTACTTGCAGCGTACATTTGGGTTCCAACTAGGCAATCTCTTTTCAAGTGGGGGATCTTGAATGGGTCCAATAGGAGTAACGAGTCCCTTTGCATGGAGTCGATCGAAAGCATCATCGTAGCTAATTCCAATAGGGGTGAAATCCTTTCTCAGTTGCTTTCTAAATCTTCGATTATCCATGGCTAAGATTTCATTAAGGTCGAAAGTACCAACAATGTTACTAGAGTAGGTGTTTTCGGAAGAAGAAGGATAGTCGTTCCTTTTTCCTTTACATCCACTGTTACTATCGTTACTAATCTTGGCCTTCTTGTCGCGCGGAGGAACATGAAGGAGATTTGAATCAATGAGGTTTTGAACACGATCTTTGAGGGCAACACATGCTTCGGTGGTGTGACCACGACCTCTACGGTATTGGCAATAAGAATTTGGGTCCCAATTGGGATACCGTTTTTCAGGCGGAGGGTCTTGACTGGGACCAATGGAGTGAATATGATCTTGATCGTGAAGACAGTCAAAAGCTTCGTTGAAGTCATTCCTATTGGTGTATATTCTTCAATGGTCTGTTTTGCCAGTGGCTTAGGAGCATTGAGTTCTTCATTAAACCCTTGGCGAGAATTTTGTTCGATGACCATCACCCGATTTACTAATCCTTCTACCACATTCAAGAATGGCAACGACATCTTGCAGTTTTCGAACGTCCTCTTTTAGACTTGACGAGTCTTCCCTGGTATTATCTAAGAAAAGACTTTCATCCTCCTCAATCATGGCCACTTCATCGAAATAGGTTATATAAGTTGTCTCGATCATGGGCTCTCTTACAGGTGTGATAAGAAGTGATGGATCGAAGGATGTTTGATCTTCTTTGATGGCTAGAATCTCGGAAGTTTCATTGTTATCGATCAGATCTTGAATAGCTTCTTTGAGTTTCCAACACTCCTCATTGTCGTGACCCTTTCCTTGGTGATATTTGTAGTGCTTATTAGGGTCCCACTTGGGTGGCCTGGCTTCTGGAACTGGATCTTTGATGGGCTCTATGGGCATGACTAGTCCTTTGTGATGTAGCTTCTCGAAAGTTGTTTCCTAACTCATACCAAGTGGAGTGAACACTCTTTTTGACCTTTGGATTCGTGATTTTAAATCAGTCGCTAATTATCGACTGAAAGTTAAATCTGTCGGTAATTAGCAACGGATATGCAGTCACTAAATTCTTTGATAGAAAAAAAAAAACAAGGCATACAATAATGCTACAATTATTGCAGTTTGTAGGCATTTTAAACGATATTATTGAATAATGACCATAAAAATACAGAATACTTGACAAGTATTTTTAGAAAGGGATATGAAATATTCATTAACCTCAAAAGTTATAGAACTTATACAAATAACAATTAAACAAAAAAAAAATACAAAGATCTTAATCTACAACCACATATTACAACTTTAAACTTAAAAAATCTTCAAACTTGGATCTTCAAACTTGAACTTGGTAGATTTGGAAACTTCACTCTTTTTTTTTTGAAGAATTTGGAAACTTCGTTTACAACCTACAGCGAAATTAAAAAATATCAAAGTTAAAACATGTATATCGAAATCAAAGTCAATAGAGCAAACAATGCGAGCATTAATTACGAAAAAACAAAAGATCTAAAAACGGAAAAAAAATATATAACTGTTCAAATTAAACGAGATCTAGAAGTGAAATTGATGATAAATATTATGATTAAACACAAAATCAAAGCAAGAAAAAAGAAAATGACAATTTATCAAGAAAATATTACATAAAAAATCAATTTAACAAAAGATCTAAGTAGAATTAGCCAGGAAATCTAGAAATCGAAAACAAAAAAAAATATCTAAAACGAAATCTGGAAATCGAAAACGAAAAAATCCATGAATTTAGATATAAAAATAAACGAGATCTTGATTTAAAAACGATTCTAAACAAGATCTGAAAAGTAAAATAGCTAAGTTTGCCGATTAAACAAAAAAAAATAACTGATTCAAAATACATAAGAACAAAAATTGAGTAAAAAAATAATGAGAAGATTTACCTTGCCTAACAATTAAAGATCTTCCTTCAATAAATTATAGAGATAACTCAAATCCACTTCAATGGAAGAGTTTTTAGAGGTAAGAACAAAAAGGGAAACATGAAGAGAGAGAAAGAGGAGGATGCATGGTAGAAAGAGAAAGAGAAAGAGAAAGAGAATCGGAAAAGAAAGAAAGGGAAGAGAGAAAAAAGGAAGGGGAAGAGAGGGAAAGGGAAAGGGAAAGGGAAGAAAATAAGGGGGCGGCTCATGTGGAGATGAAAAATAAAGAGTACGTTAGGGTTTCTCTTTATATAGGGTGAACTTTAGAAAAATGAAACACTAATTAGCGACCGCATAAACAGTCGCTAATTTGCGACCGACTTGAAATAGGTCGGTAAATACCAACTGATTACCAAATCAGTTGGTAATTAGTGACTGTTTAAAATCAGTCGCTAATTAGCGACCGTATTAACAAGTCAGTCGCTAATTACCTACTGATTTTTAATCAGTCGCTAAATTAGTAAATTAGCGACTGATTTGATGCTAGTCGGTAAATTCGATCGCAAAAAACGCATTTTTTTGTAGTGCTTTTTCAAGTCTACTTTCACCATACATCTAGGAGAATTATGAGCTCTACCATACCCTTTTATCAGCTCTGAAGCAAGCAAAATGTTATCAACTATCTGTCTTCCAGGAATAAACCCAGTTTGACTCTCACTAACCACCTCAGGAATCACACCTTGAAGCCTGTTAGTGATGATGAAGACACCCATTTGTGTCTCCCCAAAACCAAACCCGGTGATGAGTACCTTTCACGTCGAATCATAATCGAATGAAGTGAAAGTGTGGAAAGTCTAGTATTGCGGGTAGTTTTAATTTCTTTTCTCTTCTTTCTGTTTTTGAAAACCTATTTTAAGAAAACAGCCAATCCATTTTGGTTGGTCCATGATATGGGTCCAATAGTAGTGTAGTTGGATAGGGCTTGAAAAGAGCTTTCCAACAATATATTATAAGCCCAATTCCGATGAATATTGAGGAAGTTATGGCCAAATTACTAAACTGGGCCCGGTTTGAGCTTTATATGCGGCCCAATGATCTAGAGGAGGGCCTAATATGGATTTATCATTCCTAATGAATGGTTTTAGTCTTCTAGATTCTTCTAGAAGGTTCTTTTCATTCCTAATTCAATTAGCATTGATAAATTGACTTTTTAGAGTTCTAATCAGAATAAAAGAGTGTTTTTAAGGAAAATACGATTTTATCCTCCTGTACGGCCAATTTTATCTAAATTTAGAAAACGCGTAAAAAAATAGATAAGCGCCTGGCGCTAAGCATGGCGCCTGGCGTCTGGCGCTAGCGTTAGCGCCTGGCGCTAATGGTTAGCATCTGGCGCTAACTTCTTTTTTTAAACGTCAGAACTCTGATTCGTATTTCTATCTTTTTTGCTGATCTTCTCTATAAATAGCCTCAAACTCCGTTTTCAATCATCTATAAGACCCTATTCTCATCTACAATCATCAACTCTCTAGTTTTCTATTTTTCTTCTCTCTCTAAGCTAAACCTTCTCTCTCTCTCTCTCTTTTCTAAACCTACCCTCTTTTGCAAACAAAATTCTGCATTCACAAGATTTAGATACACCTAGCATTATTCGAAGTTGCCTTCGCCCTAGACGTGAAAGGTTTGATATTTCTGAGGGTTTGGTCCCAAATCTCTCTTTCAATTATTTAATTTAATTGTTTTAATTATTATTTCCCTTGAAGTTACTAACGCGTGTATTTTGTTATTAGAAAGAGGTACGAGCCATCCAAGTAAGTAATTTAATTGATTTATCGATTTTATGATATAGAAATCATGCTTAGATTGTTATTTTGATTCCTAGTATCATGTTAGGATATTTTATTGATTCCTAGTATCATGTTTAGGATGTTCCTAGTATCATGTTAGAATGCTTTCTTTAGTATGATATTTAGGGTGATTTGCATATATCAATCATGATTCCTGCGATGCCTTTTATTTTCTTTCTTAATATTCATGTTAGTATCATGTTAGGGTTAAAGCTTTGATTTTTATTGCTTAGTGACATGCTAGGGTTTGTTATTAATCTTGTTAGTATCATGCCTAGGATCTTGCTATTATTATGCTTTAGCATGATTATGATTATTATTTTTATGATTATTATTATGTTGCTTGATATTTATTGTTATTGCTTGATCACGCCTTTTATGTATGTTTAAAGGGAATTGGTACTTGTAATCACGCTTAATAAGATAATTAATAATCTTGTTTAGGGTTAATGTGATTATAATTCAAGTGATCGCCAATAATAGATTTATTTGTGCATTAATATTCAACCAACATAGATAAACAGGTTTAGGGTTAAACCTTTTGATTGTATGTTAGTTAGAAAGCGCACATGAACACGATCAGAATAAAGTAGAGGCCTATTATTAGGGCAGGTTCAATCTCTTTTAGGTTAGATTTGTGCCTTCATCCCTGAACTACCAGTCATGGTTCCAGACCTATTGGAGTTGACGATCTCCTGGATCGTTAAGGGGTGTAACCTTCACCCTGTGAACGGTTTACAAGTTCTTAAAACTTGTTGGCGACTCTTTTGCTCTAGCTTCCTTCCCTTTGGACACCACCGTACTTTAGTGTATGATCACAGTGGGGTTCAAGTTTGGGATAATGCTTGAAATATTACCTTTCACGTCGAACTAAGCACAAGGTATACCAATGATTCGAGGCACCCCTTGTAGCCACAAGGTATAACAATGATTCGAGGCACCCCTTGTAGCCACATCATATTACCTTTCACCCTTCAAATATGCAATCCTTTTTTGATAAACCACTTTGAGCCTCGTCTAACGATAGACCTTTTATTTTTCAACCTATATCTACCTAACCTTGGGATGGGATAGTGTGCAACTTATGCAGTTTTCAATATCATAAAAAGCTTGAGTGACTTCAAAAGATTAAAATAGCAAAAAAAATAAATAAAATAAGCATAATAAATAAATAAAAGTGTACGAAAGGGCAAGTGTTCCAATGTCTTTGACATGACCATGTCTTTGATATGAACACGTCTCAGATTGTGTCTCTTATCGAGTGCTCGATACCGTGCCTGAGAAACATGAATACCAAGTGAGTGATAGACCGCATGATCGAGATTGCCCACACTTATAAAAATATAAAATGCAAAAGAAAAAAAAACAGAAGAGAGCATAAATAAATAAAGTAAAAAAAAGAGCTAAAAAAGAGAATCAAGCCTCAAGCATAAAAATATAAAGATTTAAAAGCAAGGTTTCACACCTTGGGGGCTTATCGAGAGTCTTGAGCCTTTATCCCCTTCTTCTATAACCTTTAGCCTAACCACGTTACAACCCTTAAAAAGACCTTTTTGAGGTATATACACACTTGTGCGAGGTTCGACTAGAGCTACGTTCGGCCTGATTCCTAACGGATACGTAGGCAACTTCACATCGAGGTGCGGCCGTAATAAACATGCATTCATATTCACATTCACACACTTACACCATGATCATATCAAGGGATCTCCTATGCTCATCCCTTTTCACTTAGAGCTAGACTTGGGGGCTTGATCCCTACATCATTAGCTTACCTAACCTAAGAGTCACCATCATTTGACTCTTCTTGAAATAATATCTTTTTCCACACACTTAGCCCTTGCGGCCTAACTTTAGTGTCACTTTCACACACTGCACAGATACATGACCAAATATACTTTCCCTTAGGAACCCTTTGTCATGAAATCTTAACATAACGCTGAAGCGTGCCTTGTCATATCAACATCACTCATCAATCATAATCATCATTGCATCACAAATTATGAAGTACTTAGCCTCCGCGCCTAAGTTACCCAAATACTTTCATCATTGAGTCAACCATTGAGATAGCCTAGGATGGTTTAATCCTTGCACCTTGAGAGATAGTAACAAACAACATTTGAATAAGCTCATTCAACATGCACCTTCAAAAACTTCGCTTATTTCTTTTTCGCGTCTTTCCTTTTCAAGAGAAAGTCGTTACCCTCCACAAAAATGATGGAAAATTTTACTTTTTCGAGTCGCATGATCACAATACAATGCACACACGGGTCATGAGTCCCACGTGTCATTTCACTTTGTGTCGAGTCAACCTCGAGTCAATCACAGTAAGTCAAGTTTATACCTTGAGTCGTGTCGTGTCAATGAGTCAAGCAACACTAAGCCTTAGGTAAACCCTAAAATAATTAAAGAGATTAGCAAAGTCTTATAGTCAAAGATTAATATAGGTGCATCCTAGCGGCAGCAAGAGCAAAATAGGGAAGACCCTACTCCAGCGCCAGACGACAACATCTAGCGTCTGGCAACAGATTTCAGCGCCTGGCACTAGATCCAAGCGTCTGGCGACAGAGCCAAATCGCGGCGCCAGAGGCATTGCAACGGAGACAGAAAGCTCAACCACTCAGAGCGATTATTTCGACCTCATACAATAATTTCGGGTTCCTTGGTACGCCAGTTAGCCCCTATAAGCAATTTGACATGATTAAGTAGTCGGCTTGATTACAATCGCAATAAGTGATCGACCTGACGAAAGATCGTCTCACTTAGCCTAAAACGCCTAAATATTGGCTCATCGCAGAGACACCCACGTACTGGTTCATAAATAACAAAGACACCAACATACTGGTTCATAAACAGTAGAGGCACCGACATAATGGTTCACAAGCATCAAAAGCGCCGATGTACTGGCATAGTGGAAGCAAAGTTCAAGCGAGCTGTAAAGATCGACAAGCGTTGGTCTTCGGAAGTTTTTCTTCAGAATATTATCGCAACAAACATTCAATCATCAAGCTTTATTGTTCAGAGACGCGTGGACATTTTTTTCAAAGCTCTTTTGGTCAGAGATGCGTGGACATTTTTTTCAAAGCTCTTTTGTTCAGAGACGCGTGGACATTTCTTTCAAACTCTTTTGTTCACAGACGCATGGACATATCATTCAAGCTCTTTTGCTCAGAGACGCGTGGGCATATTATTCAAAAGCTCCATTGTTCAGAGACGCGTGAACATATCATCAAAAGCTCTTTTTTCAGAGATGCGTGGACAATCCTTTCAAGCACTTTTGTTCAGAGACGCGTGGACATATCATCAAAGCTCTTTGTTCAGAGATGCGTGGACATATTGAAAAAAAAAAGCTCTTTGTTCAGAGACGCGTGGACATATCATTCAAAAGCTCTTTGTTCAGAGACGCATGGACATATCATCCAAAAAGATCCATTGTTCAGAGACGAGTGAACATTAAAACAGCAAGATGGTGTTCCATAGATTGTGGAAGGTTGTCATAACAACAGCAATACAACAACAAATCGGTTACTTTCAGAGACGTGTGCTCGACGGCGTAAGATACGCGTTTCTTAACTCTTTTATCTATTTAACTAACGCTAGTTTGCAGGTATCGGCGTTACAAGAATGATTTAGGATTGTAGAACATTTTGAATCATTCTCCGTCCCTATCGATACTTTGACTTTTGTTTTTGAAACTCGCGTTTCTCCAAACTCAGTCAAAGTGGGGGCTTCTGTAGACACCCATTTGTGTCTCCACAAAACCAAACCCGGTGATGAGCACCTTTCACGTCGAATCATAATCGAATGAAGTGAAAGTGTGGAAAGTCTAGTGTTGCGGATAGTTTTAATTTCTTTTCTCTTCTCTCTGTTTTTGAAAACCTATTTTAAGAAAACAGTCAATCTATTTTGGTTGGTCCATGATATGGGTCCAATAGTAGTGTAGTTGGATAGGGCTTGAAAAGATCTTTCCAACGATATATTATAAGCCCAATTCCGATGAATATTGAGGAAGTTATGGCCAAATTACTAAATTGGGCCCGGTTTGAGCTTTATATGCGGCCCAATGATCTAGAGGAGGGCCTAATATGGATTTATCATTCCTAATGCAATTAGGAATGGTTTTAGTCTTCTAGATTCTTCTAGAAGGTTCTTTTCATTCCTAATTCAATTAGCATTGATAAATTGACTTTTGTTGACTTTTTAGAGTTCTAATCAGAATAAAAGAGTGCTTTTAAGGAAAATACAATTTTATCCTCCTGTACGGTCAAATTTTATCTGAATTTAGAAAACGCGTAAAAAAATAGATTAGCGCCTACGCTAGTCATTAGCGCCTGGCGCTAAGCATGGCGTCTGGCGCTAGCGTTAGCGCCTGGCGCTAGCGTTAGCGCCTGGCGCTAATGGTTAGCGTCTGGCGCTAACTTCTTTTTTTAAACGTCAGAACTCTGATTCGTTTTTCTATCTTTTTGGCTGATCTTCTCTATAAATAGCCTCCTAAAAACTCCGTTTTCAATCATCTACAAGACCCAATTCTCATCTACAATCATCAACTCTCTAGTTTTCTAATTCTCTTCTCTCTCTAAGCTAAACCTTCTCTCTCTCTCTCTTTTCTAAACCTACCCTCTTTTGCAAACAAAATTCCGCATTCACAAGATTTAGATACACCTAGCATTATTCGAAGTTGCCTTCACCCTAGACGTGAAAGGTTTGATATTTCTGAGGGTTTGGTCCCAAATCTCTCTTTCAATTATTTAATTTAATTGTTTTAATTATTATTTTCCTTGAAGTTACTAACGCGTGTATTTTGTTATTAGAAAGAGGTACGAGGCATCCAAGTAAGTACTTTAATTGATTTATCGATTTTATGATATAGAAATCATGCTTAGATTGTTATTTTGATTCCTAGTATCATGTTAGGATGTTTTATTGATTCCTAGTATCATGTTTTGGATGTTCCTAGTATCATGTTAGAATGCTTTCTTTAGTATGATATTTAGGGTGATTTGCATATATCAATCATGATTCCTGCGATGCCTTTTATTTTCTTTCTTAATATTCATGTTAGTATCATGTTAGGGTTAAAGCTTTGATTTTTATTGCTTAGTGACATGTTAGGGTTTGTTATTAATCTTGTTAGTATCATGCCTAGAATCTTGCTATTATTATGCTTTAACATAATTATGATTATGATTATTATTTTTATGATTATTATTATGTTGCTTGATATTTATTGTTATTGCTTGATCACGCCTTTTATGCATGTTTAAAGGGAATTGGTACTTGTAATCACGCTTAATAAGATAATTAATAATCTTGTTTAGGGTTAATGTGATTATAATTCAAGTGATCGCCAATAATAGATTTATTTGTGCATTAATATTCAACCAACATAGATAAACAGGTTTAGGGTTAAACCTTTTGATTGTATGTTAGTCAGAAAGCGCACATGAACACGATCAGAATAAAGTAGAGGCCTATTATTAGGGCAGGTTCAATCTCTTTTAGGTTGGATTTGTACCTTCATCCCCGAACTACCAGTCATGGTTCCAGACCTATTGGAGTTGACGATCTCTTGGATCGTTAAGGGGTGTAACCTTCACCCTGTGAACGGTTTACAAGTTCCTAAAACTTTTTGGCGACTCTTTTGCTCTAGCTTCCTTCCCTTTGGACGCCACCGTACTTTAGTGTATGATCACAGTGGAGTTCAAGTTTGGGATAATGCTTGAAATATTCCCTACAGATGATCTTAGAGATTATTTTATACACAACAGAGCAAACAGGCTATAGGTCTAAAAGACTTCACATGAGAAGCATTTTTAACCTTAGGAACAAGAGTAACAGCAGTGATATTGACTTTGGAGCACATCTTGTTATTATCAAAGAAATCCATCGCAGCAGCATAAATATCATCTTTGACTATATTCCAAGTTTTTTTTTTGAAGAAAACTGAATTATATCCATCCAAACCAGGAGCTTTAGAGTTATCAATAGCAAAAAGAGCAGCATCAATTTCAGACAAAAAATAAGAGCACAAAGAAGATCAGCAGACTATTTAGAGAGCCTAGCCCCAAACCTAAGAATCCCAAGATCAGCCATAGGTAAAGCTTCAGCAGCAGAGCCAAGATGATTTTTATAGAAGCCCACAATCTCTTTAGTGATGTCACAGGATTAGTAAGCTTAATCCCAGCATCATCATACAAAAAGATGATTCTGTTAATATGCCTTCTTTGTTTAACAGAAGCAAAGAAAAACTTACTATTAGAATCACCAGAGGAAAGCCATTGTATTCTGGATTTCTGCTTCCATGCTTCCTCATCAATTTTTAACCACTTCTTCAAATTATCAATACAATCTTTCTCTCTTGAATGCAAATCCATGTTAGAACAATCATTAACTAGCTGTAGGCGTCGCTCGAAGTGCGCCTACGTTAAAAACATGTGTGAATATGCTTGGCACTCATAGGAAGTGGGAATTGACATATTACGATTAGGGACAAATAAAGTAGGGAGCCGCCAACAAGTTTGTAAGGAACTTGTAAACTGTTCACGGATCATAAAAGGCAACCACGAATAAGGGACAACGATAGGCAACAACGATTGACCCGTGAAGGTTACACCCCATTCATAATCCATGAGATTACTAACTCCATATGGTTTGGAACCACGAAAGGAGGATCGGGGATGATGGTACGAAGTGAGTCATGGAGTTACATTCGTCCGTATTGGCCTCTACTCGATTCTTATAGTGAAAAGTGATTCCTGCGATCTCAAAGGGATACAAATAAAATATTCAATTCGCTCCAAACTATTATTAAGCTAAATTGGTTTAATATTAATGCAACACATAATTCTAAAATATTTGTGATCACTTGAATTAATTAACAAGATTAAAAAGGAATCTAAACCGGTCGTCAAAATTATCTTATAGGCGTGATTTTCAATTACATATTCCCTTTAAACATGCAATATAGTGATCATAAAAATAATAGAATAAACATTAATATTAGAAGCAATTTAACAATAATAGCGTTAGTCAAATCAAATATAAAATAACCCTAATCATGATACTAGCAATATTAAAATAAAATAAGAGTAATTAAATTGATTAATTACTCACATTCTCCGCGTTCCTTTAATTTGCTACATCATGAATAAACTTTTAGTAACTTCAATAAAAATATAAAAGCAAATGAAAATTATTAAATTAAATTAAATAAAAAGTAGAGTTAATTTGGTCCAAACCCTCAGTTATTTGTACCTTTCACGCCTTGGTTTAAGGACGGAACCTCGGGTTAAGTATAGACTCCTTGGAGTGCTTAGGGGAATTATTATGGAAGAAAAATGAGGCTAGAAATTAGGTTAAAGAGGGAGAAGAGAACGATTTTTGGTGTAAGGTGAGAGAGAATGATTATTGGTGCCCCGAACTGCAGAAAGGGGGGGGTCCTATTTATAGGGAAAATGTATTGAGGGAGCACACGGAACCCTAAAATGATAAAAACCCTAAAAAAGTATCCCGCGACACGGCAAAGTGTACCGTGACACGGGAAATCCCACCGTCAGACGAGAAATTTTCCCGTGACACGGTACAAATTTGCGTGACACGGGAAATATTTAGGTTACGGGAAGTGAAAACGCGTTTAGGGATTACGCAGAGAAAACACGGAGCAATCCCGTGGCACGGGATGTGCACCGTGACACGGGAAGAAATGCCGTCACACCACTAGTACATAATTAACCTTAAGTAACACCTAAAAAGTGGTACATAAAGTGGTAAAAATGTTATTATTGACAATAGGTAACACTTTAGTGGGTGATACATCCGCCCATGTTACCTAAGGTCTTATGTAACATTTTGGGTAGTGTATGGTAACACTTTTAAAAGTGTTAATATAAACCCACTTATGTAACACTTTTTAATACTATTAGTATCATTTTTAAGGTGTTACTTTTTATTTCTTATGTAACACTTACTCATTTTTAGTAACACTTTTCAATAATAAAGTAACACTTTATCCGCATTATGTATCACTTTTGTGAATTAATGTAACACTTTGTTGATTATTAGGTAACATTTTTTAAATCATCTTTGACGTATAGTATCACTATATTCAACATTATCTATCAATTTTTGCAAACAAATTTAATACTTTATTAATTGATAGGTAACATTTTTTTTTTTTTTTTGCGCCACATATTATTATTATTATCAAAACCAACTTAGGGCACCCGTTTTGAACCAGTGCCTTTTTTGGGGTTGCCCATGACAGAGGTTAAGGACACCAATTCAAGGGTCTTTAAGGGCACTAGTTTTCCCCTTAATTCGGTGCCCTTTATGCCTAAAAAAATAATAATCCATAAAAAATCCATAAACTTAGGTATTTTTATTAATAAATGCTTGTGGTGTACTGTTACAATTTCATCAAACAAAAAATATTAAATTTTTTTACAATGCTTAAGGCTAGGTAGAAGTAAAGAGCAACATAAGTAGCAGCAATGCTGAACTAGGCCATGATCATTCACAATCTCCTCAACTCCTTCCTTCGATGCTTCCCTTTTTGCAAGTACTGGCTGTTGGGATTGGAGTCACATCCTTGATCATCACAAAGTTCGTCAAATAAAATGGAAATTAAGTTAGAAGATCAGTTAAAGGGTGAAAAAGTATCACTATAATCTTAGTCAAAGTTCAGAATGACAGCAGCAATTAAGAATAAAGAAATTTCACCTTTATAACTTCAAATGTTTTGTTAGTAGGTTGGACAAAGAGTAATAGATATAGGGTTGTTATGTCCTGCCAAAAAAAAGGAAATTAAGTTTGAAGACCAATTAATTAAAGGGTGAAAAAGTATCAAACATAACACCTTTACCAAGTCATTTACTCGAATTATGAACAAATTTTATTGCTGATATAATACAGATATAAGAGACAAGATGAATTCGAATATGCTCTAGCAAGATTATAATTTTTGAATTGATCAATGGATATATAACCCAAAAACTAATCCAAAAGGAAGAGACTCCAGTTCAAGAACCACGTGACAAGCATTGATCGAGATCATACTTCAAGCCACTCTTTTGCGAGCACCTGCTGTTGGAGTGCTTAAATTCCATTAATGAAGAGCTTAGATAATCATTCAAGAAAGAATGTCAGAGATAGAGGTGAGTGGAGTAAGAATAATCAAGAGAATATACTAGTGTATATTCCAAGAAGAATATCTCAATAGTGGGAGGCTTCTCTAAGCATTGCCACCAGTTAAAAAACAATTGAAACCAAGCCAGACTGGGAAAGCCCATAAAACTTCAGAGTTCAGAAACCCATATGTTAACTTGAAATAATAAATTCTAGACCGGTTAGACACAACATTGATCCAGCAGCCAACATACACCTCACAACCAACATTCAACAACCATTTATCCTAAATCAGTTTCTGTATAGAATCAATACAAGCTTACACATGCAACAATTAAATTACATAAATCATGGCTTCAAAAAAAATTATAAAATCTACAAAATTTGAATAAATATTGCTATGTTCAACAGTAGCAGGCAGGACATTTTAGATTCTAATTAATTTAACAAATCTGTTGCTAGTGCTTTCTTAGAACATTTATGCACAAGCATATGCAAATTTGATGACCAATATAACACACTCTATAGAATACATAAGTTCTTCATAATCCATTAAATAATGCATAAATGAAATATAAAGTAGTACTAAACATAAGGTATCTTGCACAGATACATCATTGCCAAAGTTACCATTGACAATATTAATAAAGCGTTAAATTCTATACTATAATCTCAAAATAATTACTACAATACACTTTGAACAAAAATCGAGCTCTTAAATAAGTGTAAAATGACTTTACCTTGTAAATAAAAGTAAGCAAATTTAGAAATAGGAGAAGCAATATAAAAGCATCTTAATGATTGGTTCTTCACTAGAAGAATAATTATCCATTAATAGGACACGAAAAGCAGCAAGCTGCTTCTTCAGTTTGTCTCATAAAACAAGCAAATGATACAAAATAGCTCCTTCTTATTCCATCTAGTCATCTTTCCCCAAAAACAGTAGTCATAATGTCATATATATATATAATCTGCCTTTTAACATTTTCGAAACCAAATTCAATCAATATTTCACAGCATCGTCACATCATTTTGTAATAGTATTATGATAATATAAAGAATGCATCACTCAAATTCCAAATATTTAACATTCTTAAACAATTTCATCTACAACACTCAAAATTCTATAAATTAAAAAAAAAAAAAAAAAAAACAGTTTCAAGCTCAATTGAGCTACGCAATGTAAGAATTCAGAGCACGAACAAAATTTAATAATGAAAATATGCACACACATTACAAATCAGGTTAATTTCAAAAATGTGAATCACAGAACAATAAATCAAATACTCCAAAAATTATCAAATTTCAAACGAAATATAATTAGAACAGGAGAGGAAATCTAACCGGCAACACCAGCTCCATAATGGAAATTGAAGAGTGAGAATGAAATTTAGGGATCTGTTGAGCGAAAAATTGAAAAGAGAGGGAGGGATTTCCGGCAGTAGCAACTCCATTATACGAAGACGGCGATTTCTACGGCTCGCCGTCTCTTCTTCGCCGCCGAATTGATCCCGTTAGCCGTATCATCGGTCATTTTGCGGTTTGATGGATCGATTGAGTCGGATACTAGGGTTTGGATTTGGTCGTTCAATTCTTGTTAAGAAGTTAGAGTTTGGTGAGGAGTAAGAATCTAAAGATTGGGGTAAAATTTCAGAGAGACTTTTGAGCTTCTCCATTGATTAAGGAGATGGAAAGTGTGAATAGCATAAATGGATGGAGAAAAGTGGGAAAAGTGAAAGAGAGAAGGAAGAGAGACAGAAAGATAGAGAGCTTGGAGAAAAAGTGAAAGCAGAGTTAGGCAAGGTTTTTTTTTTTTTTTTTTTTTTTTTTTTTTGTATAACTGCTTTTCATACTCAAAGTGTTACATGAAAGTGTTACTCTATGTAAAGTGTTACTTTGAAGTGTTACATATTACATATGTGTTACATACAAGTGCTACCTACTATCTAAGTGTTACAAAAGTGTTACTTAAATATCTATTTATATCTTGACTTATAAAGTGTTACTACAAGGTGTTACATTAGGCCAACTTTGCAGTAGTGCACGGCATTGTTCACCGTGGCACAGTGCAGTATGCCGTGTCACGGTGTAAAAAGTACGCGGAAATTACACGGAATATTCCCGTGTCACGGAATGGGCACCGTGACACGGGAAATTACACCGTGACACGGGGGAAAAATTTGCAGAAATACAAAAATGGGCACCGTGTCACCCCCGTGACACGTCAGCTTTTGCCGCGTCGCGGCATTTTTGCTGCTGCGCGGTAATTTCAGTTTTTTACCCGTTTTTAAAATAATCATAACTTTTGATCTGTAACTCGGAATAAGGCATATAATATATCATTGGAAATCTTATCAAGTCTAATTTCCAACCCAATTGTAATCAAGTCAAAATGATATGTATATTTAAGATATGGCCGTTTTAGTGGAAGGGTGTCGGTTTTAGGCCGAGTTTAGTGTTTTGCTCATATCTTTTTCGTTATAGCTCGAAATTGGGCTTATGATATATGGTTGGAAATCTTATTTGAAGGCCTATCCAACAAAATAATAATTGGATCAAAATTTTATAACCATAAAATCAGTTTCTCTCAGTTTTGCGATGTGGACACGAAAAGTGGAAAATAGGTTATGGTTTAGGGAAATGAGCTAGAAATTGGATTGGTTCATGAAATATATTGGATAGAACATGAATTTAAGCACTCCAAAGATTAAATACTCAACTCGACCAATAATGGCGGTGAAAGGTGTTCATCAACGGGTTTGGTTTTGGGGAGACATTTTTAGGTGTCTATAGAAGCCCCCAATTTGACTGAGTTTGTAGAAACGTCGGTTTCGAAAACGATAGTCAAAGTAGCCGATAGGGACAGAGAATGATTAAAGACGTTCTGCGATCCTAAATGATTCTGTATACGCTGATACCTGCAGAAAAATGTTAGTTCTACAGATAAAAGAGTAAAGGGATAAAATGCTTATCTAACACCAGTGTATTGGTGGCAAATGAGCTTGGTAGCTTCCTATGCTTGAAGGAATCCATCGGATGACGTCTATTGAAATGCTTTCCATGCCTGAGGAAAGCCGACTGAGGAGTTTGGTAGTTTTCTGAGCCTGAAGAAACCTACCGGATAATACTTTCCATGCTTGAGGAAAATCGACGTATGAATTTGGTGTCATTCTATGCTTGAAGAAATCCACCGATGATGCTTTCCATGCTTGAGGAAAGCCGACTTGGTGGTTTTCTATACTTGAAGAAAAATCCACTGATAACGCTTTCCAAGCTTGAGGAAAGCCGACTTGGCGGTTTTCTATACTTGAAGAAAAATCCACCGATAACTCTTTCCAAGCATGAGGAAAGCCGACTGATGAATATGGTGTCATTCTATGCTTGAAGAATTCCACCGATAATGCCTTCCATGCTTGAGGAAAGCCGATTTGGCGGTTTTCTATACTTGAAGAAAAATCCACCGGATAATACTTTCCATGCTTGAGGAAAGTCGAAAGATGATGAGATTGCAAGTCTCTGTGTATCGAGAACCTTGCGTCATGAAATGATGGTGGTCCTCTTGTCCCCGGACGTGGGCTGTAGATGGTCCGCTTGTCCCCGGACGTGGGCTGTAGATGGTCCGCTTGTCCCCAGACGTGGGCTATAAATGGTCCGTTTGTCCCCGGACGTGGGCTGTAGATAAGACCTGCAAAAATAAATTTGCCAATGGACTCGTATATACTGTGATTGACTTGACCACTAACTTGACCAAGTTTGACTTGATGTGATATGACATGTGTATGACTTGTGAGTGTGTGTGTGTGTGCAGACACAAGCAAACGAAGATGAAAAAGCAAAAAATTTCCATCAATTTTTGTCATGAGTGGAGGGTACCGACTTTCTCCCGAAAAAGAAAGATGTGAAAACTGAAATTTTATTTTCGAACTTCCTTCCAAAAGAAAAGACGCGAAGAAAGGAAAGAAGTTTTGAGCTTCCTCGTTGAGCAAGACAAAATGAATCGCATGGATTGAATTGCTTTTCTTGAAAGTAATGTATGCATGATGCATGTCCTTAGGCCAGGAGGCTAAGGAAAATTACATCATGTGACACGATAGATGAATTAACTTAGGTCCTGGAGCTAAGCATCAAGAAACGATCTTGTACGTCACTTAGGTCTGGAAGCTAAGCACGTATACAGATGAAGTGATTATTGCATAATGAACGTTGCTTAGGTCAAAGAGCTAAGCACGATATGCTTTGTATGATTAAAAATCATTTATATATAAATGTTTCTCAGCACATTATGCGATGCATGAAATAATGAACATTGCTCAGGTCAAGAAGCTAAGCAAGTATACAATGTTTCTTTTAATGAATGTTGTCTTGAAAGATGATGAAGCATGCGCGGTAGGGAAACAAGATTTCATGATAAAGGGTTCCTAAGGGAAAGATGATATGGATATGTATGTGTGAAAGAAGTGTGTGAAAGTGATACTAAGGCTGGCTGCAAAGGTTATGATGATGGAAATTTATGTGAGAAGAGTCAACATGGTGACTCTTTAGGCTGGGTAAGCTAATGTGATGTGGGTTCAAGCCCACAAGTCTAGCTCTAAATGGGTAGGGATATAGATATGAATATGAATGTGGCCGCACCTCAATGTGAGGTTGCCTACGTATCCGTTAGGAATCAGGCCGAACGTAGCTCTAACCAAACTTTGCACAAGTGTATGTACACCTCAAACAGGTCTTTCAAGGGTTGTAATGTGGTTAAGTTGATGGTTTAAGGAAGAAAGGGGTAAAAGGCTCAAGACCCGAGAGAAGCCCCCAAGATGTGTAATTGTGAATTTGAAAATTTTGAATTTTGCAAGTTTATTTTCAATATATATGTTTTTCTTCTTTTTTTTTCATTCTTGTGAATCAATGTAGGCAATCTCAGATCATGCGGTCCATCACTCACTTGGCATTCATGTTTCTCAGGCACGGTACCAAGCACTTGATGAGAGACGCAATTTGAGACGTGTTCATATCAAAGACATTGGAACACTTGCCTTTAGACATTGTTTTATTGTTGCTTTGCTGCTTTTTTTTTTATGAATGTTATACAATTACACATCTTCCAATCCCAGGGTTAAGTGAATGTGGGTTGAAGAAATGAAGGCCAAACGTTAGACGAGGCTCAAAGTGGTTGATGAAAAAATGGATATGTGATTGAATGGTTAATGGGGAATGAATGGGTTGCAAAGGTGCCTCAAGTCATTGGTGTACCTTGGGTTTAGTTCGGTAATTGATTTTTTTTTAATTGAGAATGAATGAATGAATGAAAAATTCTATGATCTAGATGTAAAGGAAAATTGCTCATTTTATTAATGGAAAAGGTGAACGAAACACATGAAACATGGAAAACCTATGCTAGACATGAATGGGGAATGGAGATGAATGATAAAGAAAGAAATCATGAAATCTTGCACGAAGGATCTACTGTGCGCCTTGTGTTCATTACTTCTTACCGCCTGGAGGGACAGGAAGTTTGTTTGCATCCACCAAGTCTTGAATGACGTCCTTCAAATTCCAACATTGCTCCGTAGTGTGGCCCCTTCCTTGATGGTACTTGCAATGGGCATTGGGATTCCATTTGGCGCTCCTTTCTTCAGGTTTTGGCTCTGGAAATGGCCCAATAGGTGTGATCAAGCCTTGACTATAAAGGCGATCAAAGGCCGCATCATAAGTCATTCCTAAAGGAGTGTAAGTTCTTTTCTTCTTGGGCAATGGAGTATCAAGAGCTAACACTTCATTAAGATCAACTTGGCTTATATTGTTGGTAGTATTTTCATGCTTAGAAGACGAAGAAGAAGGATGGTCGTTCTTCTTGTTTTTCCAAGTGTTATTATTGTTACTACCAACAGTCTTTATTAGCTCATCCTCGATATTGATGCCGATGTCGTATACAGCTTCGAAAGTGTTCAGTGGAAGAAATTTGAGATGTTCCCTATATTTATGAGTCAGATTTTGAATAAAGAGGCGAACTATCTCTCTTTCTTTGGGGGGATCTACCAAGAGTGAAGCTGTTTCCCTCCACCTGTTCAGGTAAGCGGTGAAGCCTTCATTCTCTTTCTGTTTGAGAATGAAGAGTTCACGTTCAGAAGTTTTAGTTTGAATGTTACACTTGTAACGATTCATGAAACTGTCGGTGAAATCTTGCCAAGTCGCAGTATGCTTGGAATCTAAGGAATAAAACCATTGTTGGCAAGCATGTTCTAAGGAGAGAGGGAACACCGTAGGGAAGATTGTTACGTCCAATCCCTTAAGAGCCATGGTTGCAGAGAACGCCTTCAAATGGAATATTGGATTGTCAGTAGGCTTGAACTTTGGAATATCAGCAGTGGAGAACTTTTCAGGGAGTCTGTCCTTCACATCCAAAGGAGTGGGAGTCCGTTCCACATAAGTGAATTCCTCATAAATCTTACTCATTTGTTCCTTCAGTTTGTCAAGGGTGGAAATAGTGACCTTGTTTTGTTCCATGGTAGTGACCCTAGTGGTAAGGGTTTGCATCATGGTAGACAGTGCCTCGATGGATTTGTTATGTTCTCAATGTCTTCTTTAGTGGCCATTGAAAGGTGATGAGTAATGGAGATGGCAAAGTTCTCTTTGAACGCCTATTTGATCTGAGAGATTGTTGCGGTAATGACTCGAACCGTATTAATCTATCCCTGTTCCTTGACCAAGTACTGTGAAATAAAATAATTCACTTAATTGTTTGACTCATTGCTCAAGATAGGAAAGGAAGGAAAAAAATAGACATTTGAAAACAGGTGAGAAAACTCCATTCATTTTTTTATTATGACGAAAAAAGGGTGCATGAACCTAATATACGATCATAAACGACCTGGTGCACGACTCGAGTCGGAACATAAAGAAAGTGTGTGGACTATACTTGACTCGTGAGTGACTAAGTGATGTTATAAGACTCGTGGTATGATCGTGTGGTTAGACATGTGAACAATAACCAAAATGACTGACGCGAGGACCAAATTAACACAGACGACTTAAAAAAAGCTGACTGGACTTATTTCAAGGGCACCGTGACACGGAAAACTGTACCGTGTCACGTGACAAGCTGCCGTGACGCGGTGTTTTTTTTTTTTTGGGAAATCCACCGTTTCACGGTGAAAATTTGCCGTGAACGGTAGAGTTTTCCGTGGCGCGGCAAATCTTTTTTTTTTTTTTGCTAATTACTAAGTGAGTACGGTCCATTGGCAATCGTTAGTCATAAAATAATCCACCATAGACAAAGAAAGATCGTTAAGGTTAGGATCAAAACGACCAAACATAAAACACGTAGGCACAATGATGCAAAGAATAGTTCGCAACCTAAGGTCAAGTTCTATGTTCGACTATGGTCAAGTTTATTTGGTGTCAATAGGGTATCATGGTTAAGAGTTTGGACGCGTTAGCAAGGCAGCCTCCCTTGAGGGTGTATGCCAACGGCCGGCTCCGCGAGTTCGTGATGAAATCGAACTCGACTCCATGGTTTGGGTGGATTTAATAACTCGGATGAACCCTTATTGCCATGAGCGTTTTTGGGTTGATAGAGCTTAAATCCCCCGGGGCTAAGACGCATGTAGAACACATACGTTTTTTCAGAAAAATCGAAGGAAGTTGACTGTCAGAAAAATTCCCGTGCCACGGTACTGTGCACCGTCAGACGGAGACGGTGCACAGTACCGTGACACGACAGATTTTGCCGTGGCACGGCAGTCAGAAGATCTGACTGGTGCCCTTTTTTCCTTCGTGCGCAACCAAGTTATCCAATTTTTCCTACGGGACAGACCTGAATGCGACGTTAAAATGTCTATGCAGATGCAAAAATGCCAAATTAATCACAGGAATATTTTTTCAAGAATCTTTCAAGTCTCATCCACTCATCTTAATTAAATATAGATCACTCAAAATCGATAAATAATCAAGAATCCTCCCCAGTGGAGTCGCCAAATTGTAGGCGTCGCTCGAAGTACGCCTACGTTAAAAACATGTGGTGAATATGCTTAGCACTCATAGGAAGTGGGAATTGACATATTACGATAAGGGACAACGATTAGGGACAAATAAAGTAGGGAGCCGCCAACAAGTTTGTAAGGAACTTGTAAACTGTTCACGGATCATAAAAGGCAACCACGAATAAGGGACAACGATAGGCAACAACGATTGACCCGTGAAGGTTACACCCCATTCATAATCCATGAGATTACTAACTCCATATGGTTTGGAACCACGAAAGGAGGATCGGGGATGATGGTACGAAGTGAGTCATGGAGTTACATTCGTCCGTATTGGCCTCTACTCGATTCTTATAGTGAAAAGTGATTCCTGCGATCTCAAAGGGATACAAATAAAATATTCAATTCGCTCCAAACTATTATTAAGCTAATTTGGTTTAATATTAATGCAACACATAATTCTAAAATATTTGTGATCACTTGAATTAATTAACAAGATTAAAAAGGAATCTAAACCGGTCGTCCAAATTATCTTATTAGGCGTGATTTTCAATTACATATTCCCTTTAAACATGCAATATAGTGATCATAAAAATAATAGAATAAACATTAATATTGGAAGTTGTAGGCGTCGCTCGAAGTGCACCTACATTAAAAGCATGTGTGAATATGCTTGGCACTCATAGGAAGTGGGAATTGACATTACGATTAGGGACAAATAAAGTAGGGAGCCGCCAACAAGTTTATTAGGAACTTGTAAACCGTTCACGGATCATAAAAGGCAACCACGATAAAGGGACAACGAAGGCAAAAACGATTGACCCGTGAAGGTTACACCCCATTCATAATCCATGAGATTACTAACTCCATATGGTTCGGAACCACGAAAGGAGGATCGGGGATGATGGTACGAAGTGAGTCATGGAGTCACATTCGCCCGTATTGGCCTCTACTCGATTCTTATATGGAAAAGCATTCCTGTGATCTCAAAGGCATACAAACAATAATTCAATTCTCTCCAAACTATTATTTAACTTAATTGGTTTAAGATTAATGCACACATAATTCTAAAAATTTGGTGATCACTTGAATTAACAATAAGATTAAAAGGGAACCTAAACCGGTTGTCAAAATTATCTTATTAGTCGTGATTTTCAATTACATATTCCCTTAAACATGCAATATGGTGATCAAAATAAATAATAGAATAAACATTAATATTAAAACCAATTTAATCATAATTCCAACAACATAAAAAAAAATCATTAGAAAAAAAATAATAATAAAAAAAAGGGAAATTTGCCCAAAATAACACGAACTTTGGCCGGTTCGCCAATAATAACACCACCTTTGAGTTATTCCAAAATAACACCAACTTTGGGGGGTGTCTTCCAAAAATGGTACAAAAAAAATGGTAACCGGATTTAGGAGGTAATATTGCTGACGTGTGTTATGTCTTTGCCAGGTTGTGCGTTGCTTCCCCTTAACCATCCAACGTGTAATTAAATTTTGCACACCTAACTCCTGTCTCCCTCTTTAATTCATTTCCCTCCATATTTCACTCTCTTTCTTCGTCTTCGAACCATTTTATCAGAGGATCTCAGAGCATATTCAATTCCTCATTTCGTCATTTCCCTTTGAAATAATCAGAACTCAATTCCGAAATTCTACTGCTCCCAAAGAAAATTGCATTGAAGTGAAGTGAAGAGAAGAGTGAAAAAGTTGCGATCTTTGGTTCCCAAAATGCCCAGAAAGACGAAGAAGAAAGGTTCGTGTTTTTTTAATTTCTTTGTTTTGTTTGAATTATGATTGTTGGGTGGATTTTATGTGTTCTAATTTGAATATGGATGTTCGTATGTTTAATTATGCTGTTAATTGTTAAAGTAGGTTTAATAATTAGGTTGATTTGTATGGTGAATTATGTTGTTCACTCGATAAATTTTCTTGTTAATTGCTGAATTAGGGTTAATTACTTGAGTGTTTGTTTGTAGTCTAATTGAGTTGTTTAATTCTAGGGTCTGCTGCAAATACTCATGTTTTTGATAATGTGACTGTTCGATTCTGGTATGGGGGTCAATTTAAGCATGTTCGTAATGGTGAAATGGTGTATAAGGGTGGGAGTTATATTAACTTTGATGTTGACCCAGATGAACTTTGTTACTGGGACTTAAGGGATTATGGTAGTAAGTGTGGGCTTGCTCATGTGGATGCTTTGTTTTACCAAATGCCTGGGTTAAATATTGAGAAAGGTTTGAGAGTAATTCAAGGGGATGCTGAGGTGTTAGAGATGGGTAAGTTAGCTGTTGTAAATAGGAGTATTGTTGTGTATGCAGTTCAGTTTGAGAGAGAAGTGGGAGAAGGTTCAAATGCTGAAGTTGTGGAAGTTGATGTGGGCAACACAAGTCAGAAAAGTACTTTGTTGAATGCTGACCCCAAAGTTACCATATCCAAAACAACAGGCAAGGTACTTGAGAAACCCCCACCCAAACTGAACAAAAGAAAAAAATTGACCACAAGGAAGGGACCACAAACACAGGTGGTGAAACCCTCATTGACTGAAGAAGATGCTTCCACTTCACCTATAAAAGCATCTACCACATCACCCAAAAAAGCATCTATAACTTTACCAGAAAAAGCATCTGACCTTCCCCAAAAAAAAACAAAAAAACAGACTCAACCCCCCTTGAAAATCACTTCAGAAACTCAACCCTTCACTCAAAACCAGTCTCTTCATCTTTCTCAATTCCCATCCTTAGAGTTTGTTTCTACTGGTGAGTTGCCTGATGTTAACACAGATTTCAATGATGAATTTGAGTGGGAGGATGACAGACCAGAGAGCCCTTTGAAATGGAATGAATTAGTTGCTGATGATGAGTCTAGTGATGACAGTGATCCATTATATGATCATGAGTATCAGAAGTTTTGTGAGGGTGGGGAGTTTGAAGATGATGATGAAGATGATTTTCAGTTTGAGGTAGATGAGAGCATAGAGAAAGAGAAGGAAGGTGATTTTAGTCTATCTGACATAGATCTAGAAGGTGAAGGTGAAGATCTAGAACAAACTGATTTCTTTGAAGATGAATCTGATGACATTGATGATGAGATTATTGAAGCAAGGGATAGAGTAAAGAGGGTTAATACAAAGTTACTTGAGATAGTGAAGGGATTGCAAGAAAAAGTTTGTAAGGAGAAGGAGAAGGAAAAGGCAGTTGATGAGGAGAGGGAGTTTGAAGTTGATGAAGAGAGGGAGAACTCAGTTCATGAAGAGGTTGCAAGGGATGTAAACCTAAGTGACTGTGATGAAGATAATGACATTGATACACCACCTGGTAGTAGTGATGAATTAGAAGGGAAAAAGGGAGAGTTAGTGAGCCATGAAACTGATTTCAGTAAGTTTCATTGGAAGGTTGGTCAGAGGTTTGCTAATGCCAGTGACATTAAGGATGCTGTCACTAAGTATGCTGTATTACAGGGTAGAGATCTAAAGTATAGTGTGAGCTGGAAAAACAGACAAAGGTTGGGAGTGAAATGTGTTGGTGAATGTCCATTTTATTTATATTTTTCTGTGCATTCTAGAGATGCAACTTGGCTAGTGAAGAGAGTAGTTGGAAATCACACATGCAATAGGAACATGAATAGTAACAGGCAGTTGAAGTCCAGTTGGGTGGCTAGGCAGTTGCTTGATGTGTTCAAAGCTAGGCCACATTGGCCAGCTAAGGAGATTGTAGACACTGTAAGGAGGTCTTACAGAATGATTGTCAGTAGAGATTTTGCTTACAAAGTAAAATACCATGCACACAAGATGTTACATGGCTCTATGAAAGAGCATTATATGAAGGTGGAGAGGTACTTGAAGGCATTGAAGGAAGCAAGTCTTGAAACAGTGTTGGACTTGGTAGTTGCTCCACAACCTCAGAGTTCTACCCCAATGTTTAGTAGGATGTTCACTTGCTTTGATGGAGTTAAGCAAGGGTGGACAGCAGGGTGTAGGAGAGTGATAAGTGTGGATGCTGCATTTTTGAAGACATTTCTTGGGGGTCAGATATTAACTGCTGTTTCCAGGGATCCCAATGAACAGATGTTCCCCATTTGTTGGGCTGTTGTGGAAGGGGAGAACAATCTGTCTTGGGAATGGTTCTTTAACCACTTAAAGAATTGCCTAGATCTTGGACAAGGAGAAGGGATAGCTATTATTTCAGATGAGCATCAGGTATAAGTCATTAATTTGTGTAATATGTTATCTCATTTAATGATGATGATTGATGATGATTGACATTAACTGGTTCTTTTTTTTTGGTACACAGGCTATCTTACATGCTGTAAGTGTTGTTCTTCCTAAGGCTGAACATAGGCACTGTGCAAGGCATATTTTTGCCCTCTGGCACAGAACCTACAAGGGAGATGAGATGAAGCTTTTGTTTTGGAAGATAGCAAAGGCCTATAACCAGGCTGATTTCAATGAAGCAATGGATGAGTTGAGACAGATTGATGAAGAGGCTGCCCTTGCAATAACAAGGTACAATCCTCAGTTCTTCTGTAGGGCATTCTTACAGGAAGACATCAAATCTGAGGCCATTACTAACAATATGGCTGAAACATTTAATGCTTATATCATTAATGCTAGGACTAAACACATAATTTACATGTTAGAGGAAATTAGAGTTGCATTGATGCAGAGGTTAGTAAAAAAAAGACATGAGATGGAAAAATGGACCTCTTTGCTATGCCCTAGGATACAAGCTAGGTTAGAAAAGGAGAAAGAGAAAGCTGCTGATTGTGAAGTCTTGCCTTCTTCTGTGAGTCAGTTTAATGTTAGGTATTATTTGGATCAGTTGAATGTAGATTTAGTTGCTAGAACTTGTAGTTGTAGAAAATGGAATATGGTAGGCATTCCTTGCTGTCATGCCATAGCTTGCATTTATTTTGTGAACCAAGAACCTGAGGTATTTGTTGATGAATGTTACAAAGTTGAGACTTATAAGAAGGCCTACAGTGGTTGTATACCTCCATGTGAAGGTGAGAGGTATTGGCCAAGATGTCCATGCAATTTGGACCCCCCTCCTATCAAGATAGGTCCTGGTAGGCCAAGAAAGAACAGAATTAAGCACCCTCTTGAGAATCCTAAGAAGCCAGGGTCATTGAGTAGGGCAGGAGTAGAAATGACTTGTAGCATATGCAAGAAGAAGGGTCATAACAAGAGAGGCTGCAAAGACAAGGATTCTGTTGTCCCTGATGAACCAGCACCCAAAAGACCCAAGGGAAGACCAAGAAAGACTGCCCCATCTACTGATGTAACCTCACATGCCCCATCTACACAAGCAACCCCAACACCCACCCTGACACAGACTGCATCATCTTCAACTCCTGCAACACAATTTGCCCACCATACTGCTACTGCACAGCCAACTCAACTAGGCAGGGGTGGAAGAATGATACTTGGAGGTCAAGGTGCTAGAAGTGTCAGTCAAAGCAGCACCAGAGGAAGAAGCTCGGCTGGTAGAGGGTCTACAACTACAAGTAGGGGAAGAGGAAGGGGAAGGGGAAGAGCACAACCATCAGGAATTGGGATAATGTTTGCTGATGATGGAAGCCCAATTGTTACAGTAAGAATTAGTACTCCCCCTTTCATTTTTGTGTTTGCTTTGTTTTTTTTTTTGGAAAATAAGCCAATAACTTTGTAATTTGTGTGGCAGGCACCAAGTACCAGACCAAACACAAGATCTATCTCCCAGATGCAGCAGTGATCAAGTGAAGATCTTATGTGCCCCATTTCTTTTGTACTTACTAAGTATGCTTTTGGTCTAAGTGTGTAATTTGTCAAACAATTTAGTTGTTAAACAATGTTAGAGATCTTATGTAATTAAGTATTGGAAACAGTTGCAGGTATTTTGGAAACAGTTGCATGCATTATTGAAACATTTGCAGGCATTATAACAGTTCTGCCTTTGTCTTTTGATATTGCTGTGGTTGTGTTTTTCAATTTGTGCAAATAATTTGTGGTCTTTTAACATTGCTCTGGTTTTGTTTGTTTTTCATTTTGTGCAAATAATTTGGGAAATTTGTGGTCTTTTGATCTAGCTCTGGTATGTCAATTGTACACTGCTATTGCAATTATGATGAAAATCAATTAAGTACAAAATACAACAGCAAACATTACTCATTAAACATTCAATTAAGCATCCATTAATCAATTACACTGATTGCTTTTTATTTCCACATAAAACATTCAACATACATCCTCATTTCTTCCTTAATCAATAAAGGAAGATTACAACACCAAACAACAACCAAGAAAACAACAATGCTAAGTACAACGTTTTTTCATTCCTACCACACTTCATTAAATCAATCTTCATTACAACTATTTCATTCTTCAACCCTATGATGTCTTCCTCCAATTTTCCTTTCTTTAATTGCAATTTCTTTATTTTCTCATGTGCGATTTTTTGTTCAACCTGTAACTCACCAATTACGGTTTCCTTTTCCAACAACTTCACTTCATAATCTTCCATCTCAGCCTGCTCATTCACCCACTTGAAAAAATCACATTGAGTGTCCTGCATCCAGTAAATATGAACAATAAACAACACCAAATTAGGGTAATTACAATTACATATCCCCAAATTACAATAAACAAAAAAAGATGCAATAAACAAAAAAAGATGCAATAAACATAGGACAATCAATCACAACTTACTGGCCACATAGGGCAGCCGTAGAACTTCATCCCCAAATTAGGGCCTTTTCTCACAGTTTTAATCAAAGCTTCATTCCCACAATTGCAACGAATTTTCGAATTACCCATCCTTTTTATGCTAGAGGATGAACATGATTGGTTCGAAATTGACCTTCTTGTAGCCATTGATTAATTTTTTAAGAGCACTAAAATTGATACAACACGAACGATTAAAGAGAGATGAAGAGCAGAGGAAAACAAAGAACTTGAAGATGAAGAAGGAGCAACAAATTAAGAGAGAGGAAAACAAAGAAACAGAGGAAGAAGATGGAGCAACGACTACTGAGAGAGGAACAACAAAGAATGAAGAAGAAGGAAGAATAAAGGGCTTGGCATTTTTTTCTAACGGTTATAAAGAAGAAGAAAGAACACGTTGGATGGTTAAGGGGAAGCAACGCACAACCTGGCAAAGACATAACACACGTCAGCAATATTACCTCCTAAATCCGGTTACCATTTTTTTTGTACCATTTTTGGAAGACACCCCCCAAAGTTGGTGTTATTTTGGAATAACTCAAAGGTGGTGTTATTATTGGCGAACCGGCCAAAGTTCGTGTTATTTTGGGCAAATTTCCCTAAAAAAAAAGAGCATAATCCTTACTTTGAATCTGTTTGTTTGCAACTACAAAATAATAAACGAGTTAGTAACTTCAAGGAAATAATAAAACAATAACTAAATTAAATTAAATAAAATAAAGTTGATTTTGGGGTCAAACCCTCAAACGATTCTACTTTTCACGCCTTGGCTTAAGGACAGAACCTCGAGTAAAATATGGACTCCTTTGAGTGCTTGAAGAAGGAATTTTGAAGTGAAAAGGGTAGGCTAGTGTTTAGGTTAATAGCATAGAAGAGAGAAAATAAGAATCATAGAATTCTGGTTGCCCCGTACATCAGAAATGAGGGGGTATTTATAGGGAAAATGTGCTGAGGGAGCACACGGAACCCTAAAATGATAAAAACCCTAAAAAAGTATCCCGTGACACGGTCAGACTGTACCGTGACACGGTTAGACTGTACCGTCAGATGGTACACTTTCCCGTGACACGGTACAGTTTTGGAGTGACGCGGAAAATTTTCAGAAAACGGAACGGAAAACGCGGAAAGGACACGGAACTTCCCGTGTCACGGCAGGCCTCCCGTGTCACGGGAAGTCTTACCGTCAGACGGGATAGGTTCCCGTGACACGGTCAGGCTGTACCGTGACACGGTCAGTTCCAGTCCATTTTTCCGTCTAAATTCATTTTTAACCCTAATTCCTTTCGGCTTTTAAAGTGCCGATTGATAATTTCGGGCTTTTTTCTGACTTTTATTATTCGGGCTAAAATAATAAAATAAAAATAAATAAAATGTTTGGGCCAAAAACAAATAATAAAATAATAAAATAAAAAAAGTTTTGGGCTTAAAATTAATTAATAAGCTTGGGCTAAAATTAAAACTATGCTTTTACCAAACATCAAGACTAATCCATGGAGCTTTCAAAAGTATGAATTTAATAAAATACGATTTTTTAAGCACTCTCGGGATTAAATACTAAACCCGACCAATAGTGGCGGTGAAAGGTTATTTATCATCGGGTTTGGTTTTGGGGAGACATTTTTAGGTGTCTACAGAAGCAATTTAACAATAATAGCGTTAGTCAAATCAAATATAAAATAACCCTAATCATGATAATAGCAATATTAAAATAAAATAAGAGTAATTAAATTGATTAATTACTCACATTCCGCGCGTTCCTTTAATTTGCTACATCATGAATAAACTGTTAGTAACATCAATAAAAATATAAAAGCAAATGAAAATTATTAAATTAAATTAAATAAAAAGTAGAGTTAATTTGGTCCAAACCCTCAGTTATTTGTACCTTTCACGCCTTGGTTTAAGGACGGAACCTCGGGTTAAGTATAGACTCCTTGGAGTGCTTAGGGGAATTATTATGGAAGAAAAATGAGGCTAGAAATTAGGTTAAAGAGGGAGAAGAGAACGATTTTTGGTGTAAGGTTAGAGAGAATGATTATTGGTGCCCCGAACTGCAGAAAGGGGGGGGGGTCCTATTTATAGGGAAAATGTATTGAGGGAGCACACGGAACCCTAAAATGATAAAAACCCTAAAAAAGTATCCTGCGACACGGAAAAGTGTACCGTGACACGGGAAATCCCACCGTCAGACGGGAAATTTTCCCGTGACACGGTACAAATTTGCGTGACACGGGAAATATTTAGGTTACGGGAAGTGAAAACGCGTTTAGGGATTACGCGGAGAAAACACGGAGCAATCCCGTGGCATGGGATGTGCACCGTGACACGGGAAGAAATGCTGTCACACGGCATTGTCCACCGTGGCACAGTGCAGTATGCCGTGTCACGGTGTAAAAAGTATGCGAAAATTACATGGAATATTCCCGTGTCACGGAATGGGCACCGTGACACGGGAAATTGCACCGTGACACGGGGGAAAAATTTGCAGAAATACAAAAATGGGCACCGTCTCACGGGAATCACCCCCGTGTCACGTCAGCTTTTGCCGCGTCGCGGCATTTTTGCTGCTGCGCGGTAATTTCAGTTTTTTACCCGTTTTTAAAATAATCATAACTTTTGATCTGTAACTCGGAATAAGACATATAATATATCATTGGAAATATTATCAAGTCTACTTATCAACCAATTGGAATCAAGTCAAAATAATATGTATATTTTAAGATATTGCCGTTTTAGTGGAAGGGTGTCGGTTTTAGGCCGAGTTTAGTGTTTTGCTCATATCTTTTTCGTTATAGCTCGGAATTGGGCTTATGATATATGGTTGGAAAGCTTATTTAAAGGCCTATCCAACAAAATAATAATTGGATCAAAATTTTATAACCATAAAATCAGTTTCTCTCAGTTTTGCGATGTGGACAAGAAAAGTGGAAAATAGGTTATGGTTTAGGGAAATGAGCTAGAAATTGGATTGGTTCATGAAATATATTGGATAGAACATGAATTTAAGCACTCCAAATATTAAATACTCAACTCGAACAATAATGACGGTGAAAGGTGTTCATCAACGGGTTTGATTCTGGGGAGACATTTTTAGGTGTCTACACTAGCTGAGACTGAATATTATCAAGATCAATCCTAGCTTGCTCAATTTTGGAAGTAATTCCAAATTCTTTCTATGCAAGGTCTTCAAGTGCACTTGTAATCTTTTCAGCTTAGTCCTCACATGTCGCATAGGAAAACCTATACAATCTTCCTGCCAACTAGCCAAAACAACCTGACCAAAGGTACTATGATCACTCATAGTATTAAATAATTTAAAAGGTCTCCCTCCATGTCTAATATCCACCCCACAGCCAATAAGAAAAGCAGTATGATCAGAAATATCAAAGTTAAGATACTCAACTTCAACATTTTCCATCTCTTGCATCCAAACAGTATTCCCCAAAGCTCTATCAATTTTGCTCATAACCCTATTGTCACCAAACCCCTTGTTATTCCAAGAGAAAAAGTGACCAATACTTTGAAGCTCATCAATACCAGAAGCAGAAAAAAATTGATCAAATGAGTTTTAGCATTAGTAACAGGATTACCAGTAACCCTATCACTTGAATAGAGAACCGCATTAAAATCACCAGAGAGAAGCCAAGGCAAATTTTCATAACTAGGAGCCAAATCTAACAGACTTCTCCACAAAGCCTTCCTATTTTAAATAGAATGCAACCTATAGATAGCAATAAACATACTACAAAACTTACTAGTCTGATCAAATGGTTCGCAATGTAAAAATTGCTCATGCTTCATCACACATTTTACATCAACACATCTATTATTATCCCAGCCCACCCAAATCCTCCCTTTAGGACTATGACAATAGTTATCAGACCAAAGCCACCAAGCCCCAAATTTATTTCGAATTCTAGCCACATTCTTAAATCTGACTCTAGTTTCTAAGGTAACCATAATATTGATTTTATTATGACTTACCAACCTCCTAACTTCACTAACTTTATTAGGGTCATTAAGACCTCAAATATTCCGAGTACAAATAATCATTTAACAACAAAATCATCATATACCTCCTCATGAATGTCCTCATCCATCTCATGAAAGGCATAAGAATTATCCTTCTTCTTCTCTTACTCCAAGTTATGAGACTCCTACCTCATGTAGGCGTCCAAGCCCAAAAGCCAATTTTCACATTGTAAAAGGCCTAAAGTTCATGGTTTGATGCTTCACATTCATATATAAGATTACCAAGTCTAAAGTATCATCCACATCCTCCAAAGGTCCAATGTTATTTCTTCTAAGTAGGGATGGCAACGGGTCGGATCTGGACCGGGTCCGGATGGACCCGGATGCAGATCCGTTTTTGTATATTGGATCCAGATCCGACCCGGATCCATCGGGTCTAGAAAATAAAGACCCGGATCTAGATCCGTTGGGTAAAACGGATCCGGGTCCGGATTCGGGTCCAAAACGAGTCCAATATAATTTGCCTAATTTTTTGCAATAAATGTAATGTTCGGGTCAAAAAAATTATTTCAAACTTACGTTGTTGGTTATTAAGTTCAACCCCAAGTTAACCAACTTATACACTCATATTTTGAATTAAAATTATAAACAAAATAAAAATACGATCTTACATATGAGCTAGTGAAAAAACAACGATGATGTATATAATATGAGCATCCAAAATTCATCTCTTGAAAGGGTTAATCTTTATCATTACTAACATTATCAATATTTTTAATAAAGAAATAAATAATTTTAGTTTTTTTTAATAGGAAAAATAAAAAAACGGGTTCACGGATCTGGATCCGGGTCTAGGGCCCAGACCCAGATCCAGATCCGTTTTTTATCAGCAGGACCCGGATCCGACCCGGATCCGTCGGGTCCAAAATTTGAAGACCCAGATCCGTGAAAAACGGATCAAGATCCACGGATCCGGGTCGGGTCCAGATCCATTGACATCCCTACTTCTAAGCCAATTTGTAGATTTGCTAGTCCACACTATAGCACAATTTATAACCCAATTCAAAGCTCAAGCTGTTTAGGGTAATTTCACCCTGCCACGTGGCCCAATCAGAGAGACACGTGTCAGCCCCAAATTGGTCCAAAATTGATCAATCCCTGCTCGACACGTGTCATTCCAGAAATTAAGGGAAAAGGCGGCCTTCAGGCCCAAATCCCGATAATGCCGCAAAACGGCGTAGCCCACCAATGATTAGGGTTCAGTGACCTAATCAGGGGCACAATTCCCAATGACCCTATAAATAGGGAGATGTCCTTCATTTTGAGGGCACGTTTTATCATTTATTACACATTTTACTCTTTGATAGAGACATCCTGAGCTTGGAATCCGAGCAGATCCCTACCTAAATTTCCGCACCTTTTTTCTCCCTTCAAGTTTCTAACTTGTGCGTTGGAGGCGGAGCACCACCCAACTGGTGTCTCCATTTGTTTTGCAGGTACAGCTCACCCCGGATCAGTCTTCGTGTTGTAACTCTCCCGAGGGACAAAAACACCCAAAACATTTGGCGCCGTCTGTGGGGAGAGTGCCTCGAAGATGGTTCAAGAGTTTGTACCCCCTAACCGTCTGGGCGAAGACCCAGAAGTCTTTACAGACCATGAGGAGGATGAGGATCCTCAGGTCAAAACCTCTACAGCCGAAGACGGCTCTCTCAGAGTCAAGCACATCCGGTCCAGGGAAACTCTGGAGCGGGGTGCCTCCCAGGCGGGTCCGAGCAGGCCCACTGGACAGCCGGATGGGGCAACCCAAACGGCATAAGGATCAGCCCCTGTCACCCGAGACGAACTCATGAGGTTCATGACGAGTTTCAAGGGTGAAATCACAAAGCTGATCACCAAGAGTCGGGTTAGTCCAAGTAAAGGCCAGTCGGCGAAGAAGACTCCTCCAGGGAAGGGGAAGTCAGTCAGAAACCGGCAGCCCACTCCCCATCCAAAGGAGAAGGCAGCCGGGACCATTGATTGGTTAAAGATTCTCCTTCATGGGAACAATACCAACAACACTCGCCGGCCTCAACAGCCGGTGAGAAGTAAAAAATCAACTATTGATGCCCGGGAGATCATCAATCGGAAGAGAAATCAATCGCTGTCTGAGTCGGCTTCAACGTCGAATTTCCCAGACAGCTTCAATAACATTTCTACAGGAAGTGCACCTTCCTTGCATGAGAGTCAGACGGGCGGAAATACCGTCCATACTGGCCCTCATATGATCGGAGTTGTCCCGTATGTGCCTACTCAGGCCTACGGGCAGTATCCTCCTCACTTCATGCAGCCGGCCTTCTTAAGGGGTCAGGAGGCATACCCAAACGTCCAACCATTGGACTGGCAGCTTCGCCTGCTGCGCCTGGGTGAACAACCTTCAGCGTTCACTCGGGAGATAACCGAGGCGGCTCAGCCGGCCAAGGTTAAGAATGTGTTGGTTGGTACCTATGACGGTACCTCCAACCCGGAAGACCACCTCATGGCGTACACCAACCTCATGTATCTGCAGGGGTTGGATGATGCCACGTGGTGTCGGTGTTTCCCGACTACATTGAAGGGCATTGCCCAACAATGGTTTGGCAATCTGCCAGCCGGGTCCATCGATAGCTTCAGGAAGCTCGCCTTCCTGTTTGCTTCCAACTTCTCAATGAACATCCCTGCTAAGAAAACAAGCCTTGATTTGAGCACTGTTAAGCAGGGAGAGAGAGAAGGGATGCGCTCATATGTCAGGCGGTTCAATCTGATAAGAATTCAGATTCAAGGACTGTCTGACGAGGTAGCTTTTACAGACTTTTTTAAAGGACTGAGAGACGGGTCGACCTTTAAGTTCGACCTAGTCAGAAAAGGGGCTTTCACCCTACAGGCGGCTTTGAGGGAGGCGGAAATCTACATTCAAGCTACCGACCTCTGCTCGCCTGGTAACCAGTCGGACTCCAAGAAGTTTGACAAACAGAAAGACAGCCGGTCAGCTCAGCCGGCTAAAAACAAAGAAGAGAGAAAGAAAAGAAAAGAAGTTTGGGCGGTTACAGATTCTGACCAGCCGTCCCAGAAGAAAAAGAAAGAGTTTAAACCGTACGTCCCCAAGTACGAGTTTAACAAAGATTGCAACTCCATCCTCATGGAGGTAAAGGACCAGCTGTCCATTGAGAAGCCGAATCCTATGAAGAGTTCTGTCCAGTCACGGAACAAAAATAAATTTTGTCAGTTCCATGAGGAGGTCGGCCATGACACCAACGACTGCTTCAGTCTTCAGCGGGCGTTGGACCGTCCGGCTGACAAAGGGCTGTTGAAGTCCTACATTTCTAAGTCCCCAGCCGGGGCAAAAAAGAAAAACAAGGGTCAGTCCTCCAAGACTACCCCCCAGCCTACTAGTAGCTCGGATACCGATAAGGAGTCGGTCTACACTATAGCAGGCGGGTTCTCATGTGGTGGCCTTACCATCCGGGGCACCAAGAGTCATCATCGAAAGATGGACAAAGATGATGATGAACAGGCGGAAGCCAGCTCCCCCTTCCCAGACGTCTTGATCACTGAGAAGGATAGGGGCAGCGTTCGCCGCCCGCATGATGACCCGGTGGTCATTGAATGTAAGGTTGCCAATCAGCTGGTTGGACGGATCCTTATAGACACCGGCAGCTCATCAGACATCATCAATCTCCGGTGCCTGCAAAAGCTGAAATACAACGTCAGCAGCATGTATCCGGTCACCCACCCCTTAGTTGGTTTTGGGGGTGGGATGGTCTACCCAGCCGGGAGAATTGACTTACCCATCCGGCTGGGAGAGAAAGGCCAGGGACGACATATTGTCGTTAGATCCTTGGTCGTTGAGGAGTTGACCGCCTATAACAACATTCTTGGCAGGCCAACCCTCAACGTAGCCAAGGCAGTAATCATCTCGTCCCTCATGCACATCAAGTACGAGAGGGATGACGGCTCTGTTGGTTCCTTGAATGGGGATCAGAAGACGGCCCGAGAGTGCTATCTCTCAGCCGTCCGAGATACCGTGGCCCCAGGCGGTCAGGAACCAATAGACCTTGACAATGTCAAGGATGCCGACCCAGCTCCTGCCCCACCAGCAGCCGGAAAGAAAAGAAAGGCTCCTCTGCTGGTGGAGGTGAAAAAAGAGAAAAAATAGCAATCACTGACCGGTGAACGGCCAGATGAGCTCCGTCCCCAACCGGCTGGCGAAAGCATTGATCTCGTTCTGGACGACAGCCGTCCAGAACGTACTGTTAAGGTTGGGACGGTTGCTCATGCTACCTTGGGTGCAAGCTTGCATCTTCTATTGAAGGAATTCAAAGACATTTTTGCCTTTGAAGTGGAAGAGATGCCAGGCGTCAGCTCGGATCTTGTTGTCCACAAATTCGCCGTGGACCCCAAAAAGAAGCCCATCCGGCAAAAGAAAAGAAACCACGGCGACAAAAGAAGTCAGGCGGCAGCTGCCGAAGTCAAAAAGCTGCTAGACGCCAGGTTCATTCGGCCTTGTAATTTCCCCGACTGGGTGGCCAATGTGGTCCTTGTGAAGAAACCGAATGGGACCTTGCGCATGTGTGTTGATTACACAGACCTCAACAAGGCGTGTCCAAAGGACAGTTATCCGCTTCCAAAGATCGACAGTCTGGTCGATTCTACAGTCGGTCACGCCTTGATGAGCTTTATGGATGCCTACTCCGGCTTCCATCAGATACCCCTGTGGAAGAAAGATCAAGAGAAGACGGCCTTTGTCACTGATCAGGGGCTATTCTGTTATACTGTGATGTCGTTTGGCTTGAAAAATGCGCCTGCCACTTTCCAACGGATGATTAATACGGTCTTCATTAATCAGATTGGGAGAAATGTGGAGGCGTACATTGATGACATGATAGTCAAATCCAAGCTACAGACGGATCACCTTGCTGATCTCCGAGAAACATTCACCACCCTCAGGCGGCATAAGGTTATGTTAAATCCTAAGAAATGCGTCTTTGGTGTTGAGTCTGGGAAGTTTCTCGGATTCCTGATTGATCAAAGGGGGATAGAGGCTAACCCCGAAAAGATACAGGCGGTGATTGACATGAAGTCACCCCGCTCTGTTAAGGAAGTTCAGAAACTCACCGGTTGTCTGGCCGCCCTGGGGAGGTTCCTCAGCCGGTCAGGTGACAAATGCCTCTACTTCTTCCAAGCAATCAGGAAGAAGACCATATTTGAATGGGGGGATGATGCTGAGGCGGCGTTCAAGAGGTTGAAAGAGAATTTACATTCTCTTCCTAGGTTGGTCACCTTTTCCTAGGGAGACGTTGTACATGTATTTAGCCGTCTCAGACCATGCCCTCAGTGCCGTTCTCCTTGCTGAGCGAGACGGCGTGTAGCTCCCGGTTTACTTCATTAGCCATGTTCTTAAAAATGCTGAACTCCGGTACCCCATGGTTGAAAATTTTGGCCTTGCTTTGTATATGGCATTCAAAAAATTGAAGCCTTACTTTTTGGCACATCCGGTGGTGATTTACACAGACCAGCCACTCAAGCGGCCAATGTCTACCTTGGACTCATCCGGGAGAATTTTGAAATGGGCTATTGAAATGCAGAGCCTTGAAATCACTTACGAACCAAGAAAGGCAGTGAAAGGTCAGGCGTTTGCCGACTTCATTGTGGAAATGACTCGTCCGGTGGCTCCGGATAATCTTGATCAGGTTTGGAAAGTGTACGTAGACGGGAGCTCTACAAAGAACGGCAGTGGTGCAGGCGTAATTTATGAGTCTCCTGAAGGAGACAGATTTGAATATGCACTACGCTTCGAGTTTCAGGCCTCTAACAATGAGGCGGAATATGAAGCCCTGCTAGCCGGCATACGCATGTGTAAGGCGGCAGGGGCCATGAAAATTGACGCCTACTCTGATTGTCAATTGGTTGTTAGCCAGTATGAGGGAAGTTTTGAGGCTACCCATCCGGCTATGATTAAATATCTTCAGCCAGTCAAAGAAGAGACCAAGGCACTTGAGGAATTCCGGCTGAATCAGGTGCCTAGGTCGGAAAACAACCAGGCGGATGCATTGTCAAAGCTGGCATCTTCCGCCTGCCATGATACGCCTCGGTCAGTCTTCTGAGAAGTTCTTGAAAAGAGAAGCATCTATGAGGATCCCGTTGGAATTCTGGACCGAAGCTCTACCTGGATGGATGGCATCCGGGCCTATCTCTCAGAGGGCACACTTCCTGATTCGCCACAGGAAGCAGCCGTCCTGAAAAAGCGAGCTGCAAGATTCGAGTTGAAAAATGGAGAACTCTTCAAGGCGGGGTTTCTGAAGCCTTTGTTGAAGTGTGTCACCCCAGAAAAGGGGAAAGAAGTTCTCGAAGACTTGCACTCGGGATTCTGCGCCTCTCACATAGGCGGCAGGTCCCTAGCCGTCAGAACCAGACGACATTACTTTTGGCCCACTCTTGAGGCAGACGCCAAGGAGTTGGTGAAGAAATGTGACAAGTGCCAAAAATTTGGCAAACTCATTCACCGTCCGGCTACTAATCTGACGGCCATCCACAGCCCAATCCCGTTTGCAAAATGGGGCATGGACATTCTAGGTCCTTACACGCCTGCTCCAGGCGGAAAGCGCTACATCTTGGTGGCTGTGGATTACTTCACCAAGTGGGTGGAGGCTGAGGCGGTCAAAAACATCAAGACCTCAGACATAATTTCCTTCATCTGGAAGAATGTTATCACCCGGTACGGGGTACCCATGTCTATGGTGTTTGATAATGGTCCTCAGTTTGAGACGCCTCAGCTAAAAACTTGGTTGGGAGATCAGGGGATCTCAAGCTATTTCGCATCTGTTGGCCGGCCCCAAGCAAACGGCCAAGTTGAAGCTTTCAACAAACTCATCTCAGACGGCATTAAAAAGAACATAGAAAGAGCCGGTGGCTTATGGGCAGAAGAATTAATCCATGTCCTGTGGGCCATCCGGACAACAGCGAAGGGGGCAACCGGTGAAACCCCATTTCTCATGCTTTACGGTGCTGAAGCCGTCTTGCCCATCGAACATTACGAGCCGACTCTCAGAGTCATGCTGTATGATGAAGAGGAAAACTGGGAAGCAATGCGCCTGGCATTGGATTCACTCCCAGAACGCAGGGGCAATGCCGCCTTGCGTCATGAGATTTACCGTCTGAGAATGACGAGAGCCTACAACAAAAAAGTACACAAGCGTCCTTTGAAAGTTGACGACTTAGTGTTACGAAAAATGGAGGCAACCGGTAGGGCCAATGAGCTGGGAAAGCTAACCCCAAATTGGGAAGGCCCCTACCGGATGTATGAAGAAGTAAGGGACGGCACCTACCGCCTGGAAACTCCAGACGGCAGGCGCCTGCCTAGAACTTGGAATGTAGACAATCTAAAAAAGTACTTCTGAGAATGTAAACTTTTTGTAAACAGTGAGTCAGTTAATGAAGATTCAGACTTTGTTTGCAAAATTATCGTTTGATTATCCATCCGGGTAATATCCAGGCAAATTCCCCATTTACCTAACTAAGTTCGATACTTAGTGAAGGTTACATTTGTTTGTCCGCCTGGGTAATACTCCGATCTCTTGTTTATTTAAGTTTGATACTTTGTTTATTCAACTGCTTGACTATCCGCCTGGGTAATACTCAGACGGATTCTCCATTTATCTAACTAAGTTTGATACTTAGTATGATCAAATATTTGCCTGTCCGTCTGGATATTACCCAGACAGACTCGTATGCTTAAAAAAATAAGTTCGATACTTAGTGTAAATTCAACACTGATTAAGAAACTAAGCACAAAAACGTTTAGTGGCTACACAACTGGTCTCAAACAGGACAAGAGGCTAAAATGGCCGGATGGTTGCTATTTTTATAAAATCTCCTGTCCCAACATGGACAAAGGCGTCCGGCGACACCCCTCCGGGTGCAATCGTCGCAGAGAACAGATTATCTGTCGGTTCTATGTATCCATGCAGACGACAAAAATTGAACGACCAAATTGGTCAACTCATAAAACCGGCTGAAGTTCTCACTTAGGTTATTTATTTTAAAATTGCACCTCACCCCAATTGGGGCAAGAGTTCAATGGCTATGAAATCTCTACCAAGACGGGCATAAGTCGTCTGTGTAGTGACCGAAACGCCTGTTGGTGTACGGCTATGCACTTGGTTTGGGGCAATCACTACTGTGATTGATTGACTTACAAACATATCATGCTCCAATTGAAACCAATCACACAGCCGTCCAGGGGCAAGGACAGCCGGACTACTGACTAGTTAGGCAAGAAATCGCCGCATGCTTTTGATAAGATAGGAGAAAATTAAAAATTCAAATGATCAAAACCGAATTAGTCGGTGCAATTCATAAGTCCATCCAACCAAATGGTTGTAATGGATCAAATGTTAACCGGAACCCGTCCGGGAGAAAGAAATTGTTAATTAACCCGGCTCCATAGCCGGTAAAAGCACAAATACTTGGCACGGAGGCCGGAAAAAGCAAGTTTTGGCATACAACCACTGAATAAAAAGAAAATTAAAAAAACAAAGATTGGCATACTGCCGCTGAGGGGTCACTTTTGCCTGCAGACGGAGCCTCCTGGTTCTCCCCCTTCTCCTCATCATCTGAGGGTATTTGGTGCGCTTCGTCGGGACCAGGAAGCTCAGGCGCGGTTGGCTCATTGTTGCTGAGCCAGGCTTTAAAGGAGGCAGGCTCTGGCTCACCTTGCTCTCTCAAGTACACCACGTACTCGGCATAGCTGTGTGCCATTGCCCAGATGCTATAATCAGCGTCAGGGTACAAGGCAGCCCAAGCAATTTTCATACGGGCGTCGTTGCCAGCATCACTCTCAGCAACAAGGCGGTGTTGCTCCGCCTCCAGGGTTGCTGCAAAGTTTTTCTGAGCTTGAGCAGCATCCTTCTCCAGGCTCTCAACCTTGGATTTCAGTTTGCCAAGATCCGCCTGGGTCTTCTTGAGCGCCTCTTCAGCCTGTTTGGCGCTCTCATCTGCTTTCTTCTGGGCCTCCTCCGCCCCCTTCTTGGCCGTCTCAGCATCCGTTACTCGCTGGTCGGCCGCCTTCAAATCTAGCTCCAGTTGCTGGATTTTAGACGCCTGTGTCATAATTATTGCTTTAGTTTCAAGCTCATTTACGATAGTTGAGTGGAAAGCAATATTATCAGCGTCCATGGCGGACTTCTTGGCCCTTTTTACCTCTTCCCGTTTGCGGGAATAAGGATGTTTGAGCCCGTCCACCCGCAGCATGGCCTGCAAAAAGCAGGCGGTATAAGAATTACAGGCGGGATAATTACTTGGAAAAAATAACATTGAATTGACAAGTTTCTTACCTCAGCCAGAAGGGATAGAATGCGTTCAAGATTGAACGTCTCTATCCCAGGGGTATTGTCCTTATCCCTCTTCCAGACGGCATCCAGCATGGCCTTGGCGTGCTTCTGGACGTCTGGCCAGCGGGGAGATTGATCTGCACCACAATTAATACGTGATGAGTGCGAAACTAAGGCAGCACCTATCTGTTGCCGACCGTCTGAGGATGATGTCTGTTGGGAGTGGGATTTCACCCGTAAAGGCCACCCCAGCTCAAGCGGGGATTCAAAAGGGTTCTTACCTTCAGAGCCGGCCAAGCGGGAAACACTTGCAGGCGTGGTGAACCCCGCGGCTGCTGAGGGGTTGGCAAGATCAAGGCACAGGCTGCCGCCTACCTTCTCGAGTCGCCCCGCTATCCGCATTGTCTTAGCCCCGGCTGAGGCGCCAGGAGTTGACGCAGAGGCAGACTTTTTTATTTTATTGAGAACGGCTGGGGCCTCCTCCCTAGCCCGTTTGAGATTCTTCTCAAACGATTTCCCAACTTCTCCCCCCTGTGAAAATAAACAAGTAAAGGTTAGTATCCGGGCAAGACAGTTTATAAAATAAACTTAAGAAAGGGTCAGGCGCTCAATACCTTGGCCCTAAGCTCGGCCGCAGCTTTCTCCGCAAGATCTTTGCGGATGGTCGCAGAAGACCGCTTGGGAGTTTTCTCCGACTACAACATGTTTAGCGCTTCATCTGCAAAAAGAGAGAAATTGATCAGAATCATAAATCAATTTCGATAGAAAAATACTACAGACGGTGTGAACCCAGGCGCATACGTTTATTAAACATGTGCCCTAGCCTGCAGGCGGCTAGGAAACATTCATCCCTGAACCAGGCGCTCTTGGGAATCCAATTCTTAGGGACTTTTATTGTTTCCCCGGTTGACAGAGTTGCGTCTGTGAGGCCGAAAAAGTCTGCCTCGATTATTTTGTCAAAGTCTTCCTCTGGGATCCGGGGAAGATCGCACTTCCTGCCCAACAAGTCGGGCTTCTTATTGTACAGACGAAATTCATAATTTTCCCGTCTGGTCGGGGCTGACATCAGGTAGAACCTGTGCTTCCAGCCATCGAACTTGGAGACCTTGTCCAAGGTCATCATGTATTGCAGCTGTATGGTTAGAGTATACCACGCCCTCCAGCCGCCTGGGCTTCTGCTGAGGTAATGCATGCTTGCAAAGGCCTCCCAGCCGGGGTTAAGCCCTTGGAACTCGCAGGCGACAACATACCCCAGAATGTTGGTCCAGGAGTTGGGGGTAAGTTGCCAGACCCTAAGGCCGTAGCCTCTCAAAATTGCCTTCACCGCCTGGTGTAGGGGGAAGCGAAGGCCGACTTTGAACGCCGCCTCATAACAGCCAAAATAGCTGTTGGAGTTCTCTTGATCATTCCCCCAAGCGATGGTGCCCAGCTCAGGCGGCACCCGGATCTTATACCCGTCTCCAAGCGGGTGCATTTTCTTAAAGTTCTCTAAGTTCTCCCCCATCTGGATTTGGTCCTTGGAGGAGACGTGGATGCTGAAGGGATCGTCCTTCTCACTCCACTTTTTCCTTTCTTCCTCCTCGCTATCCGGAAGAGGGGGCAAGTCATCGCTGCTCTCGGAGGTAGAGGCGGAGCTGTTGCTCTCTGTCTCCCCCTCGCTTTGGTCCATGGGGGCAGAGGCGGCCTCGTCGCCGCCTTGGTCACACTCTTCCAAGAAAGAGTCAGCAGGGGTTGAAGGGGCGCGCAGAGGGGATCTCTCCAGAGTCGTCTGGTCTCCCTGACCAGACAATTCTCCCTCAGGCGTTTGGCCGCCTGAGCCTTCGCTTCTATAATTTGGATCAGTGGCCGTCTGCATTGTCCGAGCCATGGTGTCCTGCACAGACACATAACTGGTCGGAATCCATGGCAAAGGGTGGTCCCAACACCCCGAGCCGGCACTCCCAGTCCTAGACTCAGCCGTCCCTAGTGACCGGCTGGACTCTAACATAGGCTGTGCCGTGTGTGTTGGGGATGCATCCATTTATTGCAAGAAATATGTACAAGCGGTGAAAAAAGAAAAGAGCTGAGAGAGACAGAGACGGTACCTTTGGATTTGATATCTGAAGGAAGGCGGGTCCGGCTGGGTTGCGGAAGAACAAAGTTTCTTGCTCGCGCCTGACTCAAACGGATGACTTCTTCTCTCTCAAAGTCTTTCTCTCTAGAAAATTTTTGTAAACGTACAAAATTATGAGGGTAAAACGGCTATATATAGAGGGTAAATATGGGGGCATTTCCGTAATTTACCCGGAAGGTGAACGGTTACTCTGTAACGGTAAAATTACCACCAACCGAAGCGTGACATGTGTCACAGATGCCACGTGGCGTGCCACGTCACATCTGTGAGGGGCAAATGTTTAGGGTAATTTCACCCTGCCACGTGGCCCAATCAGAGGGAGACACGTGTCAGCCCCAAATTAGTCCAAAATGGACCAATCCCTGCTCGACACGTGTCATTCCAGAAATCAAGGGAAAAGGCGGCCTTCAGGCCCAAATCCCGAGAATGCCGCAAAACGGCGCAGCCCACCAATGATTAGGGTTCAGTGACCTAATCAGGGGCACAATTCCCAATGACCCTATAAATAGAGAGATGTCCCTCATTTTGAGGGCACGTTTTATCATTTATTACACATTTTACTCTTTGATAGAGACATCCTGAGCTTGGAATCCTAGCAGATCCCTACCTAAATTTCCGCACCTTTTTTCTCCCTTCAAGTTTCTAACTTGTGCGTCGGAGGCGGAGCACCACCCAACTGGTGTCTCCGTTTGTTTTGCAGGTACAGCTCACCCCGAATTAGTCTTCGTGTTGCAACTCTCCCGAGGGACAAAAACACCCAAAACACAAGCCATACTCCAAATTACAGTGATTACAACCCAGTTTACCCAACTAAAAATCCTACTACACTTGGCCCATTTATTAAAGCTTATTGAGTGAATGGTAATGCAAACAATGATGATCCAGATTATTATCTTTCCAATAAAGACTTTGATTATGAGAATTCTGATTAAGTGGTTGAATTACTTTTATATGTTTTCAATAAATGTCTTAAGTGAATTGATTATTGTTCGATTTTTCTATATTTTTGAATGAATTAAGTATTTTCATGGTGTATTCCTTTTAATTTTCAAGAATGGTATGAATAACCAGGGATTATGTCTTCAATAAAGGGAAATAAGCGATCTGGTTCCAAATTAGGCAAGGTCCTTTGAAAGTTAACCCATAACACTTAAAACATCATGAAAGTGGTGAACAAGGGAAACCAAAATTATAAACTTGACTATTACAGTGAGGTCTTTAAGAGAGTTGTTGCAGCAAAACCACTTGTTTAATTGGGAAAGAAAGACCCAGCCAGTCTTGAAAACTAGATTAGGGAGTTTGACAAGTTGTTTGACGCCATAAATTGCCTAAGTGAGTTGAGGGTGAATAATGGCGCTTATTGTATAAGGGAGAAAGCTGAATTGTGGTGGACCAAAAAAAAAAAGATGAGTTGTTGAAAAGACCAAACTTTGGGTGGGTTGAGTTTAAGGAAGCGTTGAGGGAGAAGTATTACCTAACCTATCTATGAAAGAAAAGTGTATGGAGTTTACTAATCTAAGGATGGGGAGTATGTCTATCAATGAGTAATACAACAAATCCATTGACCTAATGAGGTTTGCACCTAAAGTTGTCCTAATTAAAACCATTAAGGCCAAGAGATTTGAGAAAGGGTTAACCATAACTCTGAGTGACTTTTGAAACCTTGGGTGAAGTTTATGGTCGTGCTACCCATTTGTACGGGATTAAGGGAAAGGAGATTGATAGTTCTAGGGAAGGTGAAAAGAAAGCATGGAATTCTCAAGGGAACGAAGGTTTTAATAGTAGGAGGGATAATAAGGGAAACTTTGGGAAGGAAAATGATGGACAAGAAACCAATGTTCGAGGAATGAGGATCAAGGAAACAATGAGAAATCCAAGAGATTGTATTTTTGTAGGTGTAAGATGAACCACCGTTGGAAAGATTGTGAAGGTAATCCAGTGACTTGTCATTATTGTCAAAAGCTAGGACACCGTGAATATGAGTGCTCTAAGTAGGAATTTGATGTCAAGGCAAGGAAAGTTCAAGAGAGTAAAACCTATTCAAGCCAAGCCACCTCAGTCTAGTGGACCACAAGATGGAACTAATAACAATAGAGAGAATCTTTCTAAGGGGCGCTTTTGTAACGAATAATTGTGAGCGTGAAAGCTCTAAATGAATTAATATGTCCTCTATGGTTCAAGCTTTTTGAATCCTTATATGTGACTCTCATTAATAAAAGTTAAATTATTATAGCATTTGAATTTTCAAGGTTCATGTGAAGTTTTCATGTGAAACATAATTGTTCGAATTCTGAGTGCTTGTTAAAGTTTTACGGAATTTTTATTCCAAAGTGGAAGATACATATTTGCTTTTATCAAGTGGAAGGTGGAAAATAATAATTTTTATGTGTACATCATGAAATTGTGTGTATATATATGATATTTACATTCCTTTTCTCTCTCTCTGCCCTAGCCTCCAAAATCATCGAATGTTAGTGTTAGGGTTTGGGACTTGGGGTTAGGATTCGGGAGATTTTGCTGAATTTCGTGGTGTATTGGTGTTCGAAGGGGAAAGGGGAGGTGGTCAGGGCAGCGCCGACGTCGGGGGAGGGGAAGGACTCTAGGTGGCCGATGCTCCGGGGAAGGGGGGCGGACTGGCGGTGGTAGCAGGCTGAACATGGGGTGGTTTTGGTGTTTTGTTTTTTTGTTTTTAATTATTTATTTAAATTATTTTTTTATGGTTAACAGAATTATGTTAACAGAGATTTAACATTAAGGGTACAACAAAGTTACTAACGGAACTTTAGGATCACAGTTTAGACATTTCAAAAACCATGGGCTCACAGGCCGTACAATGTACTAATGTAGAATTTCGAGCTCCTCAAGGTTACATGATAGAATTTCCAAAATAAAATAAAAAAAGTTAAAAACAATTACTCTTACAACTCATTTATGTCTAACCCACTTTGCATTTGATCACTCAAACTGGATCAATGCTAAATAGCCCAAATCAACACGGACCGTGCACTACCTTAACTCTCCACACCACAACAAAACAAAATCACACCACTCCCAACGCACTTTGTCACATACTCAAATTAGAGAGAGAAAAAAGAAAAGTCAGAAAAATGTCTTGTCCAGTCCTCACTGATGTCAGTCAACAACCAAACACATTTTCACCAACATATCTTTTTCAAATATTTTTTTTGTACGTCCCTTTCTCCTTCGTATAAAGTGCGCACCACCACCCCGTGCAAAATTTATTTCATTTTCCTTTTTTAAGCTCTCAACTATACTGTACTTCACTGTTTCTTTCAAATTTCAATGGGGCATGTTTTCCTCACTTTTCCCTCTTTTTAGGGTTAGGGTTCTTCGTCAATTTTATTTTTCGGCGATTTTTTGAGGAAAGTGGTAAAAATGGAGTCGGAAGAGTATTACTGGAAGAAGGAGAGAGCTGCTTTGCTTATTTCTTTGATAATGGCGTCGATTTCTATGGTTTCTTTGCTCGTTGCTTTTAGTTATTATTGCTACATTCGTAACAAAGTCTCTAAACGCTCCAATCTTCAGCAAAGTATGTTACAATTTTCTGATTCTTGTTATAAATTTATTTACATTTTGGTTTTGTTTATTTTCTCTGTTTGCCTGAAATTTGTTCTAATTTTTCGTAATTTTGTTCACTTTTTTTAAAAAGCTTTTTAGGACATTGTTGAGTTTGATGTTTATGTATAAATTCACCTTTTTTTAAAAAAAAAAATTTAATTCTTATTTTTATTTTAACTAATGTACTTAATTGAGCCTAATGTGTATGTATATATTATATATTGTTTACATGTGAAGTGGAAACAGAAGAGAAGAATGTATGTACAAAAAAATATGGAGTATGAAAGAAAAAATGAAAAATAGAAGATGATTAAGAGTTAAGTTGTATAAATCATTAGTTATGTAAGAGAGTCAATTAAAGGGAGTAGAGTAGACTTCCTGCTGACTGACTGCTGAGTGAATTGTTTTGCAAATGAACAACTGGTAGTTGTGACTTGGACTTTTGGTTGTAAGAAGAGTTTTTGTTGTGGAAATGCTGGGTTGCCCGGGTGTCAGAAAATGCCGGGTACCTGGAAGAATGTACTGAGGGAAAGTGACTGATTTTGGTTTGATCTGCTTAGTGAATTTTCTAGTTTTATGAAGTGCCAACTTTTTAGATAATTGTTGGACTTTCGAGGATCTAACATAGGTACTTGAGATGAAATGATGAGTGATTAAAATATGCGTAGTGTCACATTAACGATTTCTGCCCACTGTATTGGTGTTTATGCTTTTAACTGGAATTGAACATTGGAGTGAATTAGCATGGATTTTTGGAAATGGAAGGCAAACTAATCTAATCCCTTATGAATTTTGGATTAATGGATGGTTTAGAAAACAAGACCTTTCCTTTAGCTGCTGGAAGTAGATTTTTGGTGATAGCATGAAGTATTTAAAGACCATTTAGCAGCTGCATTTGATCCTGATTTTAATAATTTTAAAATTTAACTCACGAGTTTCATCTGTCAATAAAAATACTAAGGGCCTGTTCTCTTACGTTGAAATTCAGTTCAGTTCACCTCAGCTCAGTTCACTTCAACTCCTAATTTCCTTCTCTTATAAAATATTCATTTCAGTTCAATTCAGCTGAGTTCAGTCAATGAGAACAGGCCCTAAAAAGTTCTAAAGTCTCATATATGTGAAAAGATTTCGCTCTTTCTCATTTTAATTAAATTTGGTTCAGATAAGTTGTCCTTTGCTTGCAGTGGGATATAGAAGTAGCAATTTAAAGCTAAAAGCCTCTGTGTTTATATGTCTCTAATTCGGATGTACATTAATGTTAAACACTTACTCATCACACACTTACTTTGGTAGAAATATTCTTTCTTCAGCCTGACATCTTATTCTTTTGCCTAAGTGGGGCATTTCCATATGTCTTTCAATTGTGTATTTGAAGGACTTGACAATGATGACAAAAGTGGGGCATCAAATTCGACTCTTGAAGTTGCTTGTGAGAAGGGATTACAAGTGTTTACATTCAAGCAGCTCAATTCCGCAACTAGTGGTTTCAGCAAGTCAAATATTATAGGGCAAGGTGCATTTGGTTCAGTGTATCGTGGAGTACCTAATGATGGGAGGAAGGTTGCTATTAAATTGATGGACCATGCTGGAAAGCACGGAGAAGAGGAATTCAAAATGGAGGTTTGTTCTCTATGAAGTATTACCAAAAGTCAATCCTCAATCCCTCTTTTTTCTATGCTATCACAAATTTGATGTTTGATCGGTCACTTTTATATGCAGGTTGAATTGCTGAGCCGACTTCGCTCTCCATATTTGCTTGGTTTGGTGGGTCACTGTTCGGATAGTAATCATAAGTTGCTGGTTTATGAGTTCATGGCAAATGGTGGATTGCAAGAGCACCTGTACCCTTCTAGAGGTATGTATATGGCCTTTAGTAATTAGGTTTCTCCTTTTCCACCTTTGTTGCATGATGTGTAAAGGGTCATGGTGCAATGTAAGAAATTTAAAACTCAATTTAAACTAAAAATTTCTTTTCTGCTTTGTTCTTTTTCATCTTGAACTATCTCATCGTGTTCTTTACTCGTATATTTATGAGTTATATCAGCTTCTTTAATCTTTCTTCTTGTGAAATTATCCTTTGTCTTGGATATATCCGATGACTTCTGAATCTTCTGTATTGTGATGTAGATTATGCTCTTTGTTTTGTTTTGTTTTTTTATAATTAATACTTAAGCTGATCTATCAGTCTAGTACTTAGTTAGTGATTGGATAAAAAATGTAGTTGTGCTTATCACATATTCACACTTGCCCCAATGTCCCTCCCTACAAAAAACGATGCTTCTTATGACATCTTAGAAGGCCCTTACTTTGGGAAACTTTTCTCGTTGATAAACTTTCACAGTGAGCTTATCTCTAGAGTGTTTATTAGATCCATGTACTTTTCCTTCAACAGTTGAAACAGAATGTGGTAGTACACGAGTCATATAGAAGTCAGTTTATCAACAAGAAAAGTTTCCCAAACTCAGTCAAATTCTTGCTTGCAATGGCCTGTTTGTCTTCTGTGATTTGCAAGTATTGTGACCGATAAAGAACTAAAATAATATCTTGATGGACATGCATAGAGTTTTTGGAAAAGTTGGAACAGAGATGTTTTCACATTCCATAGTCAGACCGGTGAAAGTTCAATATTGATTGTGTGAAGACGGACAAGTTGCTGGGTGTTCTGTTTTCTTCAATAAAGGTCTCAATGCTTATAACTCTTTGTTGTCCATACTCCATAGCCTTATTTAGGACTGGAGGATTTGTTGTCTATATGTCTTAAATTCAGAACACTGCAGTTTTACTGTGCAGACATTACTGTTTTTAATGCTGGAGTATACTATTTGTTCTATCTTTCCTTGAAGTGAGATTTGAATGTGGTTATCTTACATGTTCATTTAGGTTCAAATGCTTTTCCTTCCAAGTTGGATTGGGAGACACGGTTAAAAGTTGCTTTGGATGCTGCAAAAGGGTTGGAATATCTCCATGAACATGTGAGCCCACCTGTGATTCACAGGGATTTTAAGAGCAGCAATATTCTTCTCGACAAGAACTTCCATGCCAAGGTTTCTGACTTTGGATTAGCTAAGCTTGGACCGGAGAAAGCAGGTGGACATGTATCCACACGAGTCCTGGGCACCCAGGGTTATGTTGCTCCTGAGTAGGGGCCACACTATCTTTTCTCAGTTAGAATTTTGCTCTGGTCATAATAAGTTCATCTCTGAATTTGTAAATAATATATTCTTCTGCAATTTTTTTTATATATTTTATAATTCTTTTTGTAGGTATGCATTAACAGGACATTTGACCACAAAATCAGATGTATACAGCTATGGGGTTGTCCTCCTGGAGCTGCTTACAGGCAGGGTACCAGTTGACCTTAAGAGACCTCAAGGTGAAGGTGTCCTTGTGTCTTGGGTAAGCTTACTCTTCTTAGTTTTTTCACATATATAGCGGACACTGGAGGATTCATTGGCAACAAGTAGCATCTTAAATAAAATTTTATCTATCCAATTTGATATTTGGGTGCAAATTGGGAATTCGAGTAGCTTCAAGGGAACAAGTGTGAGGTCCAAAGGTTTGTTGTTGTTGTTGTTGCGGCCCTATACCATTTAGTCTTGAAAACTATGAAAAGTGATGAAGTTTGATCAAATTGCCATATTGGATAGGTCCTTTGTTTTTAATATTGGACTCTTATTTATAAACAAGTGCTTGGGAAAATACATTCTTTTGTTTTGATGGATCTGTAATTCTTATCACACCGCCTTTATGTTGTATTCATCTTCTGCATTTGATTTGACTAACTGATTCATCCTCTAATATCTGTCTCTTTTGGAATTGTGATGGACAAAACTACAAAAGGCATTGCCAAAGCTCACTGATAGAGAGAGAGTTGTACAGATCATGGATCCAGCATTGGAAGGTCAGTATTCGATGAAGGAGGCTATCCAGGTTGCTGCTATCGCAGCAATGTGTGTGCAGCCAGAGGCTGATTACCGACCACTAATGGCTGATGTTGTACAGTCTCTTGTTCCTTTGGTGAAGCTTCAAAGATCAACTTCAAAGGTCAGCGGCTGTTCTAGTTTTCATGCACCCAAGTCTCCTACAGCTACTAACAATATCATTAAATGTAGCGACACTCTATTGACCGAGTCCTAATTATTGAAATGCAATCGTAGGCAGCATTGTTCACCAACTATTATGGGGGTTGAGGATATTTGTATGTAGTATTAACTAAGAGATATTCCAACCAGTGGTACTAATTAGAAGGCATGTATCTATTAATCTAATAGGCACACTTTGACTTGTAAGTTGTAACTCTTTCTTGTATCTTTGTCTGGATAAGGAATTCAAACTAGGTCTTATTATGATATTATGGGATAATCTAATCATATAACTAATATATAAAGCTAAACTTTTAGTCAGGTCACGACATTGTGACACTTGGCGTTTTAACTTTTCGCCAAGGGTCGCGCCACGTTGGAGCAATTTAAATAGACTTCATAAGATTTAAAAAAAAAATAGAATTTTAGGATAAAATTTTATAACTAATATATAAAGCTAAACTATTAGTCAGGAAACGACATTGCGACACTTGGCGTTCCAACTTTTCGCCAAGTGTCGCGCCACGTTGGAGCAATTTAAATAGACTTTATAAGATTAAAAAAAAAAAAATAGAATTTTACGATAAAATTTTAAGTTTAGAATTTTATTTTCGATAAATGACCAATATTTATGAGATATAAATTGAATTATAATTTTATTCAAAAAGATTATTAGATTATAATTCTTAAAAATTATCATGTAAATTTAATTTTTTATGTCATAATATTTTTTTTGGAGCGAAGGAATTAGTTTAAAGCGTAAAACATCTATTTATAATATATACTAATCGGTTACAATACTATACTTCACAACTTATAGAATTTTATTACCACATAGACCTGTCAATTAGGGTTGAGTCATGAGTCATCTCGGATTGGGTCACTTTAGGTTACGAGTCAAGAAATGTTCAACCCTTATCCAAAGTTTTGGGTTCAGGTCAACTCAACACGGGCCGGGCTTTGAACATTTATCTTATTTAATTTATTATTTGTTTATTTTTTATGTACTAAATCGAACATTTCCACCAATATAAGTATTAATCATTACATGCCTACTAGATAGCAAATCGTCACAAAGCACATCAATAAACTAATTTTGTACCAATGGTATATTTTAAATTTGACGTATAGATTAAAAATTTTATCTTTAAATTCAATAAACAACCCGGGCACAAAACTAGTATATATATAGAAAGGGGAGTTTTTCCGAGTTTTTAGAGAGCCACGTAGGATTTAATTTTCTTAGCGCGCCATGTAGGATTATAAATTTAAGTTGTAGCCAATTAAATAAGAAATTATTAATTTCTTTTACAATTAAATAATTCAAATGCCACGTAAGCAAAATTGACGAATGAGATTTTAAAGTTTAAATTAATTAAATACATAATATTATCTTTAGAGATTAGGAATTTTATCTAATATTTTAAAACTTATATAATAACAATTTAATCACATATGAAAATATTTTTTTAAAAAAATACTAACAAACCGTGCATCGCACGAGATTCATCTAGTGACATTGATCTATATCCTGCAGCCTAAGCTACTTACTAATTGGTAACTACCTGATCTTCTTTTATTATTATTATTATTATTATTATTATTATTATTATTATTATTATTTTGAATAGCTCTTTTATTATCTTAGTATTATCATATAATGCTTCTTTAGCTGTCCTTACCTTTAAGTATGACATCTATCGGTCAAAATTTGACCAAAAAGAAAATAAAAAATCTAACAAAATTATGATTTAAGGTAAACTAAATAAATAAATAAAGTGGGAATGCATGTAATATTTGTCTTCAATTTTTTTTTTAAATAAAATCTATCTTATACTTCTTATTCCATTAATGCTAGATACAATTTGTTTGAATTTTTTAAAATATTTTTTTTTTTGTATTTATACTAAAATTTATTGCATATTTAGATAAAAATTTTAATATAAAAAGATAATATTTTACATTTAATTAATTTTAACTTAAAAAATATCATTTGCTAATTTTGTTTGCGTGACATTTAAATTAATCTAATATATATAAATAAAGTAGGCATTTTTCGGGAGCATTTAACGCGCCACATAAGAAAAGGTATTATTTTGACCAATGAAATTTTAGATTAATAATTTATTTTAGAATTAAAAAATTCACTCACCACCTAAGAAAAAGTGACGAATAAGATTTAAAAATTTTGCCACATAGGTAAAAATAACGAATAGTGAACAATTAAAATTATTTAAAAAAACTAATAATTACCTTTTTTACATATATGGATGTAAATCTTTGATCGTAAATATGTCTAATCTCTCCCTAGAAAATATTATAAAAATTAGATATTAAAAATGTACTCATCAAAACGAATAAAACTAAATCTCATATCACTATTTTTTCCTTATATACAAAGAGAAATTTAGAAGTTTTCCCCTAATTTTTTTAATAGTTAAAAGATTTTAGATGAGACCTAACATTTTGAAACAGAACGAGTATATAAAAAAAGGCATTTGCAAAGGACTTATTTTAATCAATAAATAAAATGATTCGTCATTTATTTTTTATTAAGAAAATTAAAGAATAAGGTTTGGAATTTTAAATTCAAGCGCCACGTAAAATAAATAAACCTACGAAAGATAACTTTAGTGTTAATTTTTTTTTAAAAAATTATCTTAGGATATTAAGAATTTTATTCAAATGTCCGATGAATGATCTTCATATATAAAAAAAAATTAATCAAAAATATTTACTATAACCGTGCATCGCACGCGCTTATATCTAGTTAATTCTAAAAGAAATTAATCATTTCTTATTTAATTGGCTACAACTAAAATTTATAATCTTACACGGCGCGCTAAGAAAATTAAATCGTACGTGACTCTCTAAAACATCGGGAAAAGCCTCTCCTTTATATATATATATATATATATATATATATATATATATATATATATATATATACTAGTCTTGTGCCTCGTGCGATGGGGTTGTTTATTGAATTTTAAGATGAATTTTTAATCTATATATGAAATTTTAAATTAAATCAATTATACAAATTAGTTAGGAATTGATGTGCTTTTGTGACGATTAGTAGACATGTAATGACTAATAATAATGTTGGTGGAAATTTTCGATTTAAAAATTAGCTAAACAAATAAAATAAATGTTCAAAACTCGTTGGGCTGACAAAAACCCGAAACTTTAGGCAAGGGTTGAACATTTCTTGACTCGTAACCTAAAATGACCCAATTTGAGATGATTCATGACCCGACCATAATTGACAAGTCTACATAGTAATAAAAATTCTATTAGATTGTGAAGTATATTATTTTAACTGATTGATATATACTATAAATGTATGTTTTACGCTTTGAATTACTTCCTTTACTCTAAAAAAAATTATGATATAAAAAAATAGATTTATTTGATAATTTTATAGAATTATAATCTTATAATTTTTTTAAAATAAAATTATTATTCAATTTGTACCTTTGAAATTAGTATTTTATCGAACATAAAACTCTAAATTAACTCTTTTATCTTAAAATTATATCCAAATAGAATTTTAAACTAACTTTTTTATCTTATGAAATCTATTTAAATATATCCAACGATGCGTGACACTTGGCGAAAAGTTGAAACGTCAATTGCTGCTGCCTCGTGACTTGACTAAAAATTTAGCTTTATATATTAGTTATATGATATGAGATGATTAGATTGCAACAATAGGACTTTTGCACTATTCATCACTCTTGTTTGCCCATATAATATTTATACGTTAAACAAAATAAAGTCATGTGAGATTCTTCTCATGAAATATTTTCACAATATCAATTTTTTATAATATTTACTCATAAAATTATAAATATTTAATACATAAAATGTGGTTTGAGAGGCGTAATTTCATCCTTGTTGCAATATTATTGGAACAAATTAAAGGAAGTATGAGTGAAGACTGAAGCTTTAGTGTTCACTAGATCGAGCTGTCAATTTGGGTGGTAAACGGGTTGGGTTTGAGTCGAGTTAGTGTGGGTCAGGTCAATTCGGGTTAATGTCATGACCTATACGGGTCGGGTTCGGTCATTCTTGAGTCAGGGTACATTGGGTCATACATCGTATTGGGTTTGGGTCGGGTTTAGATTAGGTTACATTCGGGTCGGGTGAATTATAGGTCGGGTTACTTTGGATTTTAACGGGTTAAAAAGAGTTAGGGTCATTCTCGGGTTCGAGTCGAGTTCAGTTCAAGTCAATAATTTGCGGGTTATAATCGGGTCGGGTCATTATAGAGTTCGATTCAGGTCAATAATTTGTGGGTTATAATCAGGTCGGGCTATGTTCGGGTTCGGGTCTCAAATATTATGTTAATTTGAGTCTCGGTTTGATTTCAGGTCGCGTCATATTGGGTTCGAGTACATAGAGTAGTTTTAGCCTTACGAAGTTACGACTTTACGAGTAGCTTAGAATGTATTTACCCTATATTCTCTAATTATTGTATATATCTTTATTTAGCTAGTCAATATCTACGATAATAAAGATATATACAATGTGCACCAAAAAAAAAAAAGGATCTATACAATAATTAGATAATATATGTTATATATATTCTAACACTTGAAATGAGCAAATAGCTAATAATTAGTTTAGGTAAGGAGTCATATTTATTGGACTATTGACTATTGAACTTCTCATAAAATGTCGTTTGCACAAGCACGCTACACAAGTGACACACATAAGATGTCATTAATTTCATATTATATAATCATATATTCTTGTTTATGTGGCGAACATCATGTTCTTAAGGCCTATTGAAAATCACAGTGAAGAACATTTGATCTTGAGAGAGAAAGTTAGAGAGAGAAAGAGATTTTTATTGATTAATTGATCAAAATGATCTTAGGACAGCTTACAGATATTTATAGAGAAGTTTGTTACAAGCAGCTAACAACTTTACTACAAAACGCATTATTCTGTTATTGCATAACAGAATTCTAACAAACTACTGCTGACTCTTCATCTGACGTGTCATGATGATTATCATCATCATCATCCCCCTCAAGCTAGGGACTGTATCTGGATACATGCCTATCTTGGACTTCAGCTTATTATGCTGTAATGACCCCAGAGCTTTGGTCATGATGTCTGCAAGCTGTTCTGCTGAAGGAGTGTATGTCAACTGAATCAAACCTTCAAGAACTTTGTCACGAGTGAAGTGACAATCAATTTCTATGTACTTAGTACGTTCGTGAAACATAGGATTTTTACCAATGTGAATAGCACTTTGATTATCACAATGCAAAGTCACTAGTTTCAGATCTGTCAAACCCAATTCTGTAAGAAGCCTAACCAACCAAGTAGTCTCTGAAGATGCTGAAGCCATTGCTCGATACTCAGCTTCACTTGAGCTCTTGGAAAGGGTCGATTGCTTCTTAGATTTCCAAGATACTGGAGATTTGCCCAACAACAAGACATATCCTGTTACTGATCTTCTAGTATTGGGGCATGCTGCCCAATCTGAGTCTGAATAGGCTGTCAGAGTCAAGTGATCTGCAGCATACAAAATAATTCCTTGACCCAAGGTGTGAGAGACATATCTCAACACATGATTCAAAGCCTGCACATGATGCACTCTAGGCTGATGCATGAACTGACTCAGAGTCTGTACTGAATAAGACAAGTCTGGTCTTGTGTGACTCAAGAAGTTCAACTTCCTTACTATCTTCCTGTAATGTTCAGGATCTGCATACAATTCTCCATCATCAATCATAAGCTTCACATTTGCAGGTAAGGGAGTCTTAGCAGCCTTTGAAACATCCATATTACAATCAAGAAGCAACTCCTTTGTGAATTTCTTTTGTGTCATCACAATACCATTCTGCAATCTACAGATTTCTATCCCCAAAAAATAACTCAATGTTCCCAAATCCTTGATACTGAACACTGAGTGTAAATGTTCCTTGAACCAAAGTATTTCTGCTTCATTTGAACCTGTCACTATGATATCATCAACATATACTACTGCTACTGTGATATCATCTGCAACCTCCTTAAGGAACAAAGAATAGTCATTTTTAGACTGTTTATAACCCATACTCTGCAACTCAGAATTCAACTTTGCATACCATTGCCTGGAAGCTTGTTTAAGTCCATACAAAGACTTATTAAGCTTGCAAACATAATTGCTTGGATTATCAACACCTTGAGGAACTCTCATATAAACTTCTTCTGTAAGTTCTCCATGCAGAAATGCATTATTAATGTCCAACTGATACAAATTCCATTTCTTGCTTGCTGCCAGAGCCAATAAACACCTTACAGTTGCCATTTTAACAACTAGTGAAAAGGTTTCAAGATAATCAATTCCATATCTTTGTGTAAACCCTTGAGCAACCAGCCTTGCTTTTAACCTCTCAATGCTTCCATCTGCTTTAAGCTTCACTTTGTAAACCCACTTACAGCCAATTGGTTTTTTTTTCTTTTGGCAAAGGCACCAATTCCCATGTATCATTAGCAACCAATGCATCTAACTCTTTCTTCATTGCTTCCATCCACCCTGCATCTTGAGAAGCTTCTAAGTAGCTAGATGGTTCTGAAATTACTGAGACTTTGTTTATCAACACTTTCATTGGAGAAGGAAGTACATCAAACTGTACAATATTACACCAATGACTGCTAAAAAAATCTGCTTCACACACATATTTATACAAATATGCAGGTCTTTTCTTTGGCCTGTCTGATTGTCTCAGTTGAGAAACAGGGTTGGGTAAATTTTGTGGAGCTGAGGTTACTGGTTTGGGAATATTTTGTGGAGCTAAAGTGTTTGAGGTACTAGACTGACCAATTTATGCAGAAATGACAGTACTATCATGTTCTGCAGTCAGAATATCAGAACAGTCTTGAAATGGTTCTGGTATTGGGTAATTTATGTCTAGGTCTAAGGGTGTGTTTATGGGAAGAAAAACGGGATATTTTGTGGTGTTGTCTTGTGTTTCATAGTGAAAAGGTAAATGCTTCTCATAGAAAACTATATCTCTGGAAACAATCATTCTTTTTGTCTCTAGATCAAACACCTTAAAAGCTTTCTGATCTGGTGGATAACCCAATAGAACACAAGGAGAAGACCTCTCATCAAACTTTGTTCTGCCAGTTTTCAAAGTTGATACATAACACAAACAACCAAAAACCTTCAAGTGACTCAGATCTGGCTTCTTTCCATTCAACAACTCAAATGGAGAAGCAAAATTCACTGAACTCAATGGCATTCTGTTGATTACATGAGTAGCAGTCAACAAACACTCACCCCAAAACCTTATAGGTACTCTAGACTGAAAATACAATGCCCTTGCAGTCTCTAATAAATGTCTGTGCTTCCTTTCCACAACTCCATTTTGATGTGGAGTATCAGGACAAGATTTCTGATGTTTAATCCCATATTTTTTGTAAACCAGTAAAATATCTCCCTCACATAGCTCTTTGGCATTGTCACTCCTTACACATAACACTGAACTGCTGTATTGTGTCTTAATGAAAACAAGCAAATCAGAAAGAATTTTCACAGCATCAGTTTTTTTTTTTCATAAGAAATGTCCATGTATTTCTTGAGAAATCATCTACAATGGTAAGAAAGTAACTAAAACCATCATGTGTCTTATTCTTATAAGGACCCCATGTATCTACATGAAGTAACTCAAAACATTTCTCAGCTCTAGACAAACTTACAGGAAATGGTTTCCTAGTCTGCCTAGCCTTATGACAAACTTGACAAATCACTTCACTTCCTACTTTATTGTCAAAACCAGAATTAACTAGATGCAACTTATTGAAAGGAATATGCCCCATTCTAAGGTGCCAAAGTTTTGCATCTTCAGCAACTTTACCAACTTTAACTGCATCTGCAACTGCAACTTCCTGAGTGTGTATCTTCTCTGACTTTGTCATAGTTCTGTCATCAACAGCATATAACCCAGACACCAATTTACCAAGAACCACTGACTGACTCAAAGTTGGTCCCTTAATTAAGCATTTATCATGAGTAAATACTATCTCACAATTTAAATCTCTACATAATCTATGAGTAGAGATTAAATTGAATTTCAACCCAGGCACATGCAAAACATTCTGCAATTCTATACCATTATCAAAAAACACAGTTCTAATATGTTCAACTGTCACATGCTTACCATCAGCAATAGTAATTGTGTTTGGACTTTTATCAAACACTTTATAGGTCTCAAACAAGTCTAAACTTGAACAAATATGGTCTGTGGCACCACTGTCAACAATCCAATTTTGATTTGAACAAGTTAAGAGACATGTACCTGCCACATGTACTTGAGATTCATCTGATTCCTGAGCCTGTAGAGCTTTAAGAATACTGTTGAACTGATCTGAAGAGATATGAGTAACATGTTCTGCTATCTCCTCATTTCCTTCTTCCATTTGAGCATCTGCTGCAACCTTCTTGACTTTTCCTTTAGCAAAAGTTGAAGGATATCCATGGTTCTTAAAACACTTTTCAATTGTATGTCCAGGAATTCTACAATGCTCACAGTAGGGTCTCTTTCCTGCTACCACCAATCTGTTTCCATTAGACGACTGAAAAGTCATTCTAGAACCCTAATAATGATTCTTGTAGTTCCTTTTATAGTCTGCAGCAAACACCATAGCTCTATTACTTGATTCTTCATCAATCAAGCTTGCTTGCCTCTGCTTTTCTTCTTATATGAGCAGCTTATATGCCATAGAAATGGTTGGCAAGGGCTGCATCATCAAGATGTTAGTTCTCACAGCAGTAAACTTATTATCCAGCTTCATAAGCAACTGAACCAGCCTTTCTTCTTGCTGTTGCTTCATGAAAGTTTGAGTGCAAGTACAACCAGCACTTGTACAAGAAGGTAATGGATTCATCTGATAGATTTGATCCCAAATAGCCTTGATCCGAGTGAAAAACTCAGTAATAGAAGTTTCTGGACCTTGTTTCAAATCTGTCAAGGATTGCTGCAAGGTGTATAACTGAGGTCCTGAGGTCTGAGAAAATCTCTCCTCAAGATCCTTCCATATTTCCTGAGAAGAAGTCAAAAACAAAACACTCCTAGCAATCGAATTCTCCAAGGATCTCAGAATGTAAGAAATGATTATAGCATCACATCTTTTCCAGGCACCACAATTTGGATGATCTTCAGCTGGTTTCGGCAAACTTCCATCAATGTAACCTAACTTATTCTTCGTTGCAAGCGCAATGATCATACTCCTCTTCCATTCACCATAAGCCTCACCAGAAAACTTTTCAGAAACAATAGGCAAAGCAGTATTCTCAGATGGATTGATGTAATAAGGTGAAGTTGGATCAGAAGTTACTGGAACTGAAGAATTTGCCGCCATTTTCAATCAAGAAATTGTGTATAAATGGAAGAAATAACAGATTGATTGATTCAATCTATGATATTATCAAAGGAAATTGCTCAAACTCTCACGATTTCTTATAGAAATATGCAGAAATTCGAAGCTACTATAATCTGATTGTTTGATTACAATCAACAAAAAAAAAAACACATAAATCTGACTTGATGCGGAAGAAAATCAGATCAAAACTGAGAGATTAGAACAAGAATCTTAGTGATTTCACTGTAATAATCGAAGAATTCGAAGATCTTTGAGCTCCTGCTCTGATACCATATTGAAAATCACAGTGAAGAACATTTGATCTTGAGAGAGAAAGTTAGAGAGAGAGAGAAGAGATTTTTATTGATTGATTGATCAAAATGATCTTAGGACAGCTTACAGATATTTATAGAGAAGTTTGTTACAAGCAGCTAACAACTTTACTACAAAACGCATCATTCTGTTATTACATAACAGAATTCTAACAAACTACTGCTGACTCTTCATCTGACGTGTCATGATGATTATCATCATCATCAAGGCCTGTTCTCATTAATCGAACTCAGCTAAACTGAACTGAATTTATTAGAGCTGAACTGAACTAAATTGAACTTATTAGAGATGAACTGAACTTAAAAGAGCTGAACTGAACTAAATTGAACTTATTAGAGATGAACTGAACTGAATTGAATTGAACTGGACTGAAATAAATATTTTATAAGAGAAAGAAATTATGAGCTGAACTGAACTTATTAGAGCTGAATAGAACTAAAAATAATCGTATGAGAAGAGGCCCTTAGTAGAAATAATTTAGAAATGAGTACTTAACTATATATTGATAAGATGGTCTAAATTGAATTTAAGGTAATTTGACATCGGGTTAGGTCAATAACAAGTTAGATGGAGTTCGAAATGGGTCACGAACAATTCAAATTGAATTTGGATCAATAACAAGTCGTGTTGATTTTGGGTTAGGTTAGTAACCAATCAGGTTGAAATTCGAGTCGGATTAGTAACAGGTCAGGTAGAATTCGGATCGGGTTAGTAATAGGTCGGGTTAAATCTTGATTTTAACGGGTTAAAATGGGTTTGGTTTAATCTCGATTCAGGTCAGGTTCGGTTCAGGTCAATAATTTACGGGTTATATTCAAGTCGGGTCATTTCTAGGTGGGTTCATGTTCGGGTTCGGGTCTCAAATACTCGGGTTAACTCGGGTCTAGGGTTGTTTCCAGGTCGTGTCACATCGGGTTCAAGGTCACCCTTTTTTTTCTGGATTCAAACAAGTCGGTTAATAATTGGGTTCGGGTAATTTTTCGGGTCAGGTCAGCTTTTAACGATTCTAGTGTGCACTTTTTTTTTTTTTTTTTTTTTTTTTCTACGAGCACCTTAAAAGATTATAACATCCCTCTTCCTTTAAACTTAAAATAAAGATAGTTTTAAAAAAATAAAGCAAACCTTTTTTTATTCTTCAAATATAAGAAGCCAACCTATTAGCAAAGATAATAAAGAAAAAAAAAAACGAAATTTAATTAAATATTGAACAATCAACAAAATTTATAAATTAATTACTTAAATTAAGTCCAAAATTAACTACATAAGCTATAAAATTAAAATTATCTTCCATAAACTATAAACTTACATTTAGATTATATTTTATTAACTTTGATATTACCTCATATTTAAAACTGTGCATTAGTATTGATGTTCATATTTCCATAACAAAATATTGTCAATCAAGTTTATATCTTATACTTCATCCATTTTCTTTAAGATGCAACACACCCTTTAGCGCGGTAATTAAGAATGGTGGGGTTTACATGATATAATAAACTTTAAAATAGGATGAGTGGTTGTTAGGAGTGTAATTTAGTGGGTCATGTGCTTTAAATAAGAGATATAATATATTTTTTTCCCTAAAATAACTTTCCTTTTATAATGTGTTGCAAGTATTGTGACATTTCCTTTTTAGAGAAGTGTTGCAAATAAAAGAAAACGGAGGAAGTATGTTATTTAGTCCAGGTACCTTCCTAATTGTCTACATTCATCATTTTTATTTATTTATTTTTTTTATTTTACTTTTACTCCCTCCGTCCCATAATATAATTCCTACTATGTTTTTTTTTTGATATTTAAGAAATGGGAGGTGAAATAGAAATAGTAGATTAAAAATGGAAAAACATGGATAAAAGTTAGACATAAAGACAAAGCAAGTGGATAAATTTAAGGGAAAAAGTACAGTTATAGACAAAAGATATAGGGAGAAAGTGGAAATTAAAGAAGTATTACCTCTGTTACAGGTCATGTGCAACGATTTGACATAAAGCAGAGAGAGAAAATGTCTAATCGTTGCACATAACCTATACGGAGGTAGTACAATACAAGTAGATAATTTAAGGGTAAATTAGAAAGTTTAATGAATAAAGCTAAAAAAATAAGGGTATAAAGTTCTTTACATAATCTAAAAATAGAAACAGGTTCAACATTTTGGGTCTCTTAAATAGAAAAACAGGAATTATATTATGGAACGGAGGGAGTATTTTTTTTACAGTTCTACCCTTATCCGTGGTACACATGAATCAATATATTTATTTTCATATAATATTTTATCCTTAACATTTTTTTTTCAATTATACTATCTAAGTTTTTTTTTTTTTTTTTTTTTTTTGATATGTTTATTCTATAACATTTGCCACTAAACTATTTTAAAGACTAATAACTCTATAAATTATCTACATTGTAATTTACAATGAGACGATCTAAGAAGCAGTTTCTAGTTTGGTTCTTCGGCATCTCATCATTGATAGCTTGTTGAACAAGAGGATACATGTACGGAGTATCAAATGTCATGTGTAGTTTTTGTATATTTTGTTAGGAGAACTAGACTACTAGAGAGTAGGGATGTCAGTGGGGCGGGTCAAATAGGAGATTCGCCCCATCCCCGCCCCAGTGGGGCGGGGATGGGTCTTGGTTTGGCGGGTGATAGGGCGAAGATGAGGATGAATTGAAAACCATACTCGTCATGGGTGATGGGGCGGGGGTGGATTTTAGGTTGTACCCACATTTATATATCTTATAAAACAAATTCTATACTTTTATACTATTTTATATATATTTATGTAGAATAAAATATTAATTACAACACTTTGTAATATACTTATATTATAAACAAAAAAAATGTGTAATATTTAGAATGATTTTTTTTTTCTTTTTAATGTAATCTATATTAAGAGTCTGTTCTCATTGCCTGAACTGAACTGAACTGAACTGAGCTGAACTGAACTGAACTGAACTGAAATGAATATTTTATAAGAGAAGGAAATTAGGAGCTGAACTGAACTGAACTGAATTTCAACGTAAGAGAACATGCCCTAATTATGTAGGATTGTGTATTTGAAAGGTGGAGGTTAGGTGGGTCTTGGGTGGGGATTAGGCGGGTCTTTGGCGGGGATTAGGTGGGGATGGATATCCAAGTGGAGGGTGGGGCGGGGATGGTTTTGGAATTGTACCCGCCGGGGCGGGGATAGGGATGAATTTTAGACCCGTTGCGGGGATGTGGATGGGGATGGGGATGAAAATGTTAGGTGGGGATAGAGATGGGAATGCCAACATGCGCCCCGCCCCGCCCCATTGACATCCCTACTAGAGAGGATTGGTAATGTGATTGAATACAAAATGTTGTTGAGCAAAACGAAACATGAATTTGCAAGACTTGATTAGATATAGAATTGAGGTAATTATGAAATTCATATGAATCCAAATGAAATGACTTGTATTGAACTAAAGTGAATTGACCTAAACTGAAGTCAAATGATTTGAATCTCAGGGAAATGAATTCCTCCATTTCACTCCTTAACCAAATAAGGAAACTCATTTCCTTCATTTCTCCCCACTATTTCTTACCCAAATAATATGTACATGTTAAGAGAAGATGTGCATATAATAGGATTCGACTATTGAACCAATAACTATCTTTAATTAGGAGATGTGATGTTAGGCAGACATCTAGCAATATGGGACAATAGGAGTGATGATCTTTGAATTTGCATAGTCAAGTTCTTCTCAATTAATTAAATGTAAATATAAACCTTAGGTAATCGAAAGAGAAATTTCAACCAATTGATAATTTTGATTTAAAGGGACATTGCATCTTACAACAACATGCATGGATTAGGAATTTGAAATAATCAATAGTTATGTAAATGTTCCCCCTCCCCTAGCCTTTGTTTTCACTGACCTGACTCCACTTAGGTATACTTTTATTCTAAATATACTTGGAAAAATGTGCTTAATTAATTTCGTGTACTTGAATAAAAACTACCCAAATTTGATTCACAATTTTGTCACATTAAAAATATTAGTTTGAAAAGGTTTAGACATGTATGATACCAATAATTAATAAGATAGTAGCGTAGTGTCGGTCTATAAATACGTACACCGGAACGTGCAGAAGTACTTGATATACGTTGCATAACTTTGACTGATAGATCTAGGAATTTCGATGTGGAAATGAAAAGCTAAACTTGACATGCCTTCATAAGTTCATAATCATGGAATTCTTCTACAAGCTTTAAACCATAGCTTGAATAGTGGAGATAAAGATTGACAATCATCTCACCTAGCTAAAAGGGAAATGTCACAATAGTTGCAACACACTATAATGGGAAAATATTTTATGTCAAAAGTTGTACTATAACCCTTATTATAATCTCATAGCCCACTAAATTATCCTCTTAACAATCTCTCTCCTCCTTTTTAAGTGTTCTAAATCACATGTGACCCACTTTTCTTAAATACCGTGAAAAAGGGGAGAAAGTAGGTAATTACATATTTTGTTGCAAAATGATTTAATTAAATTCATATGATCATATGACGAGAGCTGATATACATACAACCATTGTAGGTTGTCCCTACATACAACACCATTAAAATTTTGACACATCATTAGAAAAAGGGAGAAAATTAGAAGTCAAATATATATTGAATATAATGGAACTTGGGTCCATTGTTCTAGCCAATCAAAACATGACAAATTAGAGTTGTATGTAGGGACCACATACAACAATTGTATGTGTAGCCTTTACCTCATATGACTTGGTTATCACTTACACAAGCTTAAGAGCCCCTTGGAGAAAGGGTTCATTTAAGAGCTACATAAGTTGTAATCCTATAATTTATCAATAAGATACTTGTACTTTAAAGTATTAGCGATTCTTAAACCAAAAAGTACACAGGGTCAAGATTTTAACCTTTAACCTTTACTCAAAAATATACTCGTATTGCAAAGTACTTAAACCATTGTGACACAAGTTCCAGCAGGCTTACAACAATTGTTCTTGTGGGTTGTTATTCATAACATTATGATTAGTTCCATTTGTTGACTATTGCCAATAGGTAAGATTTAATCAAGATTAGAATTATTTAATAGCGACTGGCGACACCGTGTGGCCAGCTGACACACACCAAGTAACCCCTAATCGACTGGGGCGTAACACTTGATTGACCGAATAACTCCTAACTGACCAAATTACCCTTGACCGAGTAACTCCGGACCGAGTGAGTAACCCTCGACCGAGTAACCACTGATCAACCAAGTAATCCCTAATCGACTTAGTAACTCCACACCGAGTGAGTAACCCCTATAACACTAACAAAGTAACCCCAACCCCATAATTATTGGCCACACGATGTGACCAACTACATATAAAAGTTTGTATTACTAGCAATGCGTGTATATAAAAATACTATGTGAGATCATTTTTAATTTCTATATGACTTTTTATGATAAATATTTTTAGATATTATGATTAATTGTAGGCATTGGTGCCATGGAAAAAAAAAACAAAAAAGGATATAACATAATTAAAACTTGTGGGAGTGTGTTTATTGAAATTGGAAATATAAATATATAATTCATCTATATTGACAAGATAATTTATCATATACGATATAATTAATTATAGCGTGTTTTGAGTGCGTTCATCACACCACATGATCGCTTGTAAATGAACAAAGTAACTCTTAGGCCCTGTTCACATTTATTTAATTTCAGTTCAGCTCTGCTCCAATCAGTTCAGTTCAGTTCAGCTCCAATCTGTTAAATTCAGCTCATAATTCCCTCTCTCGTAAAAATATTCATTTCAGCTTAGTACAGTTAAGTTCAGTTCAGCTCCAATCAGTTCAGTTCAGCTCAGTTCAGTAAATGTGAACATGTCCTTATAACATTGATCAACTAACACATACGACTGAGTAACCCTTATAACGTTATTAAGTAACCCTTATAACTAACACCGACGAAGTAACCTCTGTAACAATGATCGAATAATCCCTATAACACTAATGAAGTAACCACATGATGGTAGGCCATACGGTGCCACATATAAAAATTTGTGAATTACTTATGTCCCCCACTCTTTTTATTAATCAATATATATATTATTTGTTTATAAATGTTCTTTTTTTTTTATTTGACAAAGGTTTTCCCTTTATTTTGTCATAATCGTAATACTTTGACTTTTTCACTATTTATATGTTTATTTTGACGATAATTTTTTACCATTATATGTATGCTAAACATATATGGCCATGTAAAATATTTTTGGATTAGTGTATTTAAGTATATTTTCATTGTATTAAGGGCCTTTTCTCTTACGTTGAAATTCAGTTCAATTCAGTTCAGTTCAGTTCAGTTCAGCTCAGTTCAGTTTAGCTCAATTCAGTTCAGTTCAGTTCAGTTCAGCTCAGTTCAGCTCAGCTCCTAATTTCCTTCTCTTATAAAATATTCAGTTCAGTTCAGTTCAGTTCAGTTCAGCTGAGTTCAGTCAATGAGAACAGGCCCTAACCTTTTATACAATCTAATGAAAATATACTACATCCGTTAAGTATTAGTTGCAAATTTGGGGTAATATTTGAGATATATAGTTGCAACTAATATTTAATAGAGGTAGTAATTACAAATTAAATATTAATGGTCAAAATTGTGCATTGATATGTGTGCCAGTCAAGCAAAGATCTGGCTTGGGATATATGTCCATTTTATATAGTGATTTATCTCGTCCCTTGGTCATATTTAGGAGTATTTTTGGCTCTACGGATCTATTTTTATTACCAATATGCATTTTCTAGTGTTTTCGTAGATTTTGGTATTGCTTTGTAGGAAATTGCAGATTTGGAGTATTTCCCCGGAGTTAGTTGAGCCACTATGAGCATTGAATTTGGATCGCATTGATATGAACATATTGCATAGCCCAAGATCGTGTCAGAGTAATTAAGAAATGTAATTAAGGGCTCGCGAAGAAGAAGAAGCTGAGGCATTGGACTTGCTTCATAGAAGAAAATATTTGGATTGGGCCGAGTAAAGGATCCCAAACGAGGAATCCAATGTTACCTGATGGACTTGCCCGATCGACAAGTGTTCTCGCCTTGAGGCGCGCCCGACCGGGCGAGGAAGAGAAAGAGCAGCAACATCTCTTCTGAAGGCATGTCCTACCGGGCGAAAGAGATTGAAGGAGCACCATGAGGCTTATCGGCCTGGTCGACCAGTCATGCTTCCTACCGGGCGCGTGTTTTTGAGGGCGTTTAGAGATGACTAATCATAGTCTTAGTTTAGGTTTCTTAGCTTTAATATAAATACGCTTTTGTCAAGCGAAACTATTACATCTTCCATTAGTTAAAAATTCCAAATTTTATTTTTAAGCTTACATTAGTATTTTGTTCTCTCAACACTCTTTGGTTTATGCAATTTATTAATTCCATTTATTTTGGTAACGATTTTCTTCTTTTTATTTCTCGTAATTTAAATACTTTGATTAGTTATGTCTTGTTTAATTGTTTTCTTAGGTTAGATTTCAATATGTGTGAGTAGTTTATTTCTACGGTTAGGGGGTGATTTATTATTGATGATTGTTAATGCTTTAGTTAATTTCCTATTGATTGATTTAATGCTATTCAATTAGATTAGGCATGGTTTCACTGTTTAAGTTATGCAATATTGATTTGAGATTCGGCAAATGAGAATTGATGTTTAGGCTTAGTTTCAATAGGCAGATTAATTTATAAATGGTTAAGTCAAGATTTGAGAGATGCGATTTAATACCGCTAGATTTACTCTGTGATTGTAATACGTAGCAAAGTCTTTTATGATCTTATTAATTGATGCATTGATTGTTATGCTTTACATACCCCTGAGTATTATTGGTGAACCTATACCCTAGGCTTTGATTTATTGTTATTCCTATTATTCTTATTCACGTTAGTTTATTTATTTCCCTTAGTTTAATTCTCATAAAATTATATTTGTTACTTGATAATTTAGACCATATCAATTCTTTAGGAGTAGAAATACATTGCTTTCACGTGGATTCGACCCTACTTCCCTATCTATTTTAGGTAGAGGAATTAAGAATTACTTTTGATTTGGTGATATGACTAGAACCGTCAAAATTTATAATAATACAGAAGGAGTAATATTAAAACAAATGAAACACATTGCAACCTATTGCAAATCAAACTACTCACAAGTTACAGGCTCCAAAGCACTTTTTCGTGTCAGATCGGATCAGGTTTGTCGCATAAGTTTTTTTTTTTTTTTTTTTTTTTTTTTTTTTTTTTTTTTTTTCTCGAGACAATAGCAAAGGCATGGGTCAAATGCTCAGACCAAATTAGATGATACTTTTCAATTATCAATTATTAATTAATGTGAGGTGTACAATTGCCTCGTTCTGTCATAGTTTTGGTTGAATATTAGGTGTATTATATATGAGATGAATTCGACAGTTTAATGCTTTAATATATTTTTTTGAATAGGTCTAATGCTTTAATTTTATCGTTCTTGTAAATCACATAATTGATATCCCGTTTGAACCAAAAAAAATTGAGATATAATACCATAACTACCCTAGCTAACTTCCTTAGTTAGATAATCACATCTACTTCAACTTCACAAAAATAGTCAATGTAATTAGCAAGCAAAAAAACAAAAATACTGATTATGATATTTACAACTCTTAGTCCCTTATATATGGCTTGCATAAGTATTAACATACATTTTCTAAAACTGTATAAATTCCAAAATCAATGAGAAATCATGAGGGATAATGTCATAGGTGTTGAATAATCATGAGGATTCGTTTTTGATAATGATTTTTTTTTTTTTAGAAATTTTATAGTGGTCGTTTCAAATATGACTATCATAGAATTTTAATGATAAAACAATATAATCAGTTAATTTTTTCTATTTATTTTACATTATAATATGAACACCATTAGTATTTATTGTCTACAATGCAAATAAAAATTACATAAATGAACTAAATATTGGATAAATAAAAACTATGTGGATGATACTATTTTATACCAAAATTAAAGAATTAAACTTTATTTATTTGAGAAAAATAATTAAACTATATATTGTATAATCATTAAAACATAACACCATTATAAAATTTTCGAAGAAATAAAGGTGTTATATAGTTATATTGATTGATCTTGTTGCAATTATTGGACTAGAAAAGACACCCATGAAAACTATTTGGTAAAACGTGAACTACATGCATGCACGCCGTATTTTGATTTGGTGACAAATTCATACGTTGTCCAGGTGTACCTATCTAGGGAAGAAAAGTCTCTTGATAGTTTAATTTCTTTGTTTAATTATTGATGGATAAGTGCAACTGCTTTAGATAAGATTAGTGAGATATACTTGTATTACCTTATTATACGGTTATACCCCAACACAAGTTGGAAAATGACATTGCAATTTGTTGTAATCCTTAATCATTGTTTGTTCTCATCGTTGTTTGCATATTGAAAATGGCTAGGAGTTCTTTTCATTGTTGGATATTCATCTGTTTTAATCATGATTATTAAAGTGTTAAACTATGATTATGAATTTAACATGTTTTGTAATGTTAAAACTTACATTTTCAACTTAGAAGAATGTTTTTCATTCCCCTACACTTTAGAGTGGGACTTTGATTTGCCCCAAATTCCAACATGATAAGTTGAGTGTTATTCTATGTAATCTAATCAAGTAATAAATAATACTCTACAAGTAAAAGCGATTGTTAAAGTTTTATTAGTTCGGCGTAAAAGTCATTATCTAAATACTTGTAAATATAAATTGAAAAGAGTAATCGGTCTACACATACACAATATAATGTTTGTTTAGTTTGTAAAGTCAATCAAGATGTATTTCGTTATGTGGGTATGTATCATGCAAAGAGTAAAAGCTAAGCATGTAGAATTCAATATAAACATAGAATTAAGACTTGAATGGAATGAGAATGGATTGAACCATATTAACTAGGAGTTTCCATTCGGCTTTTTATCCATGAAAACCCAGATTTTAGGTTTTTATTGTGGATTTATCCAAACTTCGGAAAATTCATTCTAGAATATTGATGACAGGGCCATTTTTTTTTAAAAAAAAAAAAAAAAAATCTTTTAGTGAAGTTTATGTTAAAACTTTCTCATTTGCATCTTTGTATAAATTAAACTAGAATATAGATGTATTGTATACATATATTTGGTTTTTGTATAGTGATTAGGATATTCGTGATAGTAGAAATAGCAGCATTAGTGCAAAGACAATTAGCAATAACTTTTTTCAAACTTGACTCTACCAATAAAGGTTTAGACCGTTATTATTACGATAAGGTCCTTGGCCCACCAAATCGCAATGGAAAGTTCTACCTTTTACTCCACAAGGCCAGTTTAATTTAAATAATTTTAAATCTATGTACAATCTAATTTAGCGTGTGCTTACATGTTGAGTCACATTTGTAAAAGATCATTAACAAAGAAAGAACGACATAAAACCATATCACTATGTATTATGTCTACTTGAGATTAGATTATTAGATTGCTCAACTAATATTGAGGATATAGTAATCATGCATTATGTATTTATGTGGGTGGTTTTTGATGGGATTGTTCAAACTGTGTGTGATGGATGTACTTTTTTGGAGATGAATAGATGATCGAACTGCATGGGATGTGTGGCATTAATAAGTTGCATTGAACGGATGAAATAAATTGTTCTATTTATTCATGGATGTACGTAATACTATATTACTTTTCTTTTTGATAGCAACATGAGGGGTTTGATTAAATTTGTTGAGATTTCTCATTAGTAGGGTTTGGATATTTAATTTTGTGTTTCTAGTGTTATCATTTTATTGTTTTATTTTATAAATTTACCTGTTTTCGATCCATAATTTATCACAATTTCTATGTTTACATAAGGATTCATATCAAGTATGTATGAATACTTGACCACTAATTGTAACACATTCCACTGTAATAATTATTCCTTACTAAGACTATCTTTGCAGTTGTTTTGGTCATACAGTCGGATCAATACAAATCACCTTCTTTAAATTATGTACTCCCCCTATATTTTTGTTTCTTTAACCTCTTTAGAAGATGAATGCATGATTGAATGAAATCAAGAACTTCCCACATTAGTTTACTTAACAAAGGAAGTAATTCCCTTAGCTTTCTCTTTAAATTTGATTCGTTTTGAATTTATTCCCTAGATTTATTATTTATACCAAACAAATATAAGTCTTTTATTGAAACATTTAAAAAAAAATAAATAAATAAAAATCTTTCGATATATAAAATCCTAATTAACCCATATTCGAATGGGTACAAGAAAGTAGTTCTAATCGATAAAGATCGAAAAACTTGTCCTTACAAACGTTGCTAGTTTACTTTCATTATAATATGCTTTGACAATTCAAAATGAGTGATGTGCAATTAATAACGCCGAAAGTTCAAAGTGGTATATTCGTATTTCACGTATGCATGCGCTTCCCAATCCCATAATCCCATCTAATGCTATTCAAGTATTCCACTTTCTACGTACTATTGTCGGCAAATGCAAATTACAATACATGCCCAATATTATATTGCAATAATGAAACGCTTGCACTATTCATCACTCTTATTTGACCATATAATATAATTTATAAGTTAAGCAAAACATATGAGATTGTGTTAAGTTCATCTCATAAAACACTTTCACAATATCAATTTTTTTTTATAATTTTTTACTCTTATACAATATAGATAAATAACATATAAAATGTGACTTGGGATGCGTAATTTTAACCTTATTGCAATAATATTGTTGGAATACATCAGAAACTTGTGTGAAATTATTTGAAATTAATAAATTTATTTTATATGAATTTATCTGAAGAAGTTTTCTTATTTATTTGTGTGAGAAAGTGTGAAAAATACATGATCTAGTTTGTGTAAAATGGCATGTACCCACAACCCTTGTTAAATTGTTAGGGAAAAATAATCATGTTCAACAATATGAATTTGGTAGTACATATGTTGTAATATTGGTGGATGTATGTTAGAATACATGAAACTTAATATTTCATCCATTTTTTCATAAAGTATAGATTGGTTGAGTCTATTTCACTGTGAGTCCATCCACTCAACATATACATAATATTCTAAAACTAATATACCCTATAATTCATATAAAATTTTCAAAAACTTACTTTATATATATGATATGTCCAAAGACGTTAACTTATATAAAGTGGAGATGTCCAAAAGCTTATTAAAAACGTTGTCAAATAATTTATATTCGTCTTACAGTGAGTTCAGACTCATTCAATATATATATATTTTTTAGTTGACATGTTTTGACTTTTGATACTATTCGTTATAATATCTATTTAAATTTGACTAAGTAATGTGATTAATAATTTCTGTAAAAATATAGTATGTAATGTATGATCTTATTAGATTCGTCTCGATATATTTTCATAATATCAACTTTTTATTACTTTAATTTGCGGAATTAACTGTCCATCCAAGTTATGAAGTAAGAAGCCAAGGAACACTAAACTTAACTTAGATGAAGGGTCCAAAAGGACATAGAAGACAAATTTAGGTTCTTTTTTTTTTTTTTTTTTTTTTTTTTTTTTTTTTTTTATCTTTGGGTATGTAATAAGCTGATGATTAGAGATCTCATGATTGGTGATTTTATACTCTATCATGCTCCGTCACATAAGATCATTTGGACTTGAAATGTTGATGCAATGAACACAGGGCTCCTTATACCTAGGATCAGATTCTTGATTCCATATAAAAGGAACAACTCAGCCAAAAACATAATCTGATGGTTAAATCCCCAATCTCCATGATTGATTTTATTACTCTATCGATTCCTTTGGGTAAGATTGGCTTGAAGAAAATACATACGATCTATGAGCAAGAGTGATTATTACTCAATCATTTACTATACATACATCGTACCCAAGAGTATGAAGTGAATATTTTTGTTTAAGTTTGAAGAAGGGAATGAAAGAGTAATAATTATAGAAATGATATTCTGAAATGGACTGGCAGGGTGTACGTGTTCTGGGGCTAGATTTGAAATGTCTACCCCCATTTAATTTGCAACTAATCCTAATTACTCCCTTACATGCGGTGTCTTCCATTTTATACTCCAATATTGGTTACTAGTAAGTCTAGTGTGTATATATATATATGAAACTCAAAGCATATAATATATTCATCAACTCTATTTTCGCTTTGCCATAATTAGCAAGCTAGAAGCAAGTTAATTATGGCTTCCAAATTGATATGTTTTTTGGTAATCTTTTCTCTAACATCACTTTTTATGGGTGCTTCTAATGCTTGGCTTATGCAGCCAGACTTTTATGCCTCTAGTTGCCCTAATGTTGAACAAATTGTGTACAATACTATGAAGCAAGCCGTTAGTAAGGAACCACGTATGGGTGCATCTATTCTTCGCTTGTTCTTCCATGATTGCTTTGTCAACGTAAGTATTTTCGAATCTATAACCTTATTATTTATTTAAGTTTTTTTTTTATTTATTTTTTTTATTTTTTTTATTGCAATACCATGTTCTATGTACATTATTAAACAATATACTACGACGTATGAAAAATTATTATGCAAAGATGGGAGAATTTCGTTATTTCCTTGTAATGTCATTATTGATTGTAATATTGTTGCATTTTTCTAGAAAGAAAATGGTTGGGAGGATGATGATTAGTTTGGACAATTATGGGTCCCTAGACAATTATATAGAAGGTTTAGAGAAAATGATGGATGTTATCTACATAAAAAAAAACTGAGTGAGAAAATGAAGAATTAAAAAATATATATACTTCGTATATAATACTAACGTTACATGATCTATTGTCAAGGAAAAAAAAAATGCTTTACCTAGGGTTAGAGACCGGTTGCATAGTGAGGTTTGATCGCATTCATTAATATCATGAGAGACAACCCTAACCAATGGATAATATACAACTTTGATAGAAGCATATATATATATATATATATATATATATATATATATATATATATATATATATATATATATATATATATATATATATATATATTAATAAATGATCTAATTTATTTTTAATATTGGCACAATGGTTAATTAAATATGATCCATACTTTTTAGGAAAAATCACATCTTTTTTGTCACACCCCTAAATAATAATAGATTAATAGAAGTACATACATAAAAGTCTTTGACCTAATTTTATCTCATAATGAATATAAAGGTTCATCCAAATAAATCATGTGATTAATTTAGTTATTAGAAATTATAAAAGAAATGTACGCTGAGTAGTAATTGTGAACAAAGAAAGTATATATGGCCGTTTTATATTTACGCTAAAGGATCAATTAAAATAGACTGGAATCAATATATACACTATATTGTTCATCTATTAGACTAACTCATTCATGTTTTTTTCATTCATTTCCGGTAACATTAGGGTTGTGATGCATCTGTACTCCTAGATGATACACCAACATTTACAGGGGAGAAAACTGCTAAAGCAAATGCAAACAACTCAATAAGGGGTTTTGAAGTGATTGATGCAATCAAGTGTAATCTTGAAGCTGCTTGCCCCCAAACTGTATCGTGTGCAGACATTCTAGCTCTTGCATCACGAGACGGAGTTAGATTGGTAAGCACATAAAACTCATAAAAATACTTTGGATTATAGATTTCATTGTGCACATAAATCTAAAGATTAATTAGTTTGTATTACTACTCCCTATCACTTGAGCTTCATTCATTGTTTAAGAACAAAAAGAAAAACATTACAAAATAAGCCATATTGCTTACTTCCTCCCTATTTTCCAAGCATAGGAAAATTGAAAAATACATGCAATGTTTTAGCTAGCATCTGTAACAAAAATGTGAATAAATCTATAATCTATAATAATATATACAGTCTGGTATATAATAATATATATACTTTCTCCGTTTCTTTATAGTTGCAACATACACTTTATTGATATGGTATTTAAGACAAATAGATCTCACATGATATAATACACTTAAAAAGGGGTTAAGAGGTTGTTAGAGGTATAATCAAGTGACCATGAGCTTTAAATAAAGATAATAGTACAATTTTCACCATAAAAATCTTCCATTTATGTGTGTTGCAACTATTATAATATTTTCATTATAGGAAAGTGTTGCAATTATAAAGAAACAAAGGAAATAATCCGTATTAAAAAGCGTTTCAAATTGCATTAATCTTGTCACGTCGCTCATTCCATCATCTTTAATTCATCTAAGTGTTAACGTTTATGTCATCCCTTATAAACATGCATGGTTGGTATACAATATGAACCCATTGCAACCACAAGTTTGATAATAATCCCATTTGCTTATCTAAGTTGAAGTACATTGCATTGTATTATTTCAGAACCATATTAATGACAATTGAAAATGAAAAATGAAGTTGAATACAATAACTCAAGACGTACATTGTCTATTTATCCCACCAAAACTAGTTATTCAATTTAAACACCTCAATTTGTTCTTATCAAAATTTATTATTTTAAGATCCTACCACTTGATGTACCTAACTATATGTTCTCACATTTGTAGTTAGGAGGGCCCACATGGAAAGTACCACTAGGTAGAAGAGATGCAAGAACAGCAAGCCTAAGCTTGGCAAACCAAAACCTTCCACCCCCACGTTCAAGCCTTGCTAACCTCACTTCCCTCTTTGCAAGACAAAACTTAAACATCAACGAAATGACCGCCCTCTCCGGCGGCCACACCATCGGCCTCGCTCGTTGCATCAACTTCCGACCCCACATTTACAACGACACCGACATAGATCCCACCTTTGCAGCCACTCGCCAAGCCAACTGCCCTAAACAAGCTGGGAATGGAGACTTCAACTTAGCCCCTCTTGATCGTCAAACACCAAACAAATTCGACAACGATTATTTTCAAAACCTTGTTCAAAAACGCGGTCTATTACATTCGGATCAAGAGCTTTACAATGGTGGTTCTCAAGATTCCTTGGTGAAGAAGTATAGTACTAATCAAGCTGTTTTCTTTCAAGATTTTGTTGCAGCGATGATCAAGATGGGGAACATTAAGCTTCTTACTGGTACTAAAGGAGAGATTAGAAAGAACTGTCGCGTTATCAATTAGATTATTGTTAATATCATCAGTTTATTTCATACTTCTGGTTTTAATTACACTTGTACGTACTATATATAAATGGAAATTTTGTGAAAAACTACCTATTATAGTTCAGAATTTGCGAGAAACTACCTATTAAAAAAATGTTGTAATTGACTACCTAATTTTCGAAAAATGTTGTAATTTACTACCTTACGCCGGATTATGAATGAGTTTGACCAAAGTTCTCCGATGTTGACTTGGTCACGTGACCATCACGTGACACTTAATGACCCTTTTCTTTCACCAAGTGTCACGTGACCAAGTCAATGCCGGAGAATTTTGGTCAAACTCATTCATAATCCGGCATAAAGGTAGTAAATTACAACATTTTAAAAAAATTAGGTAGTCAATTACAACATTCTTTTTAATAGGTAGTTTCTCGTAAATTCTAGATTATAATAGGCAGTTTTTCACAAAATTTCCTATATAAATATATGATTTGTATTAATTGTTGTTAGTGTTGTTACGTGGAAGTTGGAATTATATCCGAGTGATTTATGGATGTGAAAATTGAAAAGGACAGTGTAATTATGTACTCCATTTCTTACTCCGTATTATAAAATAAACTTGCATGCGAATGGAGTCGTATAATATTGGGATTTTTTACATCATAAGATGATGATGTGTCAGATTATAAATGGTCAATTATTTTTATTTATTTAAAAGCCTAAATGTATTATACATGTAATTTTTTTTAACAATACGTAATTATAGTTTTTTAAATTTAATTTTTATCTTTTTAAGATCATTTTCGAAAAATTAAATTAAAATTAAAATTTAGAAAATAAAAAATTCATCATTTTTCAATAATGTTCTTCATTCATGTTCAACAATGTTCTTCATTCATGTCATAGATTAACAACCTATTCCCAAAATCATTGTTATTTGTGAAAGTATACTCAAATCCGGCCTAAAATCCTCATTAAAACTCATAAATGAATTGTTTTGTAGAGTTTCGCTTTTTTTAGTTTTGTTTTTTAGGTTCTGTTCATTAAAAAATCTCAACAACAATCTCATTTTTAAGTATTTGTTAAAGAAGAATTATATTGATAGGTGTTTTGCAATATCATAGTGGTCGGCGACATAGTGATTTAGGTTGAATGATTGGCGTTCTTCCAATTGTATAAATTGAGAAGACGACTATTTTTTTTTTTTCGAGTCCCATCAGTTTGATCGGCACAAATTAATTAATTTTTCGCAAACTTGTTCGTGGATTAGGTAGTGACCTAAACTACTTTTGGTCATTGCATATAAGAATTATATGCTCTGTTTATATTTAAGGCATTTACCTATGTATACGTTGGGCGTGACCTCATAATTATATACTAAACCATAGCATTGATGGCTACAAATCTACAACAAGGGGGTGAAAGGTATAAACTAGGAAAGAATATCTACAGTCAACTAATTTACAATTATTCAAGTCATAGGCTATAAACTAGGAAGGAAAATAATACACCTAACTAATTCACATTTACAAAGATATATACAATATATGTTTAGCATACAATATATTTAACACTTTCAAACATATATCATAATGGTTTATTGACGAAAGGTATATCAATTATTATAATTACCAAAATTTATCCTATTATTAAATATTAGTTATAATCTTATAATTTATTTTATAATAACCAAAATTATCCCTGTTTTATATATTAGTTGTTTTCCATTCAAAAAAAAATATGTTAGTTATTATCCTATAATTAGTTTAATATTGTAATTAACAGAATTTATCCTATTTTAAATTATGTTTCATATTTTTGAGAATGAATAAAAATTGAATGTTTAAATCATGATGAATTTTATATTGTGATATAATTGAGTCGATAAAAATGATGATGATGATGATGATGATAATAATAATGATGATGATGATGATGATGATGATGTTTAATTCTAGGACGGGTTGTGGCTTTTGCGGCTCATCGAAAGCGGCTACTGCTGCTACTACTGCTGCTGCTGCTGCTACTGCTGCTGCTGCTGCTACTGCTGCTGCTGCAGCTGCTACTGCTGCTACTACTGCTGCTGCTACTGCTGCTACTACTACTGCTGCTGCTACTGCTGCTGCTGCTGCTGCTGCTGCTACTACTACTGCTGCTGCTGCTGCGGCTGCGGCGGCTGCTGGCTGCTGCTGCTGCGGCGGCTGCTGGCTGCTGCTACTGCTGCTGCTGCTGCTACTACTGCTACTGCTGCTGTTGCTGCTGCTGCTGCTGCGGTTGCGGCTGCGGCTACTGCGGCTGCTGCTGCTGCTACTACTACTACTACTACTACTACTGCTACTGCTACTGCTACTGCTACTGCTACTGCTACTGCTACTGCTACTGCTACTGCTACTGCTACTGCTACTGCTACTGCTACTGCTACTGCTACTGCTACTGCTGCTGCTGCTGCTGCTGCTGCTGCTGCTGCTGCTGCTGCTGCTACTGCTACTGCTACTGCTACTGCTACTCCTACTGCTACTGCTACTCCTACTGCTGCTGCTACTGCTGCTGCTACTGCTGCTGCTGCTACTACTGCTGCTACTACTACTGCTGCTGCTACTACTGCTACTACATCCAAGAATCCGTTAGTGGGGCTCACTTTTGACACATGTCACTCATTTATTGGATTAAAAAAATTTATTATTTTTTTTTAAAAAAAGAAAAATCCTAAAATGCTAAACCAGCCACCACCGCCGATGGGTTCCCACCACCGTCACCCAAACCTAACCCCCGAAGCTCCGAGACCGTCGCTGAACCACCGTCGTCACCATACCCCGCCCCAAAACCTCCGATACTGTCACCACACCATCGAAACCCCAACCTAAACTAGCCGAAACCCCAACCCACATCGTCGCCGAACCACCGTCAGCCGAAACCTAACCCTACCCAGCCAAAACCTCCCAGCCACTTCGATTCCTCCTCGAAAAACCACCCCTGTACTTCCGCTTCACCTTCAAACCAGTCGAAAACCACTTTCGAAGCCCTAGCTAGGTCGATTTTGCGGTGAGGCGACGACATGGGTGGTTTTCGGTGGTTCGTGGTAAGGGTTTGCACGAACTGATTGGTGGGATTTGCGCGGGGGGAGGGGGGCCGTGGTGGGTGGGGATGATGGGCGGTGATTTCGCCGGTGAAGGAAGGGTTGTCGGCGTCAGTATGAGTCTCCGACTGTGGAGTCGCGGCCGCCGGTGGTGGGCTAGTGGCTGGGTTAGGGTTATAGAGTGTTTTTCTTTTTTTTTTTTTTTTTTTACCTTTATTTTTTAAACCAATGTCTTATTGCCACGTGTCTATCTTGGGTCCCACTAACGAATTTCATCCAAAATTCAGTTAGAAGGTGGTGAAATCCAATTTTTGGATTTTTTTGTGGTGTTATTTTCAAAAAAATCCCAATAATAATAATGTCACTATTCTAACTAAATAGGAGAAACAAATTAATACTAGACAATAGACATGACCTAATATAATAAAATTTATGTAATTTCCTTACTTTATATAAGGTGGTTGAATATTTGTTTTAAAAATGAAAAGAAAATTATGTAGCTTACTTACATTATATAACACGCTTCCATATTTATATATTTGTACTCCAGGTAATTAATGACCTAAACATTTCTAAGTCATAACATTTTTATTTAATGTTATTTAATTAGTGTATCCTCTTTCTTAAAGTATCAATTGAAAGTCTAATAGATTTAAGTTTATCACTTTATAAATGAAAATGTTATCATCTTTAATTCATTGTTGTAACACTATCCTAAAATAGAAATATCACAATAGTAATAACACACTAAAAAGGAATGTTTGGGGGATTTTTCTATGTGACTGGCTTCAACGTGTGGCTGGGGTTACTCGGTCAGGGGTGACTCGAGTTAGTCCTAACCGAGTAACCCCTCAAGTAACCTCTAATTGAATATTCCCACGAGTAACCCCTGATCGAGTAACCCCTCAGGTAACCCATGACCGAGTAACCCCTCGAGTAACCCCCTAAACGAGTAACCCCTGACCATCCCTTCAAGTAACCCTTGATTGAGTAACCCCTAATCGAACCCCTCAAGTAACTTCTGACTGAGTAACCCCTGATCGAACCCCTCAAGTAACTTCTGACCGAGTAACTCGAGTAACCCCTAACCGAGTCACTTGAGTAACACCGGCCACATGGTGTGGCCAACCATATATAAAAATTTGTGTTCAAATTAAAGAATGTACACTGTTTAGGGTAAAAATTACCCCAAATACGTGGTCCAATCCTATGGTGACACGTGGCCCAATAAAGAGGTGACACGTGTCACTATAGGAAGATTATGACACGTATGAAGAGCATGAGAGCACCTAAAAAATAAAGAGAGTAAAGGCCTCCTTACATCATAAGGCCCAACTACCCTTGAAAGCCGCAAAACGGGGCCCTAGAGGGACACGTGCCCTACACTAATTGCGCAGCGAATCAGAGCACATATCTCTAGGTCACTTATTCTAAGGGGCACAAATTCCTACCCCTATAAATACCCTAATCATTGATGATGGGATGGGTGGATTGTGACATAACAATAAATAGAGCACTAAATTGCCCAACTTCTCTCTACTTTCTCACTCTAGTACTCTTTCCTTTTCAAAGTTTAAAGTTAAAATTTAAAAATTCCTCTGTCTCTCTCGGTTTCTCTAGTTACCTTCAAGATGTCTCATTATCTTCATCCTAATACCTTTGTATACCCTCACTATATGGGGAAAAACTTTCAACCTCTCCCAGTCCTAGAAGATGAAGCACCTATTAATTGGGAAAGTTGTGTTATTGGACGTGTGTGGGATGATAGGGACTTTTCTTTATCTCTTTATCAGCGGCTACTAGCCCAATTTTGGCATCTTTGTGCCCCAGTGACGGTTTTCAACTATGGTAAAGATCTAATATTTAGTTGTGAAACTTCTGAGGATGGCGATGAATTAGATGAGAGAGGGTGGGTCCATTTTAAAGGAAGTTTGGTCGTGTTACAGCGCCTTCGGGAACATGCAGTACCAATGAATCTTAATCTTCATCTTGCTGAGTTGTGGGTGGGCGTGGTGGGTCTACCTTTACGATATTCTACTCCTTAAGTTGCGGCGGTTGTATTAGCTCATGTGGGTGATGTAACGAACTTTGATGAATCTAATGGTCAGTTTCCTATACTTTGCCCTAGAGTTGAAATATTAGTTTGTTTGTCGTTACCTTTGATTGCTGGTTGTTATTTTTCCACATTTGACAATCATGTCACGTGGGTGAAATTTAAATATGAAGGGATCTTTAGATTTTGTAGAAAGTGTGGTTTAGTCGGACATAGTTCTACCTTGTGTGAAAAAGATCATGCTAAAATTAGTGGTCCTTTGGAACGTCATTATCGTCATATCCATGAGAATGGTGGTTTGTGCTCTTCGGACCCACGGACCTAGAATTATATTCAGACTCTTTGCAAGGAATTTTTCCTTCCCCAAGCGCTTAGACTACGGAGCTTTGGTTTGGAGCTCATGATGATGATGATCCGTTAGAATACGATGCGGATTCGCACCCCTCGGATTATGATGATGATGATGATGGAACAACGTTTCAAGGGGTTTTGTTAGACTCTTCATCTGAGTCCACATGTGGTTCGGGCAATAAACGATCAGTGGCAAGTATTCCAGGGCTTTTTCCGCCCCCATCTCCAACTGCTTTCCGATCAGCTGATAATAATGAAGTCTTAAGCATGGATTTGGGGCCTAATCGTGCGATTAAGGGACAATTTGCGATAGTTAATCATGAGGCTCGAAGAGCTCTATGTGTAAGACATGCAACTCCTTCTAATTCAGGTTGGCAATACATGAGGGGCTGGCAAAATAAGGATACATGTGTCAATGGATGGAGTCAACAACATTCTTCAAATGACGGTGGAGCTTTGCAAAGATTTTTGGGAACTTCTGTGATAAACAGGGACCCTTATCGCCAGGTTGTCTCCGGTTCTTATCCACTTTATGGATTGGGTTGTGACACGGAAATGGGCCATCAAGCTCTCACGTGGGATCTGAATTCAAGAATAATCTCTTCTGAGTTTATGCCAAATACTAATCCATCACCTGATCCTTTTATGCGCTTCTCCTCTTATGCAGTGAGCCGACCCAATTCTAATTTACAACATAGCCCAAGCTACCATGTTACTTCTCCTGTGGGCCAGATCTGACCTGATATGGGTTACTTAAATGATATGGATTGTTTTACCCGGGCTTCTCCAATGGACCAAACGGTTCCGGACCTGGATCTGTTTGGACATGGGTTTTCTCCTCCTCCCCTTGGTCCATCAGGCCCTTTTTTTGAGGTCCCTTTCGAAGTCGGACCTAGAAATTGGATGGGAGAGGAATCTGCTCAACAATATCCCTTTCTTTCTTGATCTTTTTCGGCGACCCTTCCATTAAGCTCCGGTTACAGGGCCGATTCGTCTTCACAGCAGTTCTCACTCTCTTTGAATCTTCAAACTCATGGGCCGTCACCTCCTTCTCCATTCCAACGGATTATTCCCCGACGGTTTCTGAATCTCCGCCTTCTCCAGCTTCACCTACTGAATCTTCTTCAGCGACTCCGACTGCTCCGAATGCTCCAACTGCTCATCTTGAGGATATGGCTCCGCGTTCTCCTGGTAAACTTCATCTCTGATCTTTCTCTCCTATTAAGAAGAAGGGAAAAATGGTAATTAAATGGGTGCGACAGGTTACTAAGGTGTGACTGGCTAAGCGTGAAGCTTTTGCTGTAGCTCCGTTGGCCTCGCCTATCCTGGAATCGGAGGTGGGTAGTGTTTGCTCATCTGGTTGTTTGCCTTGTGTTCTTCCGTTCAAGAAGCGTAAGGGTCTAGATGGTTCGGTCTCTTCTAGCAGCTTGTCTGATGTAGGTTAGGTGGCTCCCCCTCCAGAGCCTTAAAGACAGGAATGAGAATTGGAGCATGGAATTGTAGGGGCATTGGGCAAGCGGACTCCCCTAAGGTTCCATACATTATGTCCTTGTCCCACTTATGGGTTGGATGTTGGTTTTTTGATGGAAACTATGCTCCCTGTAAATAAGGTTTTATAAAGGATAACATCTATTCCTATTTTGGGTAGTTGTGGTTTAGATGCTATAGGTTTAAGTGGTGGGTTTGTAGTATTTTGGTTAGCTCCGGTGTTGGTAGACCCGATATATATTTCTCCAAACTTTGTAGCTTGTAAAATATCAGTTGGAAATGAAATAAGACATGTAGTGTTTGTGTATGGTGCGCATCATTTAGCTGATAGATTAGAGGTTTGGACTTCCATTTCTAGCTTTGTTAGGACTCACCCTAATGTTTTGTTGATTGGAGACTTTAATCAGGTTGAATACCTTTTTGATAAAATTGGAGGTCTGCAATTTCCATGGCATGCTTGATTTTATTCACTGGCGTCTAGATTTGGGCCTCATTAATGTTCTTTTTACTGGTCCCACTTATACTTGGACTAATGGGCGCATTGATTCAAATCCGACTTTTGAATGATTGGATCGAGCCTATGCGACGTCTGATTGGTTCATTCAATACCCAAACCCGAATGTGACTCATCAACCAATTCTATTTTCTGATCATGCAACTATTATTTTCACTGACACAATGGACATGTCGCACTTTCGCCAGCCATACTGAATAGAAAATTGGTGTTTGGCTGCTAAGGATGTGTCGGAATTTGTTACTTCCATTTTCCTCGAGAACTTTCAAGGTTCATCTCAATTTTCTTTGTCTCGACGGTTGGCTGTAATCAGGGATAAACTCCGTAACTGGTGCTTATCTCACAGGACGTCATAGGGGATTAATTGGAGAGCTTTTTGTCAAGAGGTCACGACAAGTTTGCAGGCGTTGCACTCTCCATTGGCTTGCATACTGTTTCTTAATAACCGTAATGAGAAGGTAGAGGAAGCTCAAACTGTTTTTTTGTACTAGCGTTAGCGCACGAAGGTTTGGTGGGATGCTACGGGTGAATTTGGTTCGAAACTGCATTTTTCGGTGGTTCAGGCCAGGAAGCGGTGCAACATGATTCACATTCTTAAAGACTCTTCAGGTGCTTGGATCTTGGATAAGGAGGGTGTCCGTGCTTTGATCTTAAAGTTCAAGGATTGCTGCAAGGTGTATAACTGAGGTCCTGAGGTCTGAGAAAATCTCTCCTCAAGATCCTTCCATATTTCCTGAGAAGAAGTCAAAAACAAAACACTCCTAGCAATCGAATTCTCCAAGGATCTCAGAATGTAAGAAATGATTATAGCATCACATCTTTTCCAGGCACCACAATTTGGATGATCTTCAGCTGGTTTCGGCAAACTTCCATCAATGAAACCTAACTTATTCTTCGTTGCAAGTGCAATGATCATACTCCTCTTCCATTCACCATAAGCCTCACCAGAAAACTTTTCAGAAACAATAGGCAAAGCAGTATTCTCAGATGGATTGATGTAATAAGGTGAAGTTGGATCAGAAGTTACTGGAACTGAAGAATTTGCCGCCATTTTCAATCAAGAAATTGTGTATAAATGGAAGAAACAACAGATTGATTGATTCAATCTATGATATTATCAAAGGAAATTGCTCAAACTCTCACGATTTCTTATAGAAATATGCAGAAATTCGAAGCTACTATAATCTGATTGTTTGATTACAATCAACAAAAAAAAAACACATAAATCTGACTTGATGCGGAAGAAAATCAGATCAAAACTGAGAGATTAGAACAAGAATCTTAGTGATTTCACTGTAATAATCGAAGAATTCGAAGATCTTTGAGCTCCTGCTCTGATACCATATTGAAAATCACAGTGAAGAACATTTGATCTTGAGAGAGAAAGTTAGAGAGAGAGAAGAGATTTTTATTGATTAATTGTTCAAAATGATCTTAGGACAGCTTACAGATATTTATAGAGAAGTTTGTTACAAGCAGCTAACAACTTTACTACAAAACGCATCATTCTGTTATTGCATAACAGAATTCTAACAAACTACTGCTGACTCTTCATCTGACGTGTCATGATGATTATCATCATCATCAAGGCCTGTTCTCATTAATCGAACTCAGCTAAACTGAACTGAATTTATTAGAGCTGAACTGAACTAAATTGAACTTATTAGAGATGAACTGAACTTAAAAGAGCTGAACTGAACTAAATTGAACTTATTAGAGATGAACTGAACTGAATTGAATTGAACTGGACTGGAATGAAATAAATATTTTATAAGAGAAAGAAATTATGAGCTGCACTGAACTTATTAGAGCTGAATAGAACTAAAAATAATCGTATGAGAAGAGGCCCTTAGTAGAAATAATTTAGAAATGAGTACTTAACTATATATTGATAAGATGGTCTAAATTGAATTTAAGGTAATTTGACATCGGGTTAGGTCAATAACAAGTTAGATGGAGTTCGAAATGGGTCACGAACAATTCAGATTGAATTTGGATCAATAACAAGTCGTGTTGATTTTGGGTTAGGTTAGTAACCAATCAGGTTAAAATTCGAGTCGGATTAGTAACAGGTCAGGTAGAATTCGGATCGGGTTAGTATAGGTCGGGTTAAATCTTGATTTTAACGGGTTAAAATGGGTTTGGTTTAATCTCGATTCAGGTCAGGTTCAGTTCAGGTCAATAATTTACGGGTTATATTCAAGTCGGGTCATTTCTAGGTGGGTTCATGTTCGGGTTCGGGTCTCAAATACTCGGGTTAACTCGGGTCTAGGGTTGTTTCCAGGTCGTGTCACATCGGGTTCAAGGTCACCCTTTTTTTTTTCTGGATTCAAACAAGTCGGTTAATAATTGGGTTCGGGTAATTTTTCGGGTCAGGTCAGCTTTTAACGATTCTAGTGTGCACTTTTTTTTTTTTTTTTTCTTTCCACGAGCACCTTAAAAGATTATAACATCCCTCTTCCTTTAAAATTAAAATAAAGATAGTTTTAAAAAAATAAAGCAAACCTTTTTTTATTCTTCAAATATAAGAAGCCAACCTATTAGCAAAGATAATAAAGAAAAAAAAAACGAAATTTAATTAAATATTGAACAATCAACAAAATTTATAAATTAATTACTTAAATTAAGTCCAAAATTAACTACATAAGCTATAAAATTAAAATTATCTTCCATAAACTATAAACTTACATTTAGATTATATTTTATTAACTTTGATATTACCTCATATTTAAAACTGTGCATTAGTATTGATGTTCATATTTCCATAACAAAATATTGTCAATCAAGTTTATATCTTATACTTCATCCATTTTCTTTAAGATGCAACACACCCTTTAGCGTGATAATTAAGAATGGTGGGGTTTACATGATATAATAAACTTTAAAATAGGATGAGTGGTTGTTAGGAGTGTAATTTAGTGGGTCATGTGCTTTAAATAAGAGATATAATATATTTTTTTCCCTAAAATAACTTTCCTTTTATAATGTGTTGCAAGTATTGTGACATTTCCTTTTTAGAGAAGTGTTGCAAATAAAAGAAAACGGAGGAAGTATGTTATTTAGTCCAGGTACCTTCCTAATTGTCTACATTCATCCTTTTTATTTATTTTTTTATTTTACTTTTACTCCCTCCGTCCCATAATATAATTCCTACTATGTTTTTTTTTTTTTTTTTGATATTTAAGAAATGGGAGGTGAAATAGAAATAGTAGATTAAAAATGGAAAAACATGGATAAAAGTTAGACATAAAGACAAAGCAAGTGGATAAATTTAAGGGAAAAAGTACAGTTATAGACAAAAGATATAGGGAGAAAGTGGAAATTAAAGAAGTATTACCTCTGTTACAGGTTATGTGCAACGATTTGACATAAAGCAGAGAGGGAAAATGTCTAATCGTTGCACATAACCTATACGGAGGTAGTACAATACAAGTAGATAATTTAAGGGTAAATTAGAAAGTTTAATGAATAAAAAGTTAAAAAAATAAGGGTATAAAGTTCTTTACATAATCTAAAAATAGAAACAGGTTCAACATTTTGGGTCTCTTAAATAGAAAAACAGGAATTATATTATTGAACGGAGGGAGTATTTTTTTTGACAGCTCTACCCTTATCCGTGGTACACATGAATCAATATATTTATTTTCATATAATATTTTATCCTTAACATTTTTTTTTCAATTATACTATCTAAGTTTTTTTTTTTTTTTTTTTTATTTTTTTTTTTTTTGATATGTTTATTCTATAACATTTGCCACTAAACTATTTTAAAGACTAATAACTCTATAAATTATCTACATTGTAATTTACAATGAGACGATCTAAGAAGCAGTTTCTAGTTTGGTTCTTCGGCATCTCATCATTGATAGCTTGTTGAACAAGAGGATACATGTACGGAGTATCAAATGTCATGTGTAGTTTTTGTATATTTTGTTAGGAGAACTAGACTACTAGAGAGTAGGGATGTCAGTGGGGCGGGTCAAATAGGAGATTCGCCCCATCCCCGCCCCAGTGGGGCGGGGATGGGTCTTGGTTTGGCGGGTGATGGGGCGAAGATGAGGATGAATTGAAAACCATACTCGTCATGGGTGATGGGGCGGGGGTGGATTTTAGGTTGTACCCACATTTATATATCTTATAAAACAAATTCTATACTTTTATACTATTTTATATATATTTATGTAAAATAAAATATTAATTACAACACTTTGTAATATACTTATATTATAAACAAAAAAATGTGTAATATTTAGAATGATTTTTTTTTCTTTTTAATGTAATCTATATTAAGAGTCTGTTCTCATTGCCTGAACTCAGCTGAACTGAACTGAGCTGAACTGAGCTGAACTGAACTGAACTGAAATGAATATTTTATAAGAGAAGGAAATTAGGAGCTGAACTGAACCGAACTGAACTGAATTTCAACGTAAGAGAACATGCCCTAATTATGTAGGATTGTGTATTTGAAAGGTGGAGGTTAGGTGGGTCTTGGGTGGGGATTAGGCGGGTCTTTGGCGGGGATTAGGTGGGGATGGATATCCAAGTGGAGGGTGGGGCGGGGATGGTTTTGGAATTGTACCCGCCGGGGCGGGGATAGGGATGAATTTTAGACCCGTTGCGGGGATGTGGATGGGGATGGGGATGAAAATGTTAGGTGGGGATAGGGATGGGAATGCCAACATGCGCCCCGCCCCGCCCTGCCCCATTGACATCCCTACTAGAGAGGATTGGTAATGTGATTGAATACAAAATGTTGTTGAGCAAAACGAAACATGAATTTGCAAGACTTGATTAGATATAGAATTGAGGTAATTATGAAATTCATATGAATCCAAATGAAATGACTTGTATTGAACTAAAGTGAATTGACCTAAACTAAAGTCAAATGATTTGAATCTTAGGGAAATGAATTCCTCCATTTCACTCCTTAACCAAATAAGGAAACTCATTTCCTTCATTTCTCCCCACTATTTCTTACCCAAATAATATGTACATGTTAAGAGAAGATGTGCATATAATAGGATTCGACTATTGAACCAATAACTATCTTTAATTAGGAGAAGATGTGATGTTAGGCAGACATCTAGCAATATGGGACAATAGGAGTGATGATCTTTGAATTTGCATAGTCAAGTTCTTCTCAATTAATTAAATGTAAATATAAACCTTAGGTAATCGAAAGAGAAATTTCAACCAATTGATAATTTTGATTTAAAGGGACATTGCATCTTACAACAACATGCATGGATTAGGAATTTGAAATAATCAATAGTTATGTAAATGTTCCCCCTCCCCTAGCCTTTGTTTTCACTGACCTGACTCCACTTAGGTATACTTTTATTCTAAATATACTTGGAAAAATGTGCTTAATTAATTTCGTGTACTTGAATAAAAACTACCCAAATTTGATTCACAATTTTGTCACATTAAAAATATTAGTTTGAAAAGGTTTAGACATGTATGATACCAATAATTAATAAGATAGTAGCGTAGTGTCGGTCTATAAATACGTACACCGGAACGTGCAGAAGTACTTGATATACGTTGCATAACTTTGACTGATAGATCTAGGAATTTCGATGTGGAAATGAAAAGCTAAACTTGACATGCCTTCATAAGTTCATAATCATGGAATTCTTCTACAAGCTTTAAACCATAGCTTGAATAGTGGAGATAAAGATTGACAATCATCTCACCTAGCTAAAAGGGAAATGTCACAATAGTTGCAACACACTATAATGGGAAAATATTTTATGTCAAAAGTTGTACTATAACCCTTATTATAATCTCATAGCCCACTAAATTATCCTCTTAACAATCTCTCTCCTCCTTTTTAAGTGTTCTAAATCACATGTGACTCACTTTTCTTAAATACCGTGAAAAAGGGGAGAAAGTAGGTAATTACATACTTTGTTGCAAAATGATTTAATTAAATTCATATGATCATATGACGAGAGCTGATATACATACAACCATTGTAGGTTGTCCCTACATACAACACCATTAAAATTTTGACACATCATTAGAAAAAGGGAGAAAATTAGAAGTCAAATATATATTGAATATAATGGAACTTGGGTCCATTGTTCTAGCCAATCAAAACATGACAAATTAGAGTTGTATGTAGGGACCACATACAACAATTGTATGTGTAGCCTTTACCTCATATGACTTGGTTATCACTTACACAAGCTTAAGAGCCCCTTGGAGAAAGGGTTCATTTAAGAGCTACATAAGTTGTAATCCTATAATTTATCAATAAGATACTTGTACTTTAAAGTATTAGCGATTCTTAAACCAAAAAGTACACAGGGTCAAGATTTTAACCTTTAACCTTTACTCAAAAATATACTCGTATTGCAAAGTACTTAAACCATTGTGACACAAGTTCCAGCAGGCTTACAACAATTGTTCTTGTGGGTTGTTATTCATAACATTATGATTAGTTCCATTTGTTGACTATTGCCAATAGGTAAGATTTAATCAAGATTAGAATTATTTAATAGCGACTGGCGACACCGTGGGCCAGCTGACACACACCAAGTAACCCCTAATCGACTGGGGCGTAACACTTGATTGACCGAATAACTCCTAACTGACCAAATTACCCTTGACCGAGTAACTCCGGACCGAGTGAGTAACCCTCGACCGAGTAACCACTGATCAACCAAGTAATCCCTAACCGACTTAGTAACTCCACACCGAGTGAGTAACCCCTATAACACTAACAAAGTAACCCCAACCCCATAATTATTGGCCACACGATGTGACCAACTACATATAAAAGTTTGTATTACTAGCAATGCGTGTATATAAAAATACTATGTGAGATCATTTTTAATTTCTATATGACTTTTTATGATAAATATTTTTAGATATTATGATTAATTGTAGGCATTGGTGCCATGGAAAAAAAAAACAAAAAAGGATATAACATAATTAAAACTTGTGGGAGTGTGTTTATTGAAATTGGAAATATAAATATATAATTCATCTATATTGACAAGATAATTTATCATATACGATATAATTAATTATAGCGTGTTTTGAGTGCGTTCATCACACCACATGATCGCTTGTAAATGAACAAAGTAACTCTTAGGCCCTGTTCACATTTATTTAATTTCAGTTCAGTTCAGTTCAGCTCTGCTCCAATCAGTTCAGTTCAGTTCAGCTCCAATCTGTTAAATTCAGCTCATAATTCCCTCTCTCATAAAAATATTCATTTCAGCTTAGTACAGTTAAGTTCAGTTCAGCTCCAATCAGTTCAGTTCAGCTCAGTTCAGTAAATGTGAACATGTCCTTATAACATTGATCAACTAACACATACGACTGAGTAACCCTTATAACGTTATTAAGTAACCCTTATAACTAACACCGACGAAGTAACCTCTGTAACAATGATCGAATAATCCCTATAACACTAATGAAGTAACCACATGATGGTAGGCCATACGGTGCCACATATAAAATTTTGTGAATTACTTATGTCCCCCACTCTTTTTATTAATCAATATATATATTATTTGTTTATAAATGTTCTTTTTTTTTATTTGACAAAGGTTTTCCCTTTATTTTGTCATAATCGTAATACTTTGACTTTTTCACTATTTATATGTTTATTTTGACGATAATTTTTTACCATTATATGTATACTAAACATATATGGCCATGTAAAATATTTTTGGATTAGTGTATTTAAGTATATTTTCATTGTATTAAGGGCCTTTTCTCTTACGTTGAAATTCAGTTCAATTCAGTTCAGTTCAGCTCAGTTCAGTTTAGCTCAATTCAGTTCAGTTCAGTTCATTTCAGCTCAGTTCAGCTCAGCTCCTAATTTCCTTCTCTTATAAAATATTCAGTTCAGTTCAGTTCAGTTCAGTTCAGCTGAGTTCAGTCAATGAGAACAGGCCCTAACCTTTTATACAATCTAATGAAAATATACTACATCCGTTAAGTATTAGTTGCAAATTTGGGGTAATATTTGAGATATATAGTTGCAACTAATATTTAATAGAGGTAGTAATTACAAATTAAATATTAATGGTCAAAATTGTGCATTGATATGTGTGCCAGTCAAGCAAAGATCTGGCTTGGGATATATGTCCATTTTATATAGTGATTTATCTCGTCCCTTGGTCATATTTAGGAGTATTTTTGGCTCTACGGATCTATTTTTATTACCAATATGCATTTTCTAGTGTTTTCGTAGATTTTGGTATTGCTTTGTAGGAAATTGCAGATTTGGAGTATTTCCCCGGAGTTAGTTGAGCCACTATGAGCATTGAATTTGGATCGCATTGATATGACCATATTGCATAGCCCAAGATCGTGTCAGAGTAATTAAGAACTGTAATTAAGGGCTTGCGAAGAAGAAGAAGCTGAGGCATTGGACTTGCTTCATAGAAGAAAATATTTGGATTGGGCCGAGTAAAGGATCCCAAACGAGGAATCCAATGTTACCTGATGGACTTGCCCGATCGACAAGTGTTCTCGCCTTGAGGCGCGCCCGACCGCGCGAGGAAGAGAAAGAGCAGCAACATCTCTTCTGAAGGCGTGTCCTACCGGGCGAAAGAGATTGAAGGAGCACCATGAGGCTTATCGGCCTGGTCGACCAGTCATGCTTCCTACCGGGCGCGTGTTTTTGAGGGCGTTTAGAGATGACTAATCATAGTCTTAGTTTAGGTTTCTTAGCTTTAATATAAATACGCTTTTGTCAAGCGAAACTATTACATCTTCCATTAGTTAAAAATTCCAAATTTTAGTTTTAAGCTTACATTAGTATTTTGTTCTCTCAACACTCTTTGGTTTATGCAATTTATTAATTCCATTTATTTTGGTAACGATTTTCTTCTTTTTATTTCTCGTAATTTAAATACTTTGATTAGTTATGTCTTGTTTAATTGTTTTCTTAGGTTAGATTTCAATATGTGTGAGTAGTTTATTTCTACGGTTAGGGGGTGATTTATTATTGATGATTGTTAATGCTTTAGTTAATTTCCTATTGATTGATTTAATGCTATTCAATTAGATTAGGCATGGTTTCACTGTTTAAGTTATGCAATATTGATTTGAGATTCGGCAAATGAGAATTGATGTTTAGGCTTAGTTTCAATAGGCAGATTAATTTATAAATGGTTAAGTCAAGATTTGAGAGATGCGATTTAATACCGCTAGATTTACTCTGTGATTGTAATACGTAGCAAAGTCTTTTATGATCTTATTAATTGATGCATTGATTTTTATGCTTTACATACCCCTGAGTATTATTGGTGAACCTATACCCTAGGCTTTGATTTATTGTTATTCCTATTATTCTTATTCACGTTAGTTTATTTATTTCCCTTAGTTTAATTCTCATAAAATTATATTTGTTACTTGATAATTTAGACCATATCAATTCTTTAGGAGTAGAAATACATTGCTTTCACGTGGATTCGACCCTACTTCCCTATCTATTTTAGGTAGAGGACTTAAGAATTACTTTTGATTTGGTGATATGACTAGAACCGTCAAAATTTATAATAATACAGAGGGAGTAATATTAAAACAAATGAAACGCATTGCAACCTATTGCAAATCAAACTACTCACAAGTTGCAGGCTCCAAAGCACTTTTTCGTGTCAGATCGGATCAGGTTTGTCGCATAAGTTTTTGATTTTTGACACCTCTAAGGACGTAAGATTGCAAATCCAGATGGGTGTGCAATGACTTTATAATATGGATTAATTTAATTACTCTATTAGCAAGGGTTTTGCTTAGGCAATTTAAGAGCATGTTATGTTCACATTTACTCAAGTGAGCTGAACTGAATTGAACTGAACAAAACTGAATAGAGTTGAAATGAATATTTTATGAGAGAAGGAAATTAGGAGCTGAACTAAAATAAACTGAACCGAACCGAATTGATTGGATCTGAACTTAACTGAACTGAATTGAAATTAAGTTGAAATGAACAGACCCTGAGTCTTTAATTAGGCTAACTAATCCTAAGGTCCAACTAAGTTGGTTTGTCCTAAAAGGCTTAGGCTGGGTTAATTGGGTTCCTAAAGGGATTTTCAATCAATTTTTGGGTTTTTTTTTTTTTTTTTTTTTTTTTTTTTTATCTTTGGGTATGTAATAAGCTGATGATTAGAGATCTCATGATTGGTGATTTTATACTCTATCATGCTCCGTCACATAAGATCATTTGGACTTGAAATGTTGATGCAATGAACACAGGGCTCCTTATACCTAGGATCAGATTCTTGATTCCATATAAAAGGAACAACTCAGCCAAAAACATAATCTGATGGTTAAATCCCCAATCTCCATGATTGATTTTATTACTCTATCGATTCCTTTGGGTAAGATTGGCTTGAAGAAAATACATACGATCTATGAGCAAGAGTGATTATTACTCAATCATTTACTATACATACATCGTACCCAAGAGTATGAAGTGAATATTTTTGTTTAAGTTTGAAGAAGGGAATGAAAGAGTAATAATTATAGAAATGATATTCTGAAATGGACTGGCAGGGTGTACGTGTTCTGGGGCTAGATTTGAAATGTCTACCCCCATTTAATTTGCAACTAATCCTAATTACTCCCTTACATGCGGTGTCTTCCATTTTATACTCCAATATTGGTTACTAGTAAGTCTAGTGTGTATATATATATATGAAACTCAAAGCATATAATATATTCATCAACTCTACTTTCGCTTTGCCATAATTAGCAAGCTAGAAGCAAGTTAATTATGGCTTCCAAATTGATATGTTTTTTGGTAATCTTTTCTCTAACATCACTTTTTATGGGTGCTTCTAATGCTTGGCTTATGCAGCCAGACTTTTATGCCTCTAGTTGCCCTAATGTTGAACAAATTGTGTACAATACTATGAAGCAAGCCGTTAGTAAGGAACCACGTATGGGTGCATCTATTCTTCGCTTGTTCTTCCATGATTGCTTTGTCAACGTAAGTATTTTCGAATCTATAACCTTATTATTTATTTAAGTTTTTTTTTTATTTATTTTATTTATTTTTTTTATTGCAATACCATGTTCTATGTACATTATTAAACAATATACTACGACGTATGAAAAATTATTATGCAAAGATGGGAGAATTTCGTTATTTCCTTGTAATGTCATTATTGATTGTAATATTGTTGCATTTTTCTAGAAAGAAAATGGTTGGGAGGATGATGATTAGTTTGGACAATTATGGGTCCCTAGACAATTATATAGAAGGTTTAGAGAAAATGATGGATGTTATCTACATAAAAAAAAAACTGAGTGAGAAAATGAAGAAATTAAAAAAAATATATATACTTCGTATATAATACTAACGTTACATGATCTATTGTCAAGGAAAAAAAAAAATGCTTTACCTAGGGTTAGAGACCCGGTTGCCATAGTGAGGTTTGATCGCATTCATTAATATCATGAGAGACAACCCTAACCAATGGATAATATACAACTTTGATAGAAGCATATAATATAATATATATATATATATATATATATATATATTATTTTTTTTTTAATAAATGATCTAATTTATTTTTAATATTGGCACAAATGGTTAATTAAATATGATCCATACTTTTTTAGGAAAAATCACATCTTTTTTGTCACACCCCTAAATAATAATAGATTAATAGAAGTACATACATAAAAGTCTTTGACCTAATTTTTATCTCATAATGAATATAAAGGTTCATCCAAATAAATCATGTGATTAATTTAGTTATTAGAAATTATAAAAGAAATGTACGCTGAGTAGTAATTGTGAACAAAGAAAGTATATATGGCCGTTTTATATTTACGCTAAAGGATCAATTAAAATAGACTGGAATCAATATATACACTATATTGTTCATCTATTAGACTAACTCATTCATGTTTTTTTCATTCATTTCCGGTAACATTAGGGTTGTGATGCATCTGTACTCCTAGATGATAACACCAACATTTACAGGGGAGAAAACTGCTAAAGCAAATGCAAACAACTCAATAAGGGGTTTTGAAGTGATTGATGCAATCAAGTGTAATCTTGAAGCTGCTTGCCCCCAAACTGTATCGTGTGCAGACATTCTAGCTCTTGCATCACGAGACGGAGTTAGATTGGTAAGCACATAAAACTCATAAAAATACTTTGGATTATAGATTTCATTGTGCACATAAATCTAAAGATTAATTAGTTTGTATTACTACTCCCTATCACTTGAGCTTCATTCATTGTTTAAGAACAAAAAAGAAAAAACATTACAAAATAAGCCATATTGCTTACTTCCTCCCTATTTTCCAAGCATAGGAAAATTGAAAAATACATGCAATGTTTTAGCTAGCATCTGTAACAAAAATGTGAATAAATCTATAATCTATAATAATATATACAGTCTGGTATATAATAATATATATACTTTCTCCGTTTCTTTATAGTTGCAACATACACTTTATTGATATGGTATTTAAGACAAATAGATCTCACATGATATAATACACTTAAAAAAGGGGTTAAGAGGTTGTTAGAGGTATAATCAAGTGCCATGAGCTTTAAATAAAGATAATAGTACAATTTTCACCATAAAAATCTTCCATTTATGTGTGTTGCAACTATTATAAATATTTTCATTATAGGAAAAGTGTTGCAATTATAAAGAAACAAAGGAAATAATCCGTATTAAAAAAGCGTTTCAAATTGCATTAATCTTGTCACGTCGCTCATTCCATCATCTTTAATTCATCTAAGTGTTAACGTTTATGTCATCCCTTATAAACATGCATGGTTGGTATACAATATGAACCCATTGCAACCACAAGTTTGATAATAATCCCATTTGCTTATCTAAGTTGAAGTACATTGCATTGTATTATTTCAGAACCATATTAATGACAATTGAAAATGAAAAATGAAGTTGAATACAATAACTCAAGACGTACATTGTCTATTTATCCCACCAAAACTAGTTTATTCAATTAAACACCCTCAATTTGTTCTTATCAAAAATTTATTATTTAAGATCCCTACCACTTGATGTACCTAACTATATGTTCTCACATTTGTAGTTAGGAGGGCCCACATGGAAAGTACCACTAGGTAGAAGAGATGCAAGAACAGCAAGCCTAAGCTTGGCAAACCAAAACCTTCCACCCCCACGTTCAAGCCTTGCTAACCTCACTTCCCTCTTTGCAAGACAAAAACTTAAACATCAACGAAATGACCGCCCTCTCCGGCGGCCACACCATCGGCCTCGCTCGTTGCATCAACTTCCGACCCCACATTTACAACGAACACCGGACATAGATCCCACCTTTGCAGCCACTCGCCAAGCCAACTGCCCTAAACAAGCTGGGAATGGAGACTTCAACTTAGCCCCTCTTGATCGTCAAACACCAAACAAATTCGACAACGATTATTTTCAAAAAACCTTGTTCAAAAACGCGGTCTATTACATTCGGATCAAGAGGCTTTACAATGGTGGTTCTCAAGATTCCTTGGTGAAGAAGTATAGTACTAATCAAGCTGTTTTCTTTCAAGATTTGTTGCAAGCGATGATCAAGATGGGGAACATTAAGCTTCTTACTGGTACTAAAGGAGAGATTAGAAAGAACTGTCGCGTTATCAATTAAGATTATTGTTAATATCATCAGTTTATTTCATACTTCTGGTTTTAATTACACTTGTACGTACTATATATAAATGGAAATTTTGTGAAAAACTACCTATTATAGTTCAGAATTTGCGAGAAACTACCTATTAAAAAAATGTTGTAATTGACTACCTAATTTTCGAAAAATGTTGTAATTTACTACCTTACGCCGGATTATGAATGAGTTTTGACAAAAGTTCTCCGATGTTGACTTGGTCACTTGACCATTCACGTGACACTTAATGACCCTTTTTTCTTTCACCAAGTGTCACGTGACCAAGTCAATGCCGGAGAATTTTGGTCAAACTCATTCATAATCCGGCATAAAGGTAGTAAATTACAAACATTTTAAAAAAATTAGGTAGTCAATTACAACATTCTTTTTAATAGGTAGTTTCTCGTAAATTCTAGATTATAATAGGCAGTTTTTCACAAAATTTTCCTATATAAATATATGATTTGTATTAATTGTTGTTAGTGTTGTTACGTGGAAGTTGGAATTATATCCGAGTGATTTATGGATGTGAAAATTGAAAAGGACAGTGTAATTATGTACTCCATTTCTTACTCCGTATTATAAAATAAACTTGCATGCGAATGGAGTCGTATAATATTGGGATTTTTTACATCATAAGATGATGATGTGTCAGATTATAAATGGTCAATTATTTTTATTTATTTAAAAGCCTAAATGTATTATACATGTAATTTTTTTTAACAATACGTAATTATAGTTTTTTAAATTTAATTTTTATCTTTTTAAGATCATTTTCGAAAAATTAGATTAAAATTAAAATTTAGAAAATAAAAAATTCATCATTTTTCAATAATGTTCTTCATTCATGTTCAACAATGTTCTTCATTCATGTCATAGATTAACAACCTATTCCCAAAATCATTGTTATTTGTGAAAGTATACTCAAATCCGGCCTAAAATCCTCATTAAAACTCATAAATGAATTGTTTTGTAGAGTTTCGCTTTTTTTAGTTTTGTTTTTTAGGTTCTGTTCATTAAAAAATCTCAACAACAATCTCATTTTTAAGTATTTGTTAAAGAAGAATTATATTGATAGGTGTTTTGCAATATCATAGTGGTCGGCGACATAGTGATTTAGGTTGAATGATTGGCGTTCTTCCAATTGTATAAATTGAGAAGACGACTATTTTTTTTTTTTTCGAGTCCCATCAGTTTGATCGGCACAAATTAATTAATTTTTCGCAAACTTGTTCGTGGATTAGGTAGTGACCTAAACTACTTTTGGTCATTGCATATAAGAATTATATGCTCTGTTTATATTTAAGGCATTTACCTTATGTATACGTTGGGCGTGACCTCATAATTATATACTAAACCATAGCATTGATGGCTACAAATCTACAACAAGGGGTGAAAGGTATAAACTAGGAAAGAATATCTACAGTCAACTAATTTACAATTATTCAAGTCATAGGCTATAAACTAGGAAGGAAAATAATACACCTAACTAATTCACATTTACAAAGATATATACAATATATGTTTAGCATACAATATATTTAACACTTTCAAACATATATCATAATGGTTTATTGACGAAAGGTATATCAATTATTATAATTACCAAAATTTATCCTATTATTAAATATTAGTTATAATCTTATAATTTATTTTATAATAACCAAAATTATCCCTGTTTTATATATTAGTTGTTTTCCATTCAAAAAAAAATATGTTAGTTATTATCCTATAATTAGTTTAATATTGTAATTAACAGAATTTATCCTATTTTAAATTATGTTTCATATTTTTGAGAATGAATAAAAATTGAATGTTTAAATCATGATGAATTTTATATTGTGATATAATTGAGTCGATAAAAATGATGATGATGATGATGATGATGATGATGATG